>NW_027468663.1:37261272-37271272 GCF_046254945.1 Alosa pseudoharengus
ACACATTTTATTTCCGCACATTCCAAAATCACAGTATGATATTATCAGTGTTGGGCAAGTTACTGGAAATTAGTAATTAGTTACAGTTATTAGTTACTTCTTTCAAAAGTAATTGAATTGCTTTACCAATTACTGTATATCAATAGTAATTAGTTACTAGAGAAAGTGAACAGTACTGAACAGTTACACAAAATAAACATAATTTGACCTATTAGACCTACTAGCCCTCCTACCCTCAGGTAGATGCTTTAGAGTACTAAACTGCAGATTAAATAAATACAAAAACTCCTTTATTCCAACTGCCATAAAGATGCTCAATGATAGATAGCTGGCTATGTTATCCAGTGTGCAGCTCTGACTGAGTTGTCTTTTGTTGTAACTGTGGTGGTGTGGGGCTGTATGTCTAACTGTTGTTTTTTAATTGCCTTATGCATGAGCTGTGTATGTCTGTGATGCAGTGATTGTGAAGCCCAAGACAAATGTCCTCTTGGGGACAATAAAGTATTCTTTACTTCACTTATTGTAGTCTCAACCCTTCAAATCAAACAGTAGCCTTGTACATGAGTTCTCAAACTTTTACTTTTGAAGAACCAGCTTAATAAGGTGTTCCAGAGAGAAGTTGTACGTTGAGTTAAACTTGTGCTTGTCTGTGCCAATGCTTTGTAGGCATATTGGTGTTGTGTTGTGGCTACGTATGTTGTAAGACTTTAACTTAAAGGTTGTATCAGCGATTGCGGGGTAACGTCACTTCTGTTGACGTTCAAACAAAACAGAGAGCTAGCTCGCTACTCCCTCCCCCTCCCTCCTGTGTAATTGAAACTCTCCTAAACGCGCATCTCGTCGGTTATTGGTTGGAACACTTTATTTTGCCTTATGAGTGGTTGGCAACACTTGTTGGTAGCAAATGTTTTTGTGTACAGATCTCAGAGCCTATAGGCTGCCTACAGAGACACGTTTTTTGACGGCCTGCTTATGGGTCGGGCAGCTAGCAGATTGTTAGGAAAGATTAGATGAATGTGATGATTTATGTTTGGGCCTTTTTTGGGCCTGCAATCACTGATACAACATTTAATATAATAAGGCTTTTGCACAATAGGCGAAGAAGAGCAGAAAGATGAACAACAATGCGCCTACTGCACCACTTGGAGTTTACGAGATGGAAACAAAAGGGAAAGGCGTTTAAGATGTCCATTTAAATTGTAGCCTGAACTCTTACATTCCTCCAAAATAAGGAGGAATGTAAGGAGACTGCTGTGAACTGTAAAGAATATATCTGTAATGGAAACACGAGACCCAATCGTGGGAGACACAGGTCAGGCGACGTTAGATCAAAAGCAGCAAATGTGGATCTGTCATCTTGTCTGCTGAAGTTGTTCATTTGTCACACAAGATAAACAGAGTAACGCGTGTAACAAACTCATTTTTAAAATGTCAGTAATTGTAACTACCTTACTTGATTTTAAAAAATACTTTGTTACATGTTTGTTGCCGCTAAAAGTAGTGGAATTACAGTAACACGTTACTTTGTAATGCGTCACTCCCAACACTGGATATTATGTCACACACACACACCCTGATATAACATTTGGATTTTTCGTATCACCTTTGGAAGGGAGACTTTTGTGTTTATACTTGTGTTTGTGTGCGTGTCCACAGAGGCTCGGGCTCCGCAGTACTACGTGGGTGTGCCCATCTCGGCCAACACCATTAAGCCTTCCACGAGGATAGTCCAGTACCTGCTGGCCAACTACCTGGGCAACTCCACCGGCCTCAACCAGTCCAAGTGCCAGGACCCATCTGGTCTGCCTGAAGAGAGCAAAGAGGTGAGTGTCTCTATGTGTGTGCATGTGTGCTTGCATGCGTGTGTGTGTGCGTGTGTGTGTGTGTGTGCGCGCCTGTACAACCCCACATCTCTCAGTCCAAGTTCAAGTAGCAGTACCTCTGTGTCAGGAGAGTCCAAAGAGGTGGTGGAGGAGGAGGAGCCTGCACTAGTGTGTGTCTAAGAAGGACCGTTATTGTTCCATCATATAGACCAAAGGACTGGTGGAAAAGGCTGATGTGCCTCTATATCCCAGCCGTCTACCCACACCATTTTAATAAAGAACCAAGTACAGAATCACGTTGGTGCCATTACCACAATATAAAATCCTAAGTGAGTGTTAAAAACTCCTCAGTCTGTTGGAGAGAGCGGGTGTGAATTTTAGCCATTTGTGCTCTGCTTTGTGAATATATCAGGATTTAAGTTTGCGGCTTCACTTCATGACCCATGACCCTTTTCACCCCCGCCCATTCATCTCTTCATGTTTCCCCTCTCATCCCTCTTCATCTCTCCATCCATCTGGTCTCTGCATCCTTTGCATTACCTCCCTCCATCTCTCCTCTTTCCATCTCTCCTCTCTCTCTCTCTCTCTCTCTCTCTCTCTCTCTCTCTCTCTCCCCCTCTCTTTCTCCACAGCTGTACTCCTACCTGTGGGTGCGGGGGGCCAACGGCTCCGAGGCTGCGCCGTTCTGTGTGCGCTCCACGGTGCGCCGGACTCTGGCCATCTCGCCAGCCTTTGAGCTCAAGCAGTATGACTCCCGCACCTACTCCACGTGGACTGAGTCCCGCTGGAAGCTCATCCGCGCCCGCATCTTCCTGGTGGCCAGCCACGATCTCGAGGTAAAGGGGGAAGGGGGAGATGGCATTTAGGACTAGTATTTAGGCTCAGTGGTGTTTTATTAAAGGAATTATCCGGAGTAAAATGCACTTTAGATCAATTTACGGATGATTGGGAGTACATACGTTGAGTTGACATCAAAATCATGTCATTCGGATGTGTTTTGAGAAAGTTCGATTTTACCGTTTTTAATCAAAACTCGTTAGCCTGGAAGTGACCAGGGCATGTCATTTCGCCGCTACAAAACGCTATTTATATACCTCTTCTACAGTTCCAAACAACATTACACTTACGTGGTAGTGAGTAGAGGGTCCCTAAAGCCAAACCGAAGTATCCCGAGGTCTTTATGTGGTCGGATAGAGAGTCCAGAATGAATTTCATCAAGCCAGTACCTTTCCGGAAATGTTGCTGCTGCAGCTGGCATCTTTAGGGGAAAGTCAGTAGGAGTCGATTGCCGAGTGTGGAGTAACACGCTCTGGAAATTCACAATTCCAGTCAACTCAACGTAGGTACTCCCAATCATCCGTAAATTGATCTAAAGTGCATTTTACTCCGGATAATTCCTTTAACGCGTAACGCAAGGTTCGAGGGCCAAACCCAAGCTGACCGACCTGACCTGCATGGGGTCACATTTGAGCATTTAAAAATGTACTTGAAAATAACCCAATTGTTACTTTCTGAAGTAACGACTCACTTTTAGAATTTGAAACTGAGTATCTAATTTAGTTACTTTTTGGAAGACGTAACTGTAACTAATTACTTTTTTTAAAAGTAACTTGCCCAACACTGGTCATGAGTTCGGTACTACACAACAGCACCACATGTAATAATAATAAATAATAATAAAATGTATTTATATAGCACTTTTCAAGCACAAAGCACAAAGTGCTCTACAGACAAACAAACAAACAAAACAAAGCAAAAAAACAAAACAATAGTAATGATAACAACAATAATAATAATAATAGTAAAAATAATAATAATAATAAAAATGATAAAATAGTAAACTACCAAACTACAAACACAAACTTAACTAAATATATATAAAAAAGAAAATAGAAAAGGTATACAGTAAAGTACCCAAGACAAGATAAACAAACAGAAATGATAATAATGATAATAAATTAGCAGAGACATGAGTGGAATCATTCACTATTTAAGGAAAGCAATTTTATATATGTGGGTCTTTAGACTAGATTTGAAAACAGCCACAGATGGTGCAGATTTGATGTTATAAGGGAGGCTGTTCCAAAGCTTGGGTGCTCTAACTGCAAATGATCGGTCACCCCTAGTTGACAGTTTACTTTCTGGAACAACTAAAAGTCCCAGGCTGGAGGATCTGAGGGGCCGAGCTGGACAGTAGGGGGTTAATAAATCTGTTAAATAGTCGGGTGCCAAACCATGTAATGCTTTATAGGTAATAAGGAGGATTTTAAAATCAATCCTAAAACTCACTGGCAACCAGTGAAGATTGGCCAGAACTGGGGTGATGTGTTCCCTAAATTTAGACTTTGTCAAAAGTCTGGCTGCTGAATTCTGAACAGTTTGTAAACGAGAGATGGAATAACGAATTAAACAGGTGAATAAGGCGTTGCAGTAATCAAGTCTAGATGAGACAAATGCATGTATAATTCTCTCTGTGTCCTTTAAAGAAAGCATTGATCTGATTTTGGAAATGTTTCTCAGTTGATAATAACAGGACTGCACAAGGAGTTTTACATGTTGGTCAAATTTTAAATCTGTATCAAATAAAACCCCTAAGTTTCTAGAAGTAGTCTTGTTATTTGAGGCTAAATTTCCAAGAAAAGTCTTAGCTTGATTATAGACTTTGTCAGGGCCAATGAAAAGGACTTCTGTTTTGTCAGAGTTAAGCTGTAGGAAATTCTGAGACATCCAGTCTTTCACATCAGCTATGCAATCCTGCAGTACAGTTAGCTTGTTAAGCATGTTTGGTTTGACTGAGAGGTACAGCTGTGTGTCATCAGCATAGCAGTGAAATGATATGTTATGGCGGCGAATTATGTGGCCTAGAGGTAACATATACAGGGAAAACAATATTGGTCCTAAAATTGAACCTTGGGGAACACCGCAAGTAATAGCTGAGGTAGAGGAAGTACAATTACCTATTGAAACAAAAAATGTAGTAGTGATGAGCTTAGCACTTAGCAAGCTTTTAGCTTATTGTAGTAGAAGCAGGTGTTTTTGCTTTTATCAGTGCTAATAGTTGCTGGTGCTTTTAGCTTTAAGCAATGTTAATAACTGTTGGTGTTTTAGCAGTGTTAATAGACCCTTTCAACAATAAAAACAAAAACAATGCTTGAACGTTCTATTTGGGCCCCAATCTACTTCCTCTGCATTAAGATAACATATGGAATGTTAAAAAGGAAGTCTTGTGGGGCCAACTATGATGCTGATAATGGAACTCTCTTGAAAGGGTCCATAGCTGCTGATGTTTGCAAGTCAAATGTGATGTCTGTCTGCTAAAGTCAATCTAAGTGTGTGTGTTTTCCTCTCTCTCTTTCTTTCCTCCGCTCCTTCTCGCTCCCCATCTCTCTCTCTCTGCTTTTCTCTCTGCCTCTCTCTTTCTACAGATGCTAACATTGGGGGTGGGGATCGCCGTGTTGCTGCTCTCTCTCCTCGTCACCTACTTCCTCAGCACGAAGGCAGAGCTTCTGTTTGCCCCCGCCCAGGAATCAACAGGCAGCGCCTACTAATAGCTAGGGCTGGGGACCACTTACACACACATGGATAAACACATACATACCGTAAACACACACACACACACACACACACACACACACACACACACACACACACACATGCACGCACACTTGCACTGATGAAGGGACATACTGTACATGCATGTAGAAAGGCTACACTGTCTGACACACACACACGCACACACACACACACACACACACACACACACAGAAAACTACCCTCTCACGTAGAAAAACCCACCAGCCACCCCAAATCACATTCTCAGAGACTGTTGTATTGGCCTTGACCCTTGGGTGGACTGTACTGGTTTAGTAATGGCAGGCCACACACCAGCTGGCTATTGGATGTTCATACTCTCTCTTTTGCTCAGTTTGTTTGTTTGTTTGTTTGTTTTGTTTTGTTTTTTTAAAATCACAGTTGTGGCTCTGTTAAGCCCCATTGGGTCAGGCCCAAAACTTTTGGTTGATTTTACCAATTTGACGTAAACAGTGTGAACAGTAGTGAGCTGATACGGATGTATGTATGTATGCTAGTGTGCACGTATGTGTGGTAGAGCTTACAGAATGAATGTGTGTGAGTGTGTGTGTGTGTGTGCGCATGCACGTGCGCGTGCGTGTTGAGTATGTGCAAATAGCTTTCTCCACAAGTAGCGTGATGTTTGATTATTGATCTGTGTAAGAAAATTAAGTGGATAACCTTTCAACACATTCCGCCATGTTGACTCTGCCTACAGTCCCTCCCCTCCAGATCTCAGCTCATGTGCTATTGGGCTTGCTAGTGACTCCAGATCTCAGCTCATGTGCTGTTTGGCTTGCGAGTGAGTGACTCTAGATCTCAGCTCATGTGCTGTGGGGCTTGCAAGTGACTCTAGATCTCAGCTCATAAGCTGTTGGGCTTGCTAGCAACACAAGAGCGGGTCCAGAGATGAGATGATCTGAAAGATAAGGCAGGGAGGAGGAAGATGAGCAAGAGGAAGACATGTGGGTGCATGAAGGGAGATGAGATCTGTTGCTTTTCTGATGAAACTGCAACACCAACAGCACTGTCTCTCACTCAGTGATTTAATGAATCCTCTGAATGTAAGAGAGATGTGGAAGCAGCATTAAAATATTCTCATAAAGACGGCCAGGAAACGAGAGGAGGCAGGCACTGAGGGATCAAATAGCATGCACAAAGGGCTTTGGGAAACCCCTGTCGGCTGATGGGAGGGAATTAATTAAACACGTTGGTCCGGCTTGCCTGCCCGACTGTGCCACCTGTTCCCTTCTCTCGCTGTAAATCCATGGCAGCATAAGCACTGAGAGCAGCCCTCCGGTTTCGCTTCTCCGGATTATTCCGGAAAAGTCTGGCCCAGTGACAGTGGCCTGACCCAGTCACCCGAAATCAAGGTTCATGGTCAAAGGTGAGGGGTGAAAGGTCAGAGTTGAGGAGAGTGGCAGAGGTGAAGGTCGCCATGACGGAATGAGCAGTTGCAGTGTTTTAAACTGTCAGTAGGGGGATATGGCCCATTGAGCAGATGACTTTGGACTGGACTGGACCGGACCGGCCCTGGGCTAGAGTATGGGAGAATCCGCTCTCAAGTCTTGTGGAAGTTAGGAAACAACTGAAGAGCAGACAGAATACCACTACAATCCTTTCCTGATTCTACTCTTTGAGAGAGAAGATTGCTTTTTATATGTATAAAATCAGTCTCTTAAGATGGAGATTTCTTTTTTTTTTTCAGAACGAAATGAGATGGGATGACTTTTTTTTTTCTCTTTTGATGATTTGCTTTTAAGGTGTTTGTGGGGATGGGAGTGAAGATGGGTGGGAGCTAAGGGTTAAATGGGAGAAGGATACCTGGACATGTATAAAAATAAAAATGCTTCTTTTCTAGAGTATGTGTGTTTTTGGTTTATTCACATTTGTGCATAGAAGCCTAAACAACTGGCTGCCTTGAGATGCTGAGAAACACTTACAAATAGACTATGACTTGAAGAACCTGCTGATTTAAAGAAAGATACAGTCCTTAAGCACCCCTCTCAGAGATTGATTGTAATAAACTGGAAAAGTGCACATCTTACTTAGGTAGACTTGCCGCACAAATGTTCATCTTCTCCTCCATCTATCAAGAGTTCCAGAAAGTATTCAATTTCACACCAAAAATTCACACTAGTGTGGGACGGACAGATCAAAACGACAAACAATCATCCTTGTGGGGCTTCATGCCCAACATGTTTCGTCTTTCAGTGTCGCGGGAATCGTTGAGACAAAATCACTGGGGGGTGGTAAATATATAAACGAATATAATTAAATGAACATGGATTTTTATATTATTATTTGAATAATAAACTAAATATTTTAAAATGTTTTATCGTTAGTCATGAATGAAATGGCATAGTCTTCAAACCCTTTAATTATAAAAATCTCCTTGCGTGCATTTGCACAAGTGATTTCAAGAACGCCAGCGTCGTAGCACCTAACCTACTCCAGTGTTGACCTGCACCTCCGAGGCCTGGAGAAGGAAGGCGTCGGGGGGAGGGAGAGAAGAACAGGAAAAGGAGATATGTCGTGGGGGAGGGGGATCTGGGGGCGGGTCTTGCAGATACCAGGAGGTGGTCGAGGGGTCTTCGAACTACAGGAGAGGAGAAAAAGTTCAACAACTCTACCTGGTGACTTCTTGTGGTATTTTGAACAAAGCGCCATGGTATCATGCGAAAGTTCGTTAAGCGGCGGTAGTATTTAAACGCGGAATAGAAAGGCTATACGCACAGATTTATTAGCATACAGTTTATAAGGGAAAGGGTCCACTGCAGTCTGCAGTTCCACTACAGTCGGATGTGACTTACTGTATCACAGTCTTTTGTTAAGAGCTACGTTTCCGAAACGGCTGGTAGGCTTCCTCGTATGGAAATGTTCGGGGTTATCCAGCAATATCTCTGAGGCGACTTCGGGAATTTATTTCACTGCAAATAGTTATACGAAAACTTGGTCATTAGTAACGGTCGCCGTGGAAAGAGACGAGCCATTGGACACCAGATTTGTGGGAAGGTAAGTTGGGCATTGGGCAATGTTATCCATCGCAACGACACAAAACAAATTACTGAAACTTTTCGAACTCATCTATTTAGCTTTTATGTGTATAGTTTATTTCTTTGACAATAGATTCGAATATTGAGAAAAGACATCGATATAGTTTGTTTCAAACAACCTATATTATTTCCCTGTGTGCGTACGCTACAAGCCAGTTGGCCTGGCAGCAGAACGCCCTGAACCCGTTTTAAATTAGGTTTGAGGAGTGTCTCAAACAAAACAGTCATATTCATGTTCTAGATCATGGTAAATGGCCCATTTAGTACAAGGTCTTTCTAGATGACTTTTATCCAGGATTGCGCTCTGTTGTGCGCACCCAGCAGCATGACGCGTAATTTATATACCTTGGTAAGTGCGTACTGGGTTCAAAGTTGAGGAATAGGCTTGCCAGTTCCACCCAAGGCCATGTTGTAAATATACTGTAGAGTAAAGCCAAGAATTGTCATGGGGATCAACCAGCGAGAACTAGATTGTCACGCCGACAAAACGGTGAGATCTTCGGCTGCTCCTTTGCCGTTAGCGCAAACGTGAGAGCTGCGGACGCCATACGGTCGCATCGCGTCATATGTCACCCGAGTCCCATACTGTAGGCGAGAGGGTGGCGTGCGGTGCCGCGTATTGTGTCAGCTGTCTCGGGTCATTTAACAGAGTAAACACAGCCAGTTTAAACGACAAGGAGAATCAGACAACCCTGCTGATGAGGCCAGTGAATGCCAATTTCCACCTGAAGAACTGCAATTTCTCAGGGATGTGAATGTACGAATGTGTAGCCTTTGGCAGAGATGGAGTTTTGAAGCATAGGCGGTGGGTGGAGTTGAGTGCTCAGGTGAATTTTGTTTTAGCAGGTGGTTTTACCCGTCCTAACTCTGTGATGGTGTGTGTGTGTGTGTGTGTGTGTAGACACACAAGTGTCACAAGTACACATTTCAACTTGAATGGGTAACCATATCCGTTGAGTGGAGTGGGCCCTCCGCTGCCGTTACTTAGCACTCAGAAGAATTGAAGAGACCAGTGTAACAGTAGACTCTAAGGCTAGTCTCTCTTTTTCGGCATATGCTGTGTGGTGACACCAGTATTCATGCATGCATGCATAAGTCAGTGTCAGGTACTGTGCGTGTGTGTGTGTGTGTGTGTTTGCAGTCATAGGGGCTTTGCTTAACGCCACCAGTATTGTAGCGTGGTCTCCTGTCTCTGTCCCTCTCCATAACCTGGCAAGCAAGAGTAGTTCCAGCAGGGAGACCCAGTGCTGGGAGTGAGAGCTGCCCAAAAATGGGTCCTCAGGTCTGGGATGTGAGCACCAGCCCGCGGCCTTGACGGCCTGTAGACGCTCCAGCTCATGTTAAGATGTACATGCTGCAGGCAGTCCATCATTGTCATTTGCATCATCTTTATCTTGATCTACATCTTGTCTTATTCTCCCTTTCAGAGCATCTCTCCCTCACTGAGGGGTGGGTGGAGCCATATACTGTAGGAGGGGCATGTAGGACCCACCCACTCCAAATATGGACAACGAGTCTCAATACTCTGGCTACTCTCACAGATCTTCGCAC
>NW_027468663.1:37273772-37601272 GCF_046254945.1 Alosa pseudoharengus
CAGCAGTGGCCTGGCCCGTAGCCTACTTTTACTTTAGTAAACAACATAACCTTGGATATATGGAGAACTGATGGGCAACTGCATCAGCTGCCAGAGAGGTCATCTTTTTTTACTAGACAAATACAAGCTTTCAGCTTCTAAGGTTCCAACGTGACAGAACTGAAAGTGAGGACGATGATGGTAGCAGAGATGAGAAGAAGATGAATGATGAAGAGGATCTGCTGATGAAGATGAGTAGAAGGAGGATGAGGAGGCTAGTGAAGTTAGTCATGGTGCTGATGCTGATGCTGATGGTGATGAAAGTGGGAAGGTATCAGTGTAAAGAGGATATCAGAAAGAGAGATCAGAGATCGGCCATTGTCTTCAGAGATGCAGTATTCAGAGTGCCGCTGCGTGGTGGTGATAGTGATGATGATGATGAAGATGACGATGCAGAAGATTATGATAATGAAGATGATGTTGTACAGTATTCAGAGTGCCGCTGTGTGGTGGGGATAATGATGATGATGATGATGAAGAAGATGATGATGTGCAGTATTCAGAGTGTCGCTGTGCACTGGTGATAATGATGATGATGATGATGATGATGAAGATAATGATTATGTTGTTGTGCAGTATTCAGAGTGCTGCTGTGTGGGTGCTGGAGCATTACTACAGAGACTTCCCCATCCACAACCACAACCTGCCCAATCTGCCCAAAGCCATCCTCTCACGCAAGATGACCGGTTTCAAGCTCTACTCTCTGGAGGAAGGTAAGGACACTCTCTCTCTCTCTCTCTTAGGCATTGCATCCTGTCACTCAACATCGCAGTTCGGGTTGATAAGATTCAGTTAATGCGAGTATGGATCGTCTCAAAGTTTGGGACAACCAAACAGCAGTGTAGGCAAAGCAAATCCTAATTGTTAGGTTACCATAGCTGTCTTTTCTCTAGGCCTGGGCCTATCGGAAATCGCGACATAAGCACATTGGTTTCTTTTTTCTTTTCTTTCTTGTTCGCGTGTTGGGTAGTAAAGCGATAATGCATTTAAAGCAGTACATCATGTGAGTCAGAGCCGATATGGCCAGAACTGCTGCTCTGTAAAGGTGTTTCTGTCCCACCCAAATTTGCTCAACTACTTGCGAAGTAGCCTATTCATCACAGACATCACATGTATCACACAAAAGAGCTTTTTCTCAGCCTTTAAACGATGTTAGTGGTTAGTTGTTGTGGTAAACGGTTCGCGAGAAAAGTAACTTTAATTTAATCATATTTTTTGCGCCCGTCTCCCTACCCATTCATCTTGGTGGAATACTTCGCGAACTTTCCCTCAACACATGACAAACCATATATCAGAATAAACAGTAGACCTTACCGAACATAAAGGTGTAAAGCATTCCCCTGCACAGTTAGCCATTCACGAGTAATCCGGTTTTAAATTTGCAGCAATGTCTTTATGCATGTCTCCAACTTTGCGGTTCCTAATGTGTTTCAATTGTTCAATAAGTCTACATGATTTTATAACAGGCCAAATACAAAATAAATGTTACAAATATCGCCTAGATAAGCATTACAATCAGAGGATATACATATAGGGCAGACAGACGCTAATGAGTTCATGCTTTGTTTTATCGCTGGATTTTGATAGCCTATTATGGCAACTGATTGCATTCCAAGCTACAGTCAACTCTAGCAGGCATTGAATGACTGGAGACTTTGTGAATTTATAGATTGACATAATGTGCTGTCTCTGCGATTGCTGCTTTTGATCAGTTAGATTTATTTGCAATCTCCTGTGGTGGGCTGGACATAGCATTGAAATGCCCGCCCAGATTCCCCTTTCCGCCTTGACCCATTCACACTGGTGGCGGAACAAAAAAACTCGGCAAAATGTCTAGGGGGCTTGGTAGTAAATTTGGCGAGACACTTTGTCCCGCCGTTCCGCCTCGGTCTATGTCAAAGGGACAGTCGTTCCGCGATTCTGGTACATAAAATCGCGGCGATTTTGCCAGTGTGAAAGGGCCTTCTCTTTCTATCTCAAACACACACACACACATCATGGACACAGGATTCTGCAGGCTTGCAATTCTTTATTCCTTTATGCATCAATTGCTGAATTTACTGTCTGACACAGGAAAGAGTTTGCATTGTGTGTGTGTGTGTGTGTTGTTTATGTGTTGTTTGCATTGTGTGTGTGTTGTTTACTTGTTGTGTGTTTGATAAGACATGTGTTGTTGTTTGATGGACTGGCTGACGTCTTGATGGGTGACTGTTGGCAGAGAACAGCAGTGTGGGCACCTGCACGAATCCTCCTCCAGCACTGATGGCCTCGGCCCAGTGGAGACGAAACTGCCACAGCGAGCTCTACTACGAACAGGCTGACTACGAGCGCCGCGTACGCAAACGCAAGGCCAGGTGTGTATGTGCGCGTGTGTGTGTGTGTGTGTGTGTGTGTGTGTGTGTGTGTGTGTATGTGTGATTAGGGGATGGGGTAGGGTCACAGTCTTAACTGAAAGAGACGAGTGTCCTCATTGAAAGAGCAAGAAAGAAGGATTAAAGGTGATGACACACAAGGCTGTTTTGATCAGTATGTTGTGAGCAGTATGTTTTGAGCAGTATGTTTTGAGCAGTATGTTGTGAGCAGTATGTTGTGAGCAGTATGTTTTGAGCAGTATGTTTTGAGCAGTATGTTTTGAGCAGTATGTTGTGAGCAGTATGTTTTGAGCAGTATGTTTTGAGCAGTATGTTGTGAGCAGTATGTTTTGAGCAGTATGTTGTGAGCAGTATGTTGTGAGCAGTATGTTTTGAGCAGTATGTTGTGAGCAGTATGTTTTGAGCAGTGATGCTGGCCATGGTTCCTGAGTGTGGTTGTTCTGGCACATCACAACATTGTTCAAAAAGTTGCCTTATGAATAATCAGCTTTAAGGGAGGCTCTACTACAAACAGGCTGACTACAAGCGGCGCGCCTGCAAATGCAAGACCAAGTGTGTGTGTGTGTGTGTGACGTGTGTGTACCTTCTATGTTTACCTTTGCTGACAGTTGAGTTGAGTTGAGTGTCCTGATTGAAATATGATTTGAAATGCTTGTTAATATTCACCATGGGAAGAAGGAGACCGAGGGAAACAGGTGAGAGGAGTAGAGGAAGGGGTCAGTGGTACACAGGCTTGAGCTGCGCTGGTTTTTTACTCCATTGGGTGTTCTGGTGCGGCAGTCAAGGTACAGTAAGAGTTCACAACAGTCAGGAAGGACTCGCACACGGAGAGTCAAAAAGTTAGACCAAGTCTTGAATGATTTTTTTATATAGACATCCAGGGCAAAAGTGCAAGTGCCATGCAAACGTTTCAGTCAGTTCCTCAGTGCACTGCAGTCCTTCCTGACTGTTGATCACTAGGAAGGGGAAAATGACCTAAAGACACCGATAGAAGTGGGTGGACGGGGTCAGAACAGTGACGAAATAAGAGATTTCACGAACGAACAGAGAGTCACACAACCATGGAGTGAGAGAGAGAGAGAGAGAGAGAGAGAAAATACCAAGAACGCCAGGAAGAAAGTGCAGGAAGTGTCTGGTGTGATCAGTGCAACCACTGTGTGTGTGTAGTGGTAGTAGTAGCAGCAGTAATATCAGTGAAATTAATCCCAGCACTATTTTTAGTAAGTGTATATGTTAGATCAAGATATATATATATGTTGTGTGTCCTCCCAGGCTGGTGGTGGCGGTAGAGCAGGCGTTCTCACAGGTGAGGCGGGCGGAGGAGGGCGAGGCCCAGAAGCGTCAGCAGGGGGCGCTGGACCCGCGTGAGGCGGCACAAGCCATATTTGCCCCCATGGCCCGAGCGCTGCAGAAGTACCTCCGCACCACTAGGCAGCAGCACTGCCACAGCATGGAGGCCATCCTCACACACCTGCAGTTCTGTCTCACGCACAACCTCAGCCCACAGGTGAGATTAGAGGGCACACACACACACACACATGCACACCGACAGTTGTGCCTCACCCATGTGCGCACATGCGCACACACACACACACATACCTACATACACACACAGACACAAACACAAGCAGTTTTGTCACAAACAGCATTAGCCCGCCGGTGAGCCCAGACACACACACACACACACACACACACACATATACACACACACACACACACACACACACACACACACACACACACACACACACACACACACACAAACACAGACACACATACATGCATTGCACAGATGAGCCTGTAAACGGAACTTGTGCACTCACACACCCACGCACCTTTATTGGTACACACAACCACTCTCATGTGGCTGGACTGAGGCACACAAACACACACACAGATATAGTCTTTCTCAGATGTGTCTGTGGTGTAACTTTCTGTATTGTAAACACATTAAAGCCTGAAACTGAGCTTTGTTCTCTTGCTCTTTCTTCCTTTCTCTCTCTCTTTCTCTGTCTCTTAACTGCCACTCTTCCTCCTCATTCTGAATGTTATCTCTTTCGGTTTTTACTATCCCTCCTTATATTGTCTTTTTCTCTCTCTTTCTCCCCCTCCATCTCCTTACTCTCCATTCCCTCTCTCACTTTCTTTTCTCTCTATCCTCACCTCTCTATCCTTGTTATTGGGTTCCTCTTTCTGTCCACCCCTGTGTCCACCCCTCTCTCCCTCTCTTTTTTTGTATTTGGTGTTGGGGTGGGGGTTGCTATGGTGATGGTCCAGAGAGGATTGATTCTTAAAGGGCAATGGGGACGCAACATTTTGACAACATTCTTTGAATGTGCTGGTGTAATGCTTGTTGATCACCATATGCCAGGTGTGGCTAACCAGTCCATCATGAAGAGCCAAAAAAAACACACCACTCAAAAGAGCCACACAACACAAGAGCCCACATTACAACAGCAACAGAGACTTATAGGCCTACGCCTAATGAGACATAGGGTTACCGTTTAAATACCTCTTCTCTTTTTCATTTCACTTGGCAGATGCTACAAATTATCATTTTCAAGAATGAGTAGCAAGCAACAAAAATATCTGATACACATCACAAATCCCCCCTCACTGAATGACTTATTAGCATGAGCGATGCTCCAATATAACAACTGATATGATACCAATGCGACCATGTTCCGTTCATTTTTAAAAGAAAATGAACAAAAAGAAAACGATTCTGCTTCTCTGACTGACTTTTAAATAGCATTCCTTTTTTTTGTGGTGGTATTTTGGTTACAGACACGTTATGCTACAAAATGACAAATCCTCCTTTTGACTGTACTGTGTTCCTCGATTTGCATTTAGCTTCAGGCTACATTTTCCTGATTGCAACAGTATCTGGCTAACGAAACAAATGTGTCCGCTTATGTTTCTTTTGTGGTCAGATTCCTATCCATCACATGACTGTAAAATTATTTTAGTCTAATCATTGGTAGCCTAACTGTTGACAGTACTGTCAAATAATGAAATGCATTTATCAGAAATATATTTCAAAAATAAATAAACTCTCCAAGGAAAAAAGTCCAAGGAAAAGTGAGAACATATTTGAGCAGCAGCGAGCTGCACAAGAGGAGGTAAAGAGCTGCATGCGGCTCGTGAGCTGCAGGTTTGCCACCCCTGCCATATGCCATTTTAGTGTTATTGTGTTTTAGCCTTGTAAGAAAGTTGTGTGGACAGTGTGACATCTCTCCTTCTCTTGCTTGCTTCCCCTTTGTCCACCTTGCCTCTCTCTCTCTCTCTCTCTGTTTCTCTCTGTCTCTCTCTCAGGCCTTTCTGGAGCGCTACCTGAGCCCAGGCCCAACGCTGCAGTACCAAGCTGTGTCCAGCAGGAGGCAGGAGTGCGAATGGACACTTCAGAGCGAGCTGTCCGTCACCTCCTCCCTCTACGGTGGTGTGGTCTTCTCTTTGCACCGTCCACAGTTTTCCCTGGTTGTCACGGCAACACCCCTTCCTTTCCTTCAGCTGGGGGAGGAGTTTGTAAGCCCGAAAAGCCACCGCTTCATTCTGAGAGTCCAGTCCGAGACCTCTGTGTGAGAGACAGAGGACGAGGAGAAGGAGAAAGAAGTTTAACACTCTAATATGAAACCAATATTCAGATATTTAAATAACTACAAAACAATCAGATCCTGATGTGTTACATCCTCAAAGAGGAGGAGAAAGGAGGAGTTAGATCAAATGAGAGGGAGAAGAAGGAGAGAGAGGGGATAAAAGAAAGAGTGAGGAGGGTGGCGGAAGAGGAAGAGAGAACATTGTGGGCTTCAGAGGAGAAGAGAAAGGGAGGAGGAGGAAAACAAAACAAAAGGAAAGAGGAAATGATGAAAGACCTCCATTTAAATGGTGGGCAAAGTGTAAAGTCTAAAAGCTAATCCAAAAGTGAAAGATCAAAGTCACCGCACACTGATCACTATTAACATAGGTTTTTTATTTGGAGCGAACAACGCGTTTCGCTAAGCGATTCATTCAGGTTCACAGAGCGGATGGTCTTGGATCTAACTAATGCTAATTTGATAACGATTCAAAATCTATTTGCATCCATGACCAAGATCCTGTGCATGAGACTTTGCACTTTGCCCCTCATTTCAACAAGGGCCCAAGGAGAGGGATGAGGTAGCCTGGCCCCGCCCTCCTAGTATCTCCACTCATGTTCATCTCACTGAGACACTAGTCTGCCTCCTCCCAGTGCGTTCACGTTTCCTCAGCTGCCAGCCTGGTGGGCCAATCAGCGACGTGAGGGGATGACATTAGATTGGAAACTCGACTGCGGCTGTTGTAAACGGTAATAGCAATGCCCGCAAACATAACAAAATTGCAGTCAGATGAATGTGTACATTTATAGAGCATCATAAATACATTGTTTCCTGACAGCGATGCGGTTTAGTTTGTAAAGGTTAGATGAAGTAAGATGTAACCCTAAGAAATCCCTGATTAATATGATTGATGATTTCAAAGTTAACAAAAAGTCTACGCCCATTTTGATGCTAGGGTTGGAAACATTTCCCAGTGGAGAGTACCCAGACTCTCTTCCCAAAGTGAATGAGTCTGGTAAAAGTAGGCTAGGGATGAGGTTGAAATGGAAGAAAAGAACAGAGAGGAGTGAAAAGAGAGGAGGAGAGAGATGAGGGGATAGAGGGTTAGGGGAGAGAGAAAGAAAGAGTCTGTCTGAAGGAAGCATTCGTCATCCTCCCACTCGGCACTGAACTCACATCTGACCAATGGCCTTCTGCGCAGTGATGTCACATCCTGTCCAGCTTCAACTTCCCCAATCTCTCGCCCCCGCGGTCCCGACTCCTGCTCACACAGACTTTAAAACTGATCTGAGGGCACCGCTCGCTCTAAGCAGCCGCTGGGGAGCAGGCTGAGCCTGAACCAGGACCTGCTTCGCTAGGACTGTGTGTGTGTGTGTGTTGGAGGAGGAGAAGACAAATGTTGCATGTTAACAAACACACAATGTACCTCTAAACCTATATTTTTTATTATTAGAAGAAATCTGATGTCTTCATTCACATTCTCTGTATCTCTCTCTCTTCCTCTGTGTGTGTGTGTGTGTGTGTGTGTGTTTGTGTGTGTGTCCTCCTTCAGGAAATCAAACCCCAAATGAAACTAACTCAGGCCATTAAGCTTCTGTTATTGAGTATGTGTTTTATGAAAACAGTTAAACTATTATTTTTTGTAAACACCTTTTATATGCCGGCTTACATGGTGATATTTGTGTCATTTTTTTATTGTATTACTTTTGTACAGAATCTTTAAAGTTGCAATTTAAATTGAAATAAAAAAAATGTTTTTTCATCCGGTGTCATTTCTCTGTCCTCCTTTTTTCCTTCACAACAAACACACACACACACAGGGACCCTATGACCCAATTTATGTTTCCATTACTTACCTTCACTATCACCACTGTGTGTGTGTGAGAGAGAGAGCTTCTATTAGTGTATTAGATTATGATGACAGTACAAGATGACAGTTTTGTTATGGCGAGTGTGTAAATGTGTGTGTTTGTGTACATGAAAGCTTTTGTGTCGTGCATATGGTCTGGTTTCTGCTTGCCTATGTGTGTGTGTGTGTGTGTGGGGGGGGGGGGTCGGGAAGGGTATATATGGGTGCTTCTATTTTACCTGTGTATCTAAACTCTTCTGTGTGTGTGTGTCTATGTGTGCTTGTTTGTGTGAGTATCTGTTTGTGTCTGTCTGCTCGTGTGTGTGCTGTGGTGGCAGTGACGTGAGGAGGGGTGTGTTAAAGTCTAACTGAAAGGGCAGCCTAATGCAGACCACAGCTTCCTGAAAGCAGATGACTTTTTTCACGCACATACACAAATACACACACTGTTGTTCTCACGCAATCCATACCCTGGTGTCACAGTCCTCTGTACTTTCAGCTGACCATACTGTGTCTCTCCTTCGGCCGAGAGCAAGATGAAGGTGTCAGAAGTAATCTGGGTCTTATCCCTCTACCTCCATGGGGTTACTGGTAAGACTTTTCTCCTTCACTGAGAGAGAGCGAGAGATGTGGGAAGGTAAGAGTTTTCTCTTTCTTTATACAGAGAGAGAGAGAGAGGAGGGAAGGGGTGTGAGAAACAGTTTTTCTGCTCAGTGTCTTGAGATTTTTCAGGAAGATGTTGTCATTTCTTTTTCATGTTACTTAGAGTACTCAGTTTAAGGCTTTTTTTTAGGTCCATTATAGTTTAGTTTTCCATTAAGTTTGTTATTAATTATGCCAAACTGTGTGGATTGTCTGTGTGTCTGCATGTTAGTGTGTGTGTGTCTGGGTGTGTGTGTGTGTGTGTGTGTCTGCGTGTGTGTGTGTGTGTGTGTTTGTTTGTATGTGTGAGACGAGACAAGAGTTTTTTTTTTTTTTTTTTCAGAAATAAATGTATGTGCAAAGACATGCATATTTCAACACATCCCTAGTTTCTCTTTAAACATGGCCAACAAATGGTTTCTCTTGAAAGTTCACTCCCTTTTTTAAGAGAAAATATATTTGTAAAGAGATATGTAGAAGTTCATCAGTTTCACTCCCATCGCCATCTAGTTCCTGTTAAAATTGCACTTCAGATATTTGGTTCCTGTTGAAAAAGACACCTGATCTTTGGGGTTATAATTGTTTTTCCTCTGTGAGTCAGTGTGTGAGCGTTTTATAAATATGCTTTATGTTACTATGTTAGTGTTTAATGAATGCTTTATACATTAGTGTGTTTTGTTAGTGTTTAATGAATGCTCTATACATTAGTGTGTTGTGTTAGGGTTTAAAGAATATTTGATGCATTTACCGTTGAAAAGGTATCTAAAAATGTTAACTGTTCTGATTAGCTATTTTAAAAGCAATATATATGTATGTGGGAAGTTTTTCTATTTGTATGTCCTACATGACAGATTTTTCGATTAGAATTGTATTTTTACAAATGCAATACAGTATTACATATGGCGATGCATATATATATATAGGCTACAGATACAGATATTCTATCTCTTTGTAAAAGCAACTGCTGTTTCCTGTTCATAAAATAAAAACATTGTAAAAGCATTACATTCACACATGCATGTCATTGGGAAACTATATGATTTATTCAATTGTTGATTTAGTGCTTATGAATATGCCATAAAATCCTTGACTTGACTTAATGGAGGTAATTGGCACCCATTACAATGTAAAAAAAAATTATCTATTGTTTTTATTTTATGAACAGCAGTTGTTTTTACAAAGAGACAGAAGATCTGTATCTGTATGCATCTGTATGATCATGATCTTCAACAATAAATTGCGTTTATTGATAGCGAACTAGCAAGCTTAATTTTTAACATCAGTATGCAGTGTCCTGATCTGACTGTATGATATATTTTTATACAGTCACTGGGATACACACAAGATAACTGTAATATAGTTTAGCTGGTGTGTAGACTGAATTAGGCTGATATAGGGGTTGCTGAGCGGGAGGCCAGGAGAGCACTATAGGGGCCATTTCAGAACATGCTAGCTCTCTATCAATAAACACAGTTTTATATAGCCATAGTGTGGTTGAAGAGTTTGATCCTGATCATGGGGTGTGCATTGCACAATGTGGTTGACTCTGTGTGTGTGTGTGAGAGAGAGAGAGAGACAGAGAGAGAAAAAGGAGGGTGTGAGAGGGGGAGAGACGGCTGCAGAGAGAGTGACTGTGAGTGTGTGAGAGAGGCTGTGTTCTGTCCATGGAGTGTAATGCATGTTTTTGTACACTTTTGAGAATTCAACAATCAAGAAATGTATGTGATCAGGCCTACTACCTTCAAGTCATTCGCAAATGGCACAATAATGTTGGAGCTGTGGCTGCACTCATGGGTGTAAAGGGGGTAGAGCGGTGGACTCTGGACAGAGCAGTGTACTTAGGACGCAGGGAGTAGAGCAGTGCACTGCACTTAGGACGCAGGGAGTAGAGCAGTGCACTTAGGACGCAGGGAGTAGAACAGTGCACTTAGGACGCAGGGAGTAGAGCAGTGCAGTGCACTTAGGACGCAGGGAGTAGAGCAGTGCACTTAGGACGCAGGGAGTAGAGCAGTGCACTTAGGACGCAGGGAGTAGAGCAGTGCAGTGCACTTAGGACGCAGGGAGTAGAGCAGTGCAGTGCACTTAGGACGCAGGGAGTAGAGCAGTGCACTTAGGACGCAGGGAGTAGAGCAGTGCAGTGCACTTAGGACGCAGGGAGTAGAGCAGTGCAGTGCACTAAGGACGCAGGGAGTAGAGCAGTGCAGTGCGCTTACGAAGCAGGGAGTGGAGCAGTGCACTCCAGGAATAGGGAGTGTAGCAATGGACTCCATGTGCTGGATGTGGAGTGTCAAACTTCAAAAAGCTCAGGACCCAGAAGCAAAGAGAGGAGCCTAACCCCAGATTTCTGAGCTTGGCAAGAAATCTAGTGGAAGCTAGTATAGTGTTAAATACCAAACTGTAATCAATGAACAGACACAGAGAGACTAGCCATTTGTATGTAATTTGTAGCATGTTGTGATGTGTGTTTTTAATATTTTCTCTCTTTCTGTTTTCTCAGCCAACATGGATGATGGTAAACTGTGTTACATTCTGGATGCGATCCTGGTCCTCTATGGGATTGTGCTGACGGTCCTCTACTGTCGACTCAGGGTATGTGTGTGTGTGTCTGTGTGTGTGTGTGTGTGTGTGTGTGTGTGCGTGTGTGTGTGTGTGTTTTTGCATGGTTGCATGTGTATGTGTATGTGTGTGTGTATATATGTATGCATGGGAGTATGTGCGTGTGTGTGTGTGTTTTTGCATGGTTGCATGTGTGTGTATGTGTGTGTGTGTGTGTGTGTGTGTATGTATGTTTATGTATGCATGGGAGTATGTGCGTGTGTGTGTGTGTTTTTGCATGGTTGCATGTGTGTGTATGTGTGTGTGTGTGTGTGTGTGTGTATGTATGTTTATGTATGCATGGGAGAGTGTGTGTGTGTGTGTATGCATGTGTGTAGTTTATGTAAGCTGCATGCATATGTGTGCATCATGCATATGTGTATATGCATGATGTATGTTCTGTTTGTGGTCTAACCTGTATGTATCATGTATAAAATATGTGTATGAGTATGAATATACTGTATGTGTTAGTGTGCATTTATAGATATTCACCATCCTCGGAATCACTATAATTGCACAATTGGTGATGTGACAGCTTTGTTATGACCAATGTGAATGAATGTCTTCTTAAACACACACTTTCTTCTGCACACAGATGTCCCCAGCACCAAGTGGAAAATCAGGGGTATGTAACCACAGTGTGTGTGTGTGTGTGTTTGCTGTTTGAGAATATATATAGGTTTGTTGGCCCCAAACACTTCCTTTTAAAACAGTATGTCTAACTTCTGAAAGTATACATTTTCATACTCATTATATGTATTATATAATGTGTACATGCACATTAACGAGTAGGCTACACACACAGAGCACTGTATGCCCACACACATACACAAAGTAGCTAATCTCCGCTATACGCTACTATACAGGCACCAGAAATACACACACTCATCTGCAGACAGGCTTCCCCTCTTTACAAAACATTAGTAGCTGTCTGGTGTTGCGGTGACAGCTAGGAGCAGGACAGCGTCGACTTTTAGTCTTCAACGTTTTAGAAGTCACTCCCAAATTTATTTATCTTCATTGTAGATTCAACAAGTTTATGTAAGACGCAGGTCATGCAAAATTGAGAAGCTGGTCATGGCACAAATTTAGGGCTCTGCTTAATATTTGGGCTAATAAACATGAGCAATAGTAGCTTGATCTGATCTGAGGGAAAAGACCAACACAACTGTAATGCTTTTGACAGGAGTTCATGCTGACTTGGTTGGTAGGTAGGTAGGTATAAAAGCTGAGGATTCTCTAGTTGCACAACTAAGTGCACACCAAATGGTTGTGTGTGTGTGTGTGTGTGTGTGTGTGTGTGTGTGTGTGTGTGTTATGTATATATGTCTTACGGTGAGAGGTGAAGGCTGAGCTTCTGCAGAAGCAGAAAGAGGAAGATGTTTTTTGTGGTTGTCTGTTTAGAAATGGTTAGAAATAACACAGATGGAAGAGTACTGCAGGGCGGCCATGTTCTTCCCCTTTTCAGCATACACCCCTGTGGTTTCTCTCCCCTTCATTGGCCTTGAATGGCTTCCTCAGCCAACCTAACATTTACATATTTAAAGTGATATTATATTATTGGAACTCCCCCTATTACCGTCGGTCCCGTATTTCCGCCGTCTTGCGTGTATGTGTCACTTAATATCCATTTCTATACAAACCAAGACGGCGGATTCCTAAAGAAACGCAAGCATCCACACCATAGGTGTATCTAAATTAGCTATGTACCAAAAATTACATTTTACTGTGACTCGAAGAGCTGTAAACAGTGTTGTAAGGCTGCGTGTATACAGCCACTTGGAGCTCCAGTGGAATTTTAATTTCCTGATGAGAACCCTCGGTCTAACCGTTCATGTGCCGTTGAAACGGCGTAAATAGGCGACCCATCAGGCCAGCACTATAACTCCTAGCGTAGTAAACAAAATCTGATATTTCAGACAGTAAATGCTCCCGTTAAGAACCAAGCCAGATTTGGTTCAAATCTACACTATGGCTACTGAAAAATGTAAGGTTCATTTAGCAAATGTTATTTTGAAGTGTTAAAAAACATCGTTGTTTTAGAATTTCCGAACAAAAGTGGTGATAATTGGGGGTGTTACGATATCAAGTTCATTTATCACATACTTTATCCAAAGTCAGTTACCAGTCCTTTTTAGGAACTTGCATGGGTTTGTTGTGGCCACAGTGGCTCCCAAACCTTTCATGGCTTCCAAGTTGACAATGAAAAAAGAAACGTTCTCTGTATCTTGAGTGACCTCCATATCTTCTCTCTGTTACTCCAGGTCCAGGCTGGAGCAGGCGAGGGCATCTATCAGGTGAGACAGGTGGATTCCTCACCAGTCCAGGGTCACACTTTTAGGCAGGACAGGACAGCTGCTGTGTAGTATTCCTTTAACATTTAATCAGTAGGGCTGACTTGTAGCAATTCTTTCTTACAAAACACATTTTTACATGTACAAATCATCTGTCTATGCAAAATTAGATTAAGAGATATTTTTAATTTTAATATTGATATCAGTAATTTATTTTCATTAGTAAGAATAACAATTACAGATATCTACAATTTTGATTTTCAAAAACGTAGTGGAAATGGTATGAAGCCCTGGTTTGAATATGTCAAAATGTTAATTTAACATATCTTTAAACAATTTTGACATGTTACAATTTAATTTCCTCTAATTTACATTGTATTTGGATATGTGCCTTAATAATCTCCATATCTATTTTGACAAGTGGAAATTCACTTTTTGCTATCTGAAAATTGATTGTGACTTCAAGGAATTCGTTATAAATATCACATATATATCAGATTTCGGAAAATTAATTTTTACTTAAAATCCAAGTCAACATATCAGTAATATAATTTTGTCTTGTCAGAATTGAGACAACATTAAATTACTCATATCAGAATTACATTACTGATTAGCTTTCTGACCAATGAGAAATTAATTGCATCTTCATTTAGAATTGCTACTTCAAAATTGGATTTTGTTTATGTTTACTTGAAATTATAAGAAGTAAAAAAACAATTGTTCACATCTATAACTGTGGTTATGGCTACTGATTAGATGTTAAAACTAGTCATTTAACTGTTATACTGTTAATACTCTATTTCTTGGCCTCTTTAATTCTCTCTTCAATCTATTATGTCCTTCTTCTCTCCCCCCAAGAAATACAAATATATTTTATTTGGTGGTGATTGAAACAGAGAAACAAACATTAATAAATATATAAAATGTTTACACAGATAGTAGAAAGTTGACAATGTGTTTGAGTTACATTGACCATACATTCAGAGTGAGTAGGTACAAAGTAGTGTCTACAGTATATATTTTTTTAAAAACAATAATTTCTCTCACCCCTCTATCTCTCTCTATCCCTCTCTCTTCTAGGGTTTGACCCCGCATGCCCAGGACACCTATGAGACAATCCAGGTGAAGAAGATGTGAAGGCGTAAACTGGATTGACCAGGACCAGAGAGCAGATCCATGAAGGCCAGGTCTACAGCTCTGCCACCCAGATCAGGTTTAGAGTCACCCCACCCAGACCAGGTTCAGAGTTACCCCACCCAGACCAGGTTTAGGCTGGGACTGAACCTGGAGGAACTCATGAAATGGCTGCCACTGTCCTGGTGAATCCTGTTTTATCACACTCCCTCTCCTCCCAGTCAACTTCTATTTACTCTGTCTTTGATTTTCTCATTTACATGTTTAATATATGGGTTTATTATTGTGTGTGTATTTACACCCTGTGGATGGTGTACAATATTAAGGCCAATCATTGAAAATTAAAGAGATTAGCAATTATTAAAATCAGTAATAATTTAGACCGCTAAAGATCAGGAAGCTGATGTGGGTGATCATAAGTGTACATAAGTGTCACAAGGACTTCCTTAAAAATAGCAGAAATGACACGAACACACACACACACACAGACACACACACACACACACACACACACACACACACACACACACACACACACACACACACACACACACACACACACACACACACACACACACACACACACACACACACACACACACACACACACACACACACACACACACACACACACACACACACACACACACACACACACACACACACACACACACACACACACACACACACACACACACACACACACACACACACACACACACACACACACACACACACACACCTGTGGCCTACTGGTTAGCGCTTCGGACTTGTAACCGGAGGGTTGTCGGTTCTAACCCCGACCAGTAGGCACGGCTGAAGTGCCCTTGAGCACGGCACCTAACCCCTCACTGCTCCCCCCACGACGCTGTTGTTGCATTTTTGTACATTATTTAAGCTTATTGACTATTTTCTATGCCTGTGGCCTGTTTAGTTATACATGGTGAAAATGGAAACTATGAGAGGTTTGAGCTGACATGTTCAGCCTGCTGTGTGTGGGTGAGGAGTTGCTATGTATATCCAATAAACAGGTTATCTTGAGCCTAGTCAGTGGTCATTTCCTATCCTGCCGTGGGATCTTCGCAGTCATATGCGGAAACTTGTTTCTTGGTTTCCCTTTCTCTGCATTTCTCAGCATTCACGACAGCAACTGCATTGGCCTCAAGAGGGCACTACACCGCTTTCTCCTTTTTTGTGTGTGTGTGTGTGTGTGTGTGTGTGTGTGTGTGTGTGTGTGTGTGTGAGCTATGTAAGAGACTTCCCATCTAAGCTTTTACAACCATCTCTGTCAGATATGTACTGATTGCTTGCTTGATCCTTGTTCTGTCCGTCACCTCTGCTATGTTTTTTTCTAGAACAGATTACTGATTGCCCTTCATCTGGGTGTTTGCACATCCAATAACACATTGCCAGCAACAAGCAGCTGTCTGTTTAAGACATGTACGTGTGCCTCACTGCTTTGGTAGTATTTCTCTTCTCCAGAGGAGTAAGACCTAGTGGCCTCTGACATTGTGTGGCTGGACTGGGTTAGATCCACTTGAAAGGGAAGGGGGAGGGGATGATGGTAGCACTTCCTACACCTGTCTTACAGTATAAGTAACCTATTTGGGCTGATTAACCCCTAATCAAGTGGACTGCTCCAACATTGGTTGGGCTACAACAGAGGATTTTTAAATAGACAGCCCTCAACCACACACACACACACACACACACACACACACACTGTGATGGCCCACTATGGCATTTCCCAGATTACCAAATACCAGTAGCCTAGCACTCTGGGGAGGGGTGAGGCATCTCTGAGTGGAGAGGAGAGAGCCAGCGCTTGGCCTTCTATCTTGCCCTCACCATGGAAACAACACGGGGGAAAACACATTTATTCTGAGAAACAAAACCTGAATCTTTTTTTACAAAAAAACATGTGCCACTAATATTGGCACCCCTGTATTTAATACTTACTTACTTACTTAATACTGTATTTAATACTGCCAATAAAACAGTATTTATCTTCACCTATGACATCCTATAACATTGTAGAACACAAAGTGATGGATTTGAGACCAACCCTCGATCTCCCCAGACTGTAATCTGCTCTCCTCTTTGGCTCACCCCACTGGTTGTCTATGGAGTTCAGATTGGGGGACTGAGATGGCCATGGCAGAAGCTTTTTTTTGTGTTCAGTAAATCATTTTGTTGTTGATCTGGACATATGTTGTGCTTCATTGATTTGCTGGATAATCCAGTCATGACCCACTTTTAGTGTCTTGGCAGAGACAGACAGATTTTAATTTAAAATGTATTAGGTATTACATTTCTCAGAATTTATGATACCATGCACACTAATGAGGTTTCCAGGGCCTGTGAATTAAAAATAGCCTCACAACATCACAGACCCTACTAGCCTATAGTCACTATGTGCAAGCCAGGCCCACCTTGAGTGTTTTCTGCCATAAAACCTCCATTTTCATCTAATCTGACCACAGGCAAAGTCTCAGTACCAATATTTGGGGTGTCAATATTAGAGGACCATGCATTTTTTATTATTTCTTTTTGAAACATTATTTTTTCCCCTCAAAATAAAATTTCTTCCCTTCACGGTTGCATTTTTCTTCGTTCATTGTAAGATTAAGATAATTTACCAAAAGATGATGTTGATACCTCTATGTAATCAGCTTTACCGGGGGGGGGGGGGGGGGGGGATTTTTTTTTCCAGTAATTTTGTGTCAACGATTCCCGGGACACTGAAAAACCGGGGTTCATGGGGGACCATACAATAAAAGAATATATGTGTACATTTAGTGCCTGTACACTGCACATGCACACACACACGCACTCATGAACACAAACAAAGACACACATAAAGATACATGCAGACACATAAACACAAACACACACACATACACGCATAAACACACACACAAGGATTAAAGTTCTCCGTCATAGGACGGATTTCCGTCAATTTGATTTTAGAAATGTCATATTTGAGATCGATGCAGATCCGATGAGAAAAAAAATAGGAGAAGGGGGGACTGTCACCTTTGCTTTTCCTTTTTTAAGGCAACTACAAATATTAGGTAAATGTTTAAAGACCTAATAGTGTTCTTGAGAACTTTCTGTGTCTCAATCCGTGACCGCTCAAGAAGATACGTCCTATACGGCCTACGTCAGCCATGAGTTTCGCTTTGTATGTTGTAGCTACACACTTGTCTCGGGCGTTTGCTTAAAAAAAAGAACACGTATGGAGGACTATAACGGTCTAAAAGTTGGATTATAGTGACACAATCGAGACAGCTGATGAGGTTGGCCAATCCGTTTAACTTTTTTGGATATGATATTGTGAGCTCTATGTGCGAATTCGGAGGCTTTGTTCTTTCCGTGCATCAATGTAGACACTTACTATCGCGAACTCTTGTCAGGGGAGGTCATTCATTTTGGGTGTCACCTATGACTTGAACAGATAGCCTGCTATGCCACCCGATGTAGGCTACTATTATTGTTACAGTTTTTAATCAATGCAACTAACATTATGTGTAAAGCGACGCAATATAAACCGTAGCCTATGCAATTTATTATCCCGTCTGTTATGACATACAACAATGTTTTTCACAATTTGCGACGGAAGGTTTTGACTGAGCGTGTCGAGTAAGGGGGTCAGTCGTGTTTGTGACGCACAGACAGCCTTGTAGCCTATTTTGCTTTGGCCTCACTTTTAACGACAATAGGTTGTGAGTGTATGTTGACAAAAAATAACCATACAATTAAAATAGTCAACTTAAAACTTTGCTATAAAATATTATTAATTTATAGCACAAAACCATAACCAGTGGGCCTACCAGAACCTCGCATATTAGCGTCATGATTTGTGTGCGTCTATTTGGCAAGGCCACTAGCTGTCATGGATGCGTTGTTGCTAAAGGAAGGCAGGTGTCAAAAGTTAAAAAATAAATGCAGATGGGCAGCTGATGAAAACGGGGGAGAACTAACAAGCCATGGTGTAAAGAAATTAAAGTGCCAGGAGTTTGCTTTTGCGCGGTTCGCTGCAAGAAAATTGTTTATGGATGCAATAGGAAAACGTTTTAGCACGCCACCAATCAGAAGACCGCCATAAGGTTAACGTTCGTGCACTTCAGGACATCTTCCCTAGCTGGTGCAACTAGCCACCACGACAGATGTAGGCTACGTTTATCTATGGCTGACCGTTTTTACGTTTAGAAAGTAGGCTATGCATGTTCTTTCATAGCGCAACACGACCTGTCCTTAACCATATCGCAACCTCTTGTCAACCTTATACAATCTGTTGCTGAAGATAAAAGCGCCGTCTCCAGATTGTCGTTACAAATGCGCAGACCTCCTGCATGAGCACACACAGTATTGCTGCTCATTGGAAAACTGAGTTGTCTGTAAAACTCAAAATTACCATGTTTTCATTAAATGCGGATGAGGCAACAAATGGAAATATGAACAATATCTAGAATGTTCTGATTTGTTACTTTGATGAGGAAATGGGAAGTCTTGCAAACTTGATTTTATAGATTTTACTTGGTGTTGAATTGCATATTAACAAGAAAAAAATCTCCCCTTTAAACACTTTTGGCCTGAAGTAATTAAATAAGAGTGTGTTAAAGCCTTTCTACAATATTGCTGCAGTAGAAAAGAACAGCAATGGCTAATCAGCAATGGTCAGGGATGGTACTAAAATATATTTTTGTTCATCAGGAAAACTCAATCTCAATCAATTACACTCTCAATTCGCCTTATTCACATGGCGGCCATTGGCGGCTAAAACGAGGCTACAGGGTACACAAACCATAGGATTGTTATGTTCTATGCATTCACCTGTAGGTGGCATTAATTATATAGTAAGTGTACCCTGTAGCCTCGATTTGGTTTAAACAATGGCCGCTGTGTGAATAAGGCGAATACTCCCTTTACTTTGCTGTTTGCATCTTTTTGTACATTAAAAACCAATAGGTCGCGACCGCAAAAGGGGTGCTATCTCTATAGGTAGATATGAACAACGTATGACTTATGGCCTGAAAAAAGTTCAGTCAAACGATTTTTTTTCACTTTAATCCCTGCACACATACATAAAGACACACACACACATACATACAGACACACATACACACACATGCACATGCACACACACACACAGGCACGCACGCACAGACTCACGCGCATACACACACACACAGGCACGCACACACACACACACACATAATCACAATGCAGAAACACACCCGCACGCACACACACATTAACAAACACATACACACACAGACACACACACACACACACACACCATTACCCCCACACACACCGACTCACAAGTGAACACACACAAACACACACACATAAATGTAGGCAAGCAGACACACACAGACACACCATTACCCCCACACACACACTTACAAACGAAAAAACACACACACAGAGAAGCACACATATAGCCTACACAAAAGCAAATGCACACACGCACACACTCATTTTCATACACAAAAGTTGCAAGAGTAGGAGATGGAGTAGGAGATGGAGACAAATTGACAAGCGTGATTTATTTTTGCGGAGAGAATGTGCAGGACTAAGCGGCAGTCATATTTTCTACCACTTTGCGGTACATCTAGTTAATGATGTTTCAGTGGTGCTGTGCAGTATGATGTTACTTTCTCTCAGATTAAGGAACAGCAATGACAAAGCTCAAAGTTAATCAAATTTCTTAGATATACCATGCATACTGTTGGATTTCCCATGAAACTAATCATGTGTACCAAGTCCCCCTGGAAGCCTTCCTGATCTTTACTTTTTACTTATATGTCCCTTAATCTCCTCAGGTAGCCAATCCCTTCTTGCACCCATGTACAAATCCTCTAAATATTCATATTCCTCCAAAAGGATTCATGAACTGATAGTCCCATATTCTCTCCAATATCATAAGCATAATATTTTAGGCCCACTAAATAATGCCCATTTTGACATATGAGCCTCATCTTTGAAGTTTCCAGACAGTGCACAACATAACCACGTCAGTCTTCAACATCCTTCCCCCATTCTCATCCCCCTGCCCCTCTCTCTCCTCAGCTTTTGGTTATACAATGAATTACTGTAGCTAACACTAGTCAAGGGAGGACATTTGGCAAATGATTTCAGTGTTCAACACCCTCCCAGAAAATCCCCCTCATGCGCACAGATTCAGTTTCATCACCAAGATCAGTCTGCCTTCTGTCTCCTGCTGAGCTTTGACGTTGGCAACCTAAACACTCTGAACTTTTCAGTGTTTCTTTTTTATATCTAAAATTCAAATGGAATTTTATTGTGAGTCTACAGATTACTTTAATGGTGAGAGTAGCTGCATATGTGGCGCTCATACAAAGGTAATCAGAACATGATATTTCATTAGAAGTCATTGAAATAGTTAAATATGCTGTTTTGTTTCATGTTCTTGAAGCCCCCCTATTTTCACACCATATACTAATATATTCTCTTGATTTCACATCTAAACTTTTGCTATTGGCATCCACTTAACCATATAGAAAAAAGTGATATTGAGTTGTTGAATTAAGTAGCTTGATAATCACCTGCAAGTAAGAGGGTTGTGGATTTCCATTTTTTATTACAAAAATAAACTTAATATACATAAAAATGTGTGTAGAAAACACAAAGACCCTCCATACATACACCAAAACATGTGACATTAAAGATGTGTGACATCTGTCCGGATGTGTTTTACAGTTCATTTGACTTCACAGCATGACACCTTTTCAAAATGCAAAAGCCTTCACATGAACCAAAAATAAAAAAGAATAATTCTCTCTCAGTAGACCACATTACTAGAGTATCAAAACCTCCATCAGCCGTTGTCATTGCACAGAGATTTCAGAGCACATTTGCAGACTGCTGAACAATCACGGACAACCACCACTGCGCCCAGCACAACACTGCTGTAACACACACCTCAACACAAGAGCTGGCCTGCACGTGATACGAATGGCAACGGAATGTCTTAAAGGTAAATAAAGAGATGAAAACAATACAATAGTGAACGCAATCGCACTCATATGTGTGTGTGTGTGTGTGTGTGTGTGTGTGTGTGTGTGTGTGTTCAGAGTCACTGCTAAAGTCAACCATGAGCTGAAGCAGGGGTGGGGCTGCCATGCGCATTTAGGCCTTGTCCTTTGCTATGTACATATCAGCGAGCTTTTTAAACTGAGGGCCCCAGCTGCTCAGGTACTCATAGTCATGGTCCCCCTCGGTGAGGCTGGAGCCGAGGGAGCTCAGAGACTCGGCGGCGGAGCCGGTCCCCTCATAGGCGTACGTGGCCAGAGAGTCGTATGGCGGGGCCGAGGGGTCGCTGTCGTTCTCCTGCAGCCTGCAGTTGATGAAGTCCCTGGCGTCAGCGCAGTCCGGGGTGGGCGACGGGCGGTGGTAGGGGAACAGGATCTCGGGGATGATGTCTCGCCGCTGCTTGTTGCTTTCCACGGCCTCGGGGTGGCGCAGCGTGCCGATGTCGAAGGCCTGCGTGTCCTCCTCTCCGCCGCCCTCGTCGTTGTAGCTGACCACGTTGTCTCGCACGTCCTCTTTGGAGATGATCAGGGGCTCCTTTCTTCTCTGCCTCTTCAGCGCAGAAAACAGAACCACAATCACTGTGGGGCGTCAGAAACAGAAAACCTTCAGATTTCAACATTCCTCAAGAAGGTGGGTATACAAGCACATAATGGTGGATTGAGTGGGTCTGGGTTCCCCCATCTGTCTGTCTGCAATTTTAGGAACTCAGTCCACTCACTCACTCAATCAATTTTTATAATTTTTCATTTTTCTCACTCATTTTTCTATCATGATTTTACCTCATGGCCATCTTGAAACTGACATGAGAAAACACCATTGTACTGTTTCGTATTTGAAAAATTGTACAAATTGGACAAATCAGACTAAGCATGCAATTGAACTAAATTCCTTTTGTGGATATCAATAGGCACCAGTGTACAGAACTAGTGTAATGAGTCATGTTTTACTGTTAAGGATATCAGTCAGGTGATGAACCCATTCTGCAGCATAATCAGCCAGGAAGTGAAAGTCCTACCATATACCAATCACCATTCACTAGACCAGCTGATTTTAATTGGCACAACTCTTCTATTAGATCGGTTAATAAGTGAAATCCTCTGTTTTAAGTGTACAGGTAGAACAGGTGTATGTTAGGGCTTTTACTTTCTGAGTTTTCCACCTTTGCAAAGGGAGTGATGGAATCATCCAAGTGATGATACCTGACCGGGACTCCTGAGACCCGGAACAACCAACTGACGTTTTCCAGAAAATGGCATTAGAATAAACCTCTGAAGTTCGCCTACAAAAAAACTGCCATCTTTGCCCATATAAGAAGATGGAGTACTTGAGATTGTTCCTATGGGAAAATAGCATGGATTTTGAATAATAGCACCTGTTAAACTCTTGTGGGGACGAAGAAGTCTACAATGCACTTTTTTTGCCCCATTAATTTTTGACATTTGCCTCCAGTGGGTACGTGATCTTAAGTATGTTAAGACACCGAAGTTTGATTTTTGCTACTTGAGGTACCTTGCAATAGATAGTTATAAGTTAGTAGTTAAGTTAAGTTCTAGTTAAGTTAGAAGTTAGTAGGCGAACTTCAGAGGTCTATATGTCTGGAGAGGCTAAATGCCCACCCAAACCCCGTTGCCAGTATGCAGAGGAGTCTGTCAAGAAGGTGGGAAGAAGAAGAGAAGAGGTGTGGTCTGAGATAATCTGAAAAAGGATATTTCAATCTTCTAGTGAAAGCATAATGGCAGTGGGTCTGGCACTTTAGCTAATGATAGTTTGTGAGGCAAGTCACAGTTCCTCTCCATGTAGTGAATGAGAATCATTTATGCTAAGCTGAAGTTAGCTGATGTCGAAGAATTTATATGACTGGCTCAGAGTGCTACACGTGACCCAAGTTAAAGCTACCTAGCCATCAATAGGAAAGCTGCTATAAGACTGCTAGCTCCCCCATCTCTAGTGTGTGGTTCATTGACTGTATATAGATAGGGTTCCCACGGGTCATGGGATTTCTTCCAGACATGGAAAGTCAGGGAATTTTCTCATTTTGGGGGCAAAGTCATGGAATATCAGAGATTTTTGTTGTAGCAGTTTAAAATCTACTTGCCAAAATACATTAAAGGGGCCCTATGCAGTTTTGGCCATTTCTTCACTGTTTTCTCTACAGAGCTCCCCCTACAGCTTCAGAGTATACATTTTACGACACACCTCGCTCGGTTAGTCTGCCGTTTCCTCTTTCCCTGTTCCTCCGACAACGGTTTACTCGCTTTCTGCCTCTTTTCGCCGCCGGCTCTGCCATGACAAATGAGAAACTCCATCGCTACCTTTTTCTACCCAGTGCCTGGCATGTATGTGTACGTAGTGCTGTGTTGTAAAGCAATTTGTTAAATTGCGAGACCACAAGACTTTCTGACTCTGAGGCCAACGGCCCACCGGACCAAAGTTGCAGGGCTGTTTTTTCCGCTCACAGGCACAAGGGGGAAACGAGACAGCCACCATTCAACCCGACAAAAGTCATATAACCATTCCAATGACTCCGAATCTGTTCAGTTAAGGTAAATTAAGCTAAGAAAACTGCATAGTTCCCCATTAATACAAATATATTTCCACTTAGAATTGGTGTATATCTGGTTATTAGCTTTACTGCTTGCTTGAGTAGGTGTGGTTAGTCCAACTTTGTTTATTCAATGCCCATTTTTTCATCTCTCGCTCTGAAAAAGTAAAAGATTCTTGAACGCTACACAACATTGAAATATTTGGTCGGTATATTGTATCCTTCATTATATAGTTGGTCATGGAAATTCAGTTTTTTTTTTTTCAGGGAAAGGGTCATGGAATTATACATTTCACTTAGAATGGGAACCCTGTATAGAGATGGACACAGTATACAGTCAATGGTATGGGCTGCAGGCCACCCGCACTCACTGAGGAGAAGGATGACGCAGAGCAAGATGGCCACCAGCGCTCCTGTGCTCAGGCCAGCCGACAGGAGTAGCGCCTCCACACTGCAGGAGCGCAGGTTCCCGTCGCCGTCACAGCTGCACACGCGGATGGTCAGTGTGCTGGTGCTGCTCTGCACAGGGAAGTCGTTGTCCGAGATGACCACGGGCAGGTAGTAGGCGCTCACTTCGTGCCGATTGAACCCGCTCCGCCGGGTCAAGATCCGGGCGGTGTTGTCTGATGGGGAACAGGGAGCAAGAGGGTGTGAGATTAAAAGGACTTCATAAGATTGTGGAAATTCAAATCGTAAGTAAACACTTAAAAGGATGTATATTCAAATGTATATTTGTCTATTTCTTTGTAACATGAACATTTATTTGAGGTGAAATGTCATTTACCTTCATTATCAAGTATTGTAAAATTTGGATTGTTGGAACTTAAACTGAACACAAACTTGTGTCCAAAAAGAGGCTCATCTGTGTCTGTGGCACTTATAGTCTGTATAAGCTACAACAAAAGAGAAACATCATGTTGAATATGTGTACAAGTTTCATTAACATCCTCAACAGAACTAAACAGGGAATAAATGAATGTCGCTGTACCTGCCCAGCTTTGACATTTTCACAAACAAATGTCTCATAATACATGGCAAATTCTGGGGCGTTGTCATTGACATCCAGGACCTTAATGAGAACAGGCACACGGCTCATTTGGTGTGGGTTATCTGAAAGTTCAGCACACAGAGGCTAGTTAGTCGTCAACCAATTCCTGATAATGTGCTATTGGGATATTTGAAAAATACCAAAGAAGTTGTTTTGACTCATGTTAACATTTCTGGATGTTGGCTGAGAGGCAGCATTTCACATGCCATTACCCTCTGCAACCCTACATTTATTTCAATTTGCTGCTACCCTCTATGCTCGTGTTCCTGGAGCAGTTCAGTGAGTTGCGTGAGTGAAAAAAACTCACTTATTTCAGTGGCAAGCACTGAGATATTGTGCCATTTCGATAGCTCTCGGTCCAATGGCTGCAGCGTTGTGATTGATCCATCAATTGGGTCTATGTAGAAGAGTTTGTCTCGATTTGTATGGTGGTCAATGGAGTACCTGTTTAAAAGAAAGAACATAATGCACTGTGATTTCCTTCAACACTCTGTAGGCTGCAAATGTGTGGGGCTGCTTCAAGAAAAGTGACCTTTAATGCAGCAATGAGGAGGTTTAATCAGGGAAAACTCAACTCACTCTCATCAGAGGTACTACAGTCAGCTGTAGACAGGGGGCGCTCCAGCTACACGTGAACCTCTGTGAGCTTTATTGTCGTGACTTCTTATGCCCTGAAAAGCCTTTATGCCAGTGTTGCTTTAATTAAGAAAATTGAATTTGCAAGGCAAGATATTACCAATAAAGTGGAGTAATTTGTTAGTTCTACATAGGCAGTAACCTTGAGCTATCTGGTGAGCACTACTGTTAAGAAAATTGCTGATTTTTTAGGTTTGTTACAAACTCATTATGTTCTGTGTTGTACTGTTTAGCTGAGCCCACACAATTGCACTTAGTTTATTTAATTCTGGAGGTCTAGGTTTTTTTTTTAAGTTTAGTTTTAGTAACAGGTGGAGGTGAACAATCTCTGCTTTAAAAACTGTTTAATACCTTCTGTATACAGCCGGCTATTTCTCATCTGAAATGAGCATGGCATATATATTACTATGTCTAAATAGTCAGTGTCTGGATAGGCTATAATCAAATAAAACACTGGACAAGAATATTACAAGATAAAACTGCTAAGATGGAATCTGAGTCGAGCACTCTCTGTCATGCTGTTTATGTGGTAGATGTTCTCAAAGGAAGATTTTATGTCTGTGTCTTGCATTTTACATATTTCTGATAATGCCACAATGTAATGGATCGTGAAAGCAATATTTGTCATTTTTGCATTAGCCATGATTGCTGCAGTGACTATCTACACAAGTAGATAGATACATGGCTCTTCTCTATCTTTCTTTTGTTGAGAGTATTCCAACTTTTTGTTCCATTGCCTGGTAGAAGTACTATACAACTGGGGGGGGGGGGAGGGGGGGTTGGGGGGTTGTTAATTTGTCTGTATTTTGTTCATCTTTAAGCACTCTCCAATCTTTTCAGACGGCCACTCACCTCACTGGGTGGTGAGGACTGTCTGGGTCCCAGGCTGTGACCTTCCCAATGGTGTTGCCTCTGGCAGTGTCCTCCCGAACCTCCACAACATATGGGGACACGCTGAACACCGGCGGCTCGTCCACGTCCTGGGCCGTGATCTTAACAGTGGCCGTGTCCCTGAAGGGCCCGAACGAGGAGTAGCGCGAGTCCAGCTTGGTGTTGTTTACCTCAACCTTCACAGTGTAGACTCTCTGCCGCTCATAATCCAGTTTCTGAAGGGATAGGACAGCAGACTTTCAGGCAAAATCCAACATACAGTACAACCTCAATACTGATTAAGGTGTCTATGGGGACACAATATAACACAACCTCAATTCTGATTAAGGTGTCTATGGGGACACAATATAACACCACCTCAATCCTGATTAAGGTGTCTATGGGGACACAATACAGTACAACCTGGATGCAGTTCCGCCATCTCAGATAAATAAATAATAAATATATTCTTTCATACCAACGATATAGTGCAATGACATTGTTAAATGAAATGGTGAGTTCATTTTTCGAGTTTACAGAGGTGACCAAGAAGCTAGCTATTCTTGTCCAAAAAGTATTGCTACACCACGTCAACGTTGAGTCTTTTTCCCCCGTTGTACCGACACTGGATTTTAGGGTCCCCCCACCTGTCAAATCCCACTTTAACCACTGAGTATACAGTAGCCTATACATGATGTCCATAAAATGTGGTAGTTATTGTACAGTATGTTTGATAAAACTAGCACATTTAAAAGAAGAACAAGTTGTTAAGGCCTACACACACGGCCAGCAGGGACGGATTAAACAGATATTGCCTCCTGTGCACAAAATCTTTTTTTTTTTTTTTTATTCTGGCGGTTAAATACACCCTTTTAACGCAGTTTAGAAGGGGCATACAAACTTAACAGAGCAAGTAGGGCCCGTTTTCTGTCTGACTCAGGTGACGCTGCTTGACACTACCTTGCATGGAGACATTTCACGTTAACAGTGGAGAAGTTAGCAAAACTCTAGCATTTGGTAAATGGAGATGCAGATCATATCCCTAATTAATTTCTTTGCGCAACAGCCCACATTATGTGGCTCACTCCAGCGAGACGAGTGAAATAAATGTAGGCCTATCTGTCATCGGCATCACCATAGGCTATTTGCTACGATATAAGCTAGGCTACTGTTAGGCCAACAAGTCGCGATTTATTAGGCTATCCAATCGCTATGTTGTTTTCATGAACATTGCAGGAATCCACTTCATTCACCTACCCATGAGTGGTTCAGTTTATCAGTTTCACTTTCGCAAACACGCATACACATTGAATGAGCACTCATAGCTTACCACTTACACCTAATGTTATGCCTCTATATTTTATGAACCAAGAAGTATTTATTGATCAGGAAAACATTTATTTTTTACATTTACAAGTTTATTTTTCTTTCGGTCCGCGGTTTCATAACAATATTCAGTTGTGCCGTAAATTAACAGACAGAAGCCCCGGAATTTAGGCATAATCTAGCCTAAATTCATGGAATTTTTTTTTTTAAATCCGAGGGCCCCCATTGGCTCAGGGCCCCTGTACACGTGCACACTTGGCACAAGCCATGATCTGTCCCTGACGGCCAGCGACGCGACGACAATTTATGGCAGGCGACCGGCAAAATTTAATAGAATCTATTGAAGTGAATGGGGCAACGCATAAGGCAAGTGGAATGGCGGCCGTCGCATCACTCTAATCGGCCCCTTTCTATTTTTCAGGGAAACTTTGATGCGTCATAATAGAAAACAGCTGTATGGTCAATGTCAACTGAATCGATGGGTGAAGGTATCGCTAGTAGTGTGTGTAGTACAGCAATTAACAAAATTCCACTGTCGCGTTTGACTGTCGCGTGTGATGGCTTTTATTGTTTTATTTGGTAATGTTCTGTTTCATTTTCAGATGATCCATCTGAGCTCATGTTGACCTAGAAACTCACAATGATTGCCTGGCATTGATTCAGCCTCAAATAAAAGTGTACCTCATATCTGGATATGTATGATAGAGGATTTGCTTTTTGTAGGTATATATCACTGACTTGGGCTGATGGATACTCTGTTTACATAGTACCAAGTACCTGTTGATGATGCATCATGATGAGCAATATGGGTGTGCAGTGCCAGCTCACCTTTTTCACCATGATGATCCCCTCCTGAGTCATGCTGTCTGTGAGGATACTGAAGAACTCCCTCCCATCCCCATCTATAATGCTGTACTCCATCTCAGCATTCTCTCCTGCATCGCCGTCTTTGGCTTTTATCCGTCCCACCATGGAGCCTACCTCAGTTGATTCCAGAATGCTGAGATGGTAAGAACCTTCAAACAAAGAACCAAAAAACAATCATGTTCCATGGTGATGATTCTAAATAAGTGTGTCTGCTTATTGTCTGGTTGTCAGTAACGTTGTATGTTCTAGTGTAAATACTCATAGGTAGGTATGCTAAAACTTACTGGATGAGAATCTTGGTGGACTGTCATTGACATCAGTCAGGGTGATGTTGACTGTGGTAGTCCCAGAGAGGCCTCCCATTTGCCCTGCCATATCTTTGGCCTGGATGACCACCTGGTACTTCTCCCTTACCTCCCGGTCCATATTGGGTAAAGCTATTTTGATCCACCCTAACGATTAAATGCAACATACAAAATGAGTACACCAGGAAAACACAAACATGTTGGCCATATTCTGTATGTGCTGAGTGACCTTAACACAGTCATGTAAGAATGTAGTTTCAACATTAAATTCGGAGAGAAAAAAACAGAATGTACTTGAGAAGGATTTGCATAAGTTAAAGAGATGGAACACATATCTACTTTATCTAGTTAGCGCCATACAGTATGATGTTTCACACACTAGCTCCCTAGCGAGTCTTAGAGAGTCACATTCATTGTCAGAAGCTCGAGGCTTGGGTGGGATGAGAAACGTCACTGTCAGATCTGTGCTCCTGCTCATGCCTCCTTGTCAGCACAGCAAGGGCCTCAGGGACACATGTCAGTGGTGGGCCCGTCTGGCTCCATATGTCCTGCACACCCACCTGAGTCTGGCTCCACGGAGAAGTAGGGCTGACCTTGGAGGATGCTGTACACCAGCTTGGCACTGTTGCCGTACGAGGAGTCGTCAGCGTCTGTGGCAGTGACTTGCATGACTGGCGTACCTGGAGATTTTAAGGCAAATGTGAAACTAAATGAACAGATTATTCATTGCGTCCCCCTCTCCAGTTCATCTCACAGTGTAAACACACAACCATGGCACTGCCACAGACCAGGCTCGTGCAGACTGCAACATTAATGAAACTGGAATGGAACGCACCAAACAAGTGAGGCTTCAACAAGAAAATGTCAAAAATCACCTCACGATTAGTCCATATGATTGTTTAGAGGGTGTAAGCTAAATGGTAAATAATGGCAACAATGACTGTGAGGTTGGACTATAGGAGTAATGTAAGCATGTATGGAGGAGTGTGTGAATGCACAGTGAGTGTGTGAGTGTTGAGATTAGATGCACGTGTCAGTGTGTTGGCATCTCTGTGTGTGTGTGTGTGTGTGTGTGTGTGTGTGTGTGTCTGCGTGTGTGTCTGCGTGTGTGTGTGTCTGCGTGTGTGTGTGTGTTAATGTCTGAGGGTGTGTAAGTGTGTCTTTGGGCATACATGGCCCCACTCCTGCCCCAGGTATGAGTGATTATAATGAATCACCTCACAGCTTTTCAACAGTCAGTGCAGTGCCACTGCAAAGACTACAGGGGGTGCAGACAGTCATCACAACTATGTGTAACTGCTCTCGAGAAGAGATGAAATAGAGACAAAAAAAATCTTTTTTCTGTAAAGATTCCGTAAAGTTTACAGATCCTCACTTTTAGTATCATTTACTTTTAAAATAAGAAATATACGGAGCCCAGGAGGTGTCGTAGCAAGACTTTTTGTATATTGATGGAACATGCTAGCCTCGTGAGACCATCCTGATCTCGCGAGCTTCAGGGTTTCACTCGCAGATCAGTCTGGATACTTTCCGTTAAAGAAAATTTGGAGCAGTTCACCAAACGAACGTCCAATCAGCGTTGGCTTTGAGGCGGGTTGAGGTGTGACGCAACGAACAACATGACGGCATCCACAGAGATGAGCATAGCTATTGCGCAAGTTTTATTCAAATTAGAAAGTATTCCTGGGTAAACTGTGAAGCTATGAGTCTCAGCCATGCAGCTGGGAGGAATGAACGACACAGACATCCTCCACTGCTGATTCCAGTTCATAATGGAGGAATATACTATCTTCAGAAGTGTAGGGCCTACCGTGAAAACTTGATGGGAATTGTCATTGATTAGGTTCATAAATGGTAAGTTAAAACATCTTAACGTTTGTCACGTTACCTAACTTAATTGTATGTTAAACGGCATTAGAAGAATAGGCCTACTTTGTTCATCTAATTGGTTGATTTGGCCCGTCGATAACCAACAAAGGTGGTGATAGACAGATGGTTTATCCAATCAGCTAACCAGTATGTCCGCCCCTTCCCAAAAGTTCTTCAATGAAAAGTTCCCATCTGGCGGAGTCAGGTTAGGAACATGCAGGGTTGGGTCAGATTACTTTGAAATGTAATCCATTACTGACTACAAATTACATGGCAATTTTTGTAATCAGTAACGTAATCAGGATTACCAAAAACATGTAACGTAATCTGATTACTTTAGGATTACTTTTAGATTACTTCAATAAATATGTCCCTTAAGTAAAAGACACCACCACTGAATTGATGAAAGAATTCTCATTCTATTTTTCTGTTTATTATTTCATTACATCTAAGAAATCTCTTTGCTTTGAGTAAAGCATTCCTGTGTGAATTAACTGATCTTTTCCTCCAAAAATCTTAATGTAGCCCCTTGTTTTAGACTACGTTTACACGAAGCAGGGTATTTTCCTAAACGAATATCTGGCCATCTACGTTTGCAAATAAAACTGCATGTACACGAGACCGTTTTTTTTTTTTTATGTGTTTACACGAACCCGTGTACATACATGCTGTCATGAGCACGCCAAACCACAGTGGCAGTCTAACGATAGCCTCAAGCTCACATTAACCAATCAGAACCCTGAAAAGTCGCACGTGAGAACATGTAAATGTAAACATTGGTCGCACATTTGGTGTACTTCTGTTGCATACTATGACGTTGGCTGCCCAAAACTCCGTTTACCACAGTTTAGAACCAAACGCATAAACGGAGTTTTCCCAAAAAAACACTTTGGCCGGAGTTTTTTTGGATAACCGTTTAACGGGGCGAATTCTCCATTTGCGTCTAAATGAAAGGCTCAAACGTAGGGAAATGTCTTCGTTTATAAAAATACACATGCTCGTGTAAACGGGGTCTTCGTGTTACCATTTACTTTGAGGTCACCAGGTCCCATTGTCTGAAAAACACCCAAAACTAATACATTTCTAGCTATTCTCCACTTTGGGGGTGGTATTTTGGTGGTTGAAATTTTCCCCATCCCAAAATTGATCACTTAGTCATCATGGATGTGATCATGGATCACTATTCTCCAAACATGCACAACTCAGCTTAACCTTTATAAGGGCACACCTGGACAATGAATTTAGCTTTCGCTTGATTTTTTTGACCCAGGGACATGGCCTGAGATTGAATGACACCATGTCCATTTCAATTGTGGGGGTGAGAAAATGATTCCTTTGGGATGTTTTTCAACCAGGGGGACTTTTTCAACCAGGGTGACTTTCTCAAAGTAAACGGTAACACTAAAACAAGAGGCTACATTAAGATTAGGAGGAAAAGATCAGGCAGTGTGCCGAGAGACCTGCCCCAATAGTAAATAAGTTAGTAAGTAAATATAGATACTCTTTTGATCCTGTGAGGGAAATTTGGTCTCCCAATCCGCGAATTAGTGAAGCACAGTGAATACACAGTGAGGTGAAGCACACAATGAGCACACAGTGAGGTGAAGCACACACCAACCTGGAGCAGTGAGCTGTCTGCTACAACGGCGCTCGGGGATCAATGAGGGGTTAGGTGCCTTACTAAAGGGCACTTCAGCCGTGGATGTGGGCATGGGAGAGCAGTGCTCAACCACTTCCCCTGCCCACATTTTTTCTACTGGTCGGGGATCGAACTGGCAAGCCAGAAGCTTGTCAAATTAAAAGATAACTAGGCTATCATTAAAAACTTGCATTGCTTGCATGATAAAATGTAATCAGGTAATCCCCAACAATGTAACTGTAATCTGATTACACAATTTTTTTATTGTAATCTGGGCTGATTATAGTTACTTGATTTTTGTAATCTGATTACGTAATCCAGATTACATGTAATCCGTTACTACCCAACCCTGGGAACATGCACCCATTTTACTAAATCATGCACTCATTTTACTAAATCATGCACAAAATCATGCACTCATTTTACTAAATCATGCACTCATTTTACTATTGTGCGCATCTTTTACTAAATTGTGCTCTTGTTTACATCTATTGGTGTGGTCGTTTTAATTATTTCGATCCCACATTTAATTCACAGGAACTAGTAGAGCCCAACAGATAGTTCGGTGCACCTACAACGCTTGGCTATTCACACATTATACAAGTACATTCTCCTTGATCAATAAATCAGAAATCAAACATTGTTGTTAAGACATAAAGGACTAAGTGATTTTTACAGATTAAAAGAGACGGACTGCGGCCAATCTCTGTGCTGCACTTTGTAGACGGTCCCTATGCACTCCTCCAGACAGCCAGCTGCACACAATGTTGAGCCATTAATCCAGTTCTTAGAGTTGGATTTTGTGAATATTGTAGCTTGTTGTCTACTGTAGCCTACTGTGTTTAGACTGCCTTCTGATTTAATGATCAAGGGGAAACTTATATGTGGGGAGCAGTGGCCCAAGTCAGTCTGTTGTGCTGGCATAGTTTCTGGGAATAAAACACGAAGGAAAAAAAAAACGTAACTGAGCACATGATTTCAGAAAATGAACACATGATTTAGTAGAATGAGCACAGGTTTTAGGAAAACAAGCACACATTTTAGTAAAACATTCTCTTGATACCGAATAAATAAATCTCGCAATGACACCTCCAGGGCTCCTCAAAAAAGTTTGGGGAAGCATGTTCCTATTCAAGGACAAAGTCTTGACAGAAAAATAAATAGCCATCATAGTAAAAGAACATAATTAGTTTCTCTCCTAGGTGAGCTCACATGGAGACGCCTGGCACAGTGTTTTGAGTTGAGTTAGAGCAGTCAGAGTTATCTTTATTATATTGCCAGGAAACAGCATGAGACTTTTTAAATATGCATGGGGTATCTATCATCAGTATTTTTAGTCATGCCACCATGTGACAGACTTGGAAGTCAGTGCTTAGCCTCTCCCCTATGATTTTGTCTGATTGTCATGATTGATGAGCTTGGAATTAGAATGAGATGTAAAATAGAGAGGAAATGTGATGGGGATCCAAAAAGACAGAGCCTCCGAGCACCAGTGTGTGAATGTTCTAGAAACAGGGTGCTTTTTTGAGTGCTTGTGCAAATGGAAAATAAATATTCATACATAAATGCGTGCCTATTATGCAGGGTAGGCAGAGCAGTAGTGGAGGTAACAGCATTCAGATGACTGTGATTTTGTTCTTGTTCATTTTTCATCCAGAGAGGCACTCAGACATACTGCCGAAATCAGAGGCTGCTGTGGCACAGGAATTGGATAGGCTATATAGTCCACTGGAAATACCTCTTGTTAAACACGGATGGAAAACTCACTAGAGTGAGGAGCGGTTCAGGTCCCCACACACAGCCAGGTGAACAGGCTACAAACGCTGTCTCCCTGTCCTATTTATAGCCTAGTCTGTATCTCTAGGATTAGATTTGGCAATGCTCGCGTAAGAACCTCTTGTTGCGGTTTCTTCTCTTTTCTGTCTCTTTTCCTTTTGGCCATCAGGAGGAATACTAATGAGCTGGGCTGAATCTGCCTGGTTCCAAAGAATAAAGCAATTACAAAAACATCTAGCCCAGTGCCTGCATCAAACAAAGCACCTACACTGCCACAAAGAGCCCCCCCCCCCCCCAGCAGAGACCTCACTAAAAGTGTTCTGTAGATTTTTTAGAACTGTGCTATGTCTAGACCACAAAAAGAAATCAATCAACACCCAATTTTGAAGCAGTTGAAGTTATGATGCCGCTTTGCAGTCCACCTGGTTATAGGCACAGGGGCGTAAATGAAAAAAGGATATCATTTTCTTTCCTGTCTTTCCTGTGGATTACTTGATTACAAGATATTGATGACATAATGTCGCATGTTATTATGTAATTTTGCTTGACTAAAGCTTCAGCCATGGAGCTTCAAGGTCCTCACAGATGTGTGGAATACTATGAACAAAACAGAAGTGTGTGCTTTTCTCCTTCTCCTGGGCTCAGACTAGTATACAGACGAAAACTGTCTCCATCTATACAAGTAAAATATCAAGGAGAAATAATCCATAACAATGGCAGGACATTGACCTGAAATAACCACCAGAATAAATGCTGGTGTGAAAGCCTCACACCCTACAGTACTCTGCACGTCTCCCTTTAACACCCCCCTCACGCTTCACAAGGCCTGTCAAAAAATGAAAATCTCAAAGCCAAAACCATGAAACTAGGGTTGACCTTGCAGAGCCTCTGGTGGCAGCCAAAAATGTTCCTGTTCACAGCCCAAAAAAATGCCATCGTAAAGACAGAAAGATAAAGAGAAAAAGACGCACTTACCGACAGCCGTCATCTCAGGGACGCTGGCCGTGTAGGTGGCCTTGGCAAACTTTGGCTCATTGTCATTGATATCATGGATTTTGATAATGAATTCGGTCTGTGGCTCTAGAGGCCGGTTTGTCCTTGAGTTGACAGCTGTAACTTGCAGCGTGTAATTGGCCTTTTCTTCCCTGTCCAACTTCCTGATGGCGTGGAGATCACCAGTTTTTTCATCTATCTGAAATATAGTCCCCGCTCCTTCTCCGGTGAGAACGTAGCGCACAGTGCCATCGAGTCTGTCCATGTTGGATTGTAGCTGGGTAGAGAAGGCATGCATTGGTGTGTAAATACTAGTATAGCAGAACATTTGCTTTGCAAGAACGTAGAAACTGAAGTGGACAGGGCGTAGCAATAATAGCTCATAATTCAACAGTGAGTCTAGAGTCTAGGAGGAGACAAGAGGAGTGATTCAAGACAGCATGCTCCACACCAGATATGCTGCTATGTCTAAATGTAACTGCTTATCATCTGATCAAACATTTTTTGACACATTTATGAGACCCTGCTTGTCTCATAAATGAGTTTTGTTTTGGTGTCATTGATAGAGTAATTCCTGTGCGCTTTCATGCCATGACATGCACAATGTGACTGGAACACCATAGGAACACCATAGTTCATAACCGTTTCCCTCAGACAAGAAAAATGTCAGTCCAATCAGCAACAAGAGGGGAAGATGAAACTAAAACTTATTATGATAAACAGTAGCAGCAACACCTACAGACTTCAAAATATGTAGTCGGACAAATGCAAAAATGTATTTACAGCAAAGGTAGATCCACATACAGTACATTGTTTCCTGACAGTTGATGCTGTTTATTGTCAGTTTGTAAAGTTTAGGCGAAGTAGGAAGTGGTGTTAGGAATCTCTGATCAATTTGATTGGTAAGGCTGGACCAAAGATTTCAAAGTTAGTGCCCATCACGATGCATGTGTTGCAATAGTTTCCCAAAATTCACTTGGTGAATGAGTTTGGATTTTTCCAGGCTAGAAAAGCCCTGGCTACATGCCATTATTTCCCACATAATTGTAAGTGGTTAATCAGGAATGAGTTTTCCTTTTTAATCTCCTTCAGGCAAAGTAATGTTGGTAAATTGCTCCTTAAAGCATTCTCAGCACCTTCATAAAGGATTTTAAAGTTGTGTTATGCATCATGGTACTAGCAATAAAAACTTATATCAGCTGTATAGGTCCCACCCAGAACAAAACAATGAAAAAATTATGTTTCTTGCTTTTCCAAATCTAGCTGTAATAACCTTTTTTGGTTACACTTTACTTGACAGTGTCGACATAAGAGTGACATGACACTATCATGAACATGTCATAAATAAATCATAAACACTTCTGTTATTAAGTGACATTCAGTTTTTGTCATAACAAGTTAGGGTTAAGGTTAGGTTTAGAGTTATGGTTAGGGTTAGGGTTGGGGTTAGGATTAGGGTTAGAGGTTAGGGTTAGGTTTCATGTGTCAGGACAGTGTCATGTGTTCGTGACAGTGTCATGTCACTCTTATGTCGATACTGTCAAGTAAAGTGTTACCCATTTTTTTTTTTTAAATGACCCGCCCATCTTATTTTATGAGCCTCTACCAAACGGTTGAGCTGACCGATAAGGGTAGCAGAATTTACCATTGGTCTATTATCTTACTTGACTAAACTAAACACTATCTAAATAATGCCTTTAGGCACATGCTTCAAATTTAGTACTACTGTTTATTTGGACTTGATGTAACACTGATGTGATTTTGGAGGTCAAAGGTCAAAATTCAAGGTCACTGTACTAGCTGTAAAGACTTATTTAAACATATTTAAAACATTGATGCACTTTATGACTAAATTCATTACAATATATAAATAGTTCTACATTATATATATATATATATATATATATATATATATATTTATATATATATATGCGTCAGCCAAATGTAATGTAATGAAATATATCGTGTTGTAAAGCTTTATTAAACAACAAAGTGGTGCATTTCTATTTGAACTTGAGTTAAACGGACGAATCTGCGACCAGGTACCTATAAATAAAGCTAATATAAAGCTTGGTTTATTTACATGAGGTGCTCCGGTGAAACAATCCAATCATTTTCATGAACTGATTGAGTGTTTTCAACTATATTTTCATCCTTTTAAATGTGTGGACTTGGTGCACCTTAATGTTTAATGTTTACCTACAATATTTGCATCCAATCTTATGTAATCATATTGCTGTGGAATGTGCATATGGCCTAAAATGCTGTAGTGGTGATTTATGACCCTTAAAGCTGTACAGATACCGAGTAATATGGTTCTTGGCTTTAAACATCAGGGTGGCTGTCAGGTTAGCTGAAAATTGGCTGGAAATTGTGTGCCACTGAAATGTCGACAGTTCGTCAACATTTGGCATGAGAGAAAAATTATTTTGGAAATACTTACACACGCCATCAGACTTGACATAAACTTCTAACATAAATAGGCCATTGTGGATATTACACACTGACAACTTGATGCTGCGTAAATGATAACTCTAACCCCTGACAAAATCATCCTATAATATAAAAGAAAACGATCGCAAAAGAAGAAGCAGAGTCCCTGGCACAGCTGTACTGTACATCTCTCCGAGCAGTATGGGCCCCTTGGTGTAGGGAAAGCATCAGAGTAAGGTGGAGCCGCTGTCATCAACATCAACTCTGGAGAATGATGCACTGGTCTTATCAGCATGTGAAAACCTCATCTCATCTCTTTACATGTCAGTATAGCAGCCATCAAGAGATGACACTAAATGACACTTGATCCCTCACAATTTGTTCTATTTTAATTTTGTCACACATCTTGGTTGGTGTGACTTCGATGGGTTTTTAGCGCTTGTCAACAGTCTCTAAACAAGCCAATTAAGAAAATGAAAGTAGTCTATCCAATTAATTTGGATTTAGTTGACATCCTCAGTGGTTGAGGGTAAACAATGATTAATTCATGACAGGTAAGACTTGGAGACTCATTCATCAAATGTGTTAGCCATCTCACTGTATCACAGAGCCATTAACTGAGATGGAGAAACTCTACTGCATATCACAAACCGTAGACCTAGAACCATCAGTGTGATGAATTAGTATCTGAAAATATGGTTTGTAAAGGAAGGCTTGACTCAAAGCATGGAAACTGTGTACCGAATGAGAATATTGAGGGAGAGAATGCTATTAAGATGCAGTCTGACCACACAGGCCTGACATCCATTTCTGCTGGGTCTGGCCACCTGGTCCTGGGAATGTTAATGCTTGTCAAAACTGGTATTCTCCGCTTGCCTCCCTGCCTGCCTCGCCGGTCCTATCAACTCTTTCTCCGTAACCCTCTCTGCTTATCACTCTTTGAAAATACTTAAGCCTCAGTGACTGTGTAATTCATATTTGCTCTGCTTTGCATCCCTTTGATGATACCATAGAGTATAGGGAGATGGAGACCAAATCGAAAATAGGATGTCAAACTACCTCATGCAGAACTGAGCCATATGTCTAACCCCCATAGTTGACGAGATAAGTCATACGTCTAACCCCCATTACTCAGGGGAAAAGGCGTTGATTTGGTTGGGACTATGCAACACTACAGAAAAAGTATCATACATCATACTATGACCTTGGGACAGATATACAGTACAGTACTAATGTGTTAGCGCCATAGAACATGTGATGTCTTTTAAACCCAGGTGTTTAGTAGATCTAAGAGAGCTTTAGAGTAAGAGAATATTCTGAGCACCAGTTTAGCTCATCTGTAAAAACAACCATTACTTTAGTTTGTCTTTATATGTCAGTTTTCACTTTAGTTTCTTACCTGTATGTTAAAACTTGCTCCACTATTGAATTGGTTTACACATTTTAGTTAGAGCAAGGTGGCATCCCTTTACTTTTATGACTTTTCAAAAGACTGAGGTCAGGCAAACGTCTCTGCTGCTACAAGACCAGAACAGAGAGACTGAGGAGGAGCTTCTATCCTCAAGCAATCCGTATCCTGAAACTTTTTTTTGTTTTGTTTTCTTACACACTTGCACATGGACTGTACACACACTGCACTTTTTATTCTCTCTTGCTATTTATTAAAATATTTCGTGATCTTTCTTTCTTCACACTTGCACAGAAAAAGCTGAACACCAAACGAAATTTCACTACATGCTTTACGTTAGTATTGCTATGTATGTGACAAATAAACCTCCTTGTATCCTTTATTATAGTTGATCAGCCTCCGCTTTAGTACATTCATGGTAAGTAAAAGAGGCCACGGCGTGAACTTTCATTATTTAGACTGCACTCTCTAACATACATGCATCTGCCCCCTTGTGTGCTTGTGTGCTCCACACTAGAACGTGCCCAAGGATAATGCATGCAATGCATACATGCATGTATAGGCTACATGCCCACAGTAGTGTACTGTACATTCAGCCCACACACTACATACTGTACATACTCCACATATCTTCTCAATGAAATCTCCACATGCCTCACTTTTGCCTCACCTTGCCAACATATTGGTATTCATTCGCCGTGTACTCCTCCATCAAGTAGAACTGGTTCCACATCCATCCCCTCTTGGACCTGTGCAGCACTCCCTCGCCTCTGACCGCCCCAGTGGCCAGCTTCCTGCTTCCCCCATCGCCGCCGCGAGGCGTCAGTCGTGCCGGGCTGCTCAGGTGGGAGATGAGGAGCAGGGAGAGCAGAGGGAGGAAGCGATTCATCATTACATCAATCAATCCACCAGAGAGAAAGAGATATATCCGCCTGTCCGCCTTTGCGTTGGAGCCCCGCTGGATGATCTAATGAGGGCGAGGCTGCTCACAGGGAGAGGCCGGAAACAGAGGAGGGGTGGGCAGCACAGGGGAATCTGACATTGTGGTCCGCGCTTTGATCTCCCCCTCGAACCTCTGCAGAGGAAATCAGAGTAGAGAAACATGAACTCCTGATGAAGGGGAACAGTTTCTTGTCAAGATCTATCAGCCACACAGATACAGCGATTAGTGGCCTCTCGCTGGCCAGACTATGGTGGGGAGTTCAGAGAGCAGGCACACATAAAAGGCATTTTTGTTGAAATTTGTCATCCTTAACTTAACTGTATGACATCCTAACCATAACTGTATGAATCCTCTATGATTAGCCCTTTGTCACATGGCCTGAGATGTAACAGTGCGTCACAAGTGCACAGATGTTGAGTTCTGCCTTGATTGATGCAGATAAAACTTCCAATTAGTCCTCATCCAATGGCATACATAGAACAAATATTCAAATTTGAGAACTAGTAAAATGTGTCTTTTTAACCCAGAGTTTTTCTCCATAGGTGAATGCTGAAGGCCTAATGTAGGAATGCACACACATCTATCCATTGCAACAGGTGCCATATACTGACCGTAACAAAGGAAAAAGAAAAACATATCTGCCCACTGTCGTCTTTGCTTTGCTGATTTAATAGATACAACGTTTCGACCACTAGGTACAATCAGGTACTTCCTGAATGCTGCAGCTGACACCAAAAGGAGAGTATATGTTGGTAGTCCATCCAATCAACTCGCCCATTTTGTTCTCCAAGCTATTCATAAACAGATCAGCCCTGAGCTATGCCGTGAAGGCCACTACTTTAAATGTATCTGTGTAATGTCCACACACTCTCTGGCACAGCTTAATCATCAGAAATGTCTGTATTTGTGTGGAAGTGATTCAAAACCTGTTGGAATAATCATGTCTGTTCACTATATCACTCTTTGACCTTTGACCCATCTTTGACTCATTCCCAGAGTTTCAATTAAGCTTCATAGCCAACAACACCGCCTGGGACAGCTTCAATGTGCATAAACACAGTTTTGATCATTTATTTGATTATATATCTATGTGATATGTCTAGGGGCTGAAGCTACATTGTGAATATGACACTGTGTTAAGCACTGCTGTCTTTGTCCCAGCATATACAGTATGTTAAATATGTTAGAAAAAGCCCACCAGGCTCTTCCACATTTTTTTCTGAGAAAGACCGAGAATCTATTTTTCGTAGCTCTGTGAAATATAGGCTTAAAACACAAATGCTGTATACTGAATGCTATTTATTTGGATATTTGATTTGTTTGTCAGCATTCATTTCCTTAAACTGCAGTTTCTTCACCTTAGTGCATAACTCCCCTTGCTGCTTGCAGTACCACAGGTTTATGAAGTTTTATATTCAGACAGGTAAACTGGGAGGTTTGCAAACTCGGGTTCGAACTCGGATGTCCTGATAGACGGAATGTTTAAAAGCCGCCTGATAAACAGTGATTATCAATGACTTCTAAAGTGACTGCAGCAACTAGAGCAGTGTTCATTTATTTTTATTGTGTCCCCTAGGTTATATCTGTGGCATGAAATTCCTTGTATGTGAAAAAAAAACTTCTTATTATGGCCATTATTTGAACAGTAAAAATAATAATAAAAGTTTTTGAACTTTAATGTCACTAATGCTGATTATTCAATGATTCATTTGAATTTAAATATTTACATTTAATTTAGATTAATCGATTGACAGCCCTACTTTGTATCATCTGACATGGGGAAGGCAACAGCATGCACCAGAGTGAAGACAGCATACTGAGATATTACTTAGCAAAAGGGGTTAGATATGAGGGTGAAATGTAGCCCCTGCAATGGCAAAAACAGATTGCAGATTGTGACTTTGAAAATGAAAATGTGGAAAATGAAAAAAAAAAAAGTTTGGTAATATAGCTGTGTTAATACACTCAGAACATTGTGTAAATTATGCTTGTTGTCCCTGGTTTTGATTGTTGCTACATCCCCTTGTGCTTGCCCCTATATATTGCACACATGGGGCAGCCGTGGCCTTGGTTAGCGCTTCGGACTTGTAACTGGAGGGTTGCCAGTTCGAACCCCGACCAGTAGGCACGGCTGAAGTGCCTTTGAGCAAGGCACCTAACCCCTCACTGCTCCCCAAGCGCCGCTGTTGTTGCAGGCAGCTCACTGCGCCGGGATTAGTGTGTCTCTGCCTCACTGTGTGCTGAGTGTGTTTCACTAATTCACGGATTGGGATAAATGCAGAGACCAAATTTCCCTCACGGGATCAAAAGAGTATATATACTTATACTTATACATTGCATGCATGTGGCTCTGAAGCAGTCAGGTCTTCCTGTTTGCTACAACAACACACAAACTGAAATGCAGATTGGATTATTATTATGTGTTCAAAGTCAGGGAAATATGCACCTATTACCATTGCTTTTAAATAATATGCCTAGTGCTTAATAGTGTTGTTGACATCATTGTTAATTCAGCGTCATGCCTCCAGGCTGCAGAGTCAACTCTCTATTGTAACAATTAATCCAGTTTGATTGTTATTATGATTGAACGTTTCAATTATCATTTCAAGCCTTTCCAGGAATATCATTAGCATAGTGGATATTAATCCAGGATGCATGGTGCATAGCAAGCAGAACTGCACGCTGGAGATACCTGACAGCTAATGAATTTCTGATGGCAAGAAGTCAGTGAGTTTAGTGTGTAGTGTGAAACCACAGACTCACTTACTTGAGACAAATTGAGTATGACACTGGAAGTTCTGCTTTTAATCCCACTAAATGCTTGTCCTTAAGGTTATTCTAAGTTATAAACAGCTTTAGAGACACATTTTTAAAACATTATTTAACTACATATTTGACATTCTTTTTGAAACCATAAGCCATTTGCCATCATAGGTCTACTAAGTGGCAGGGCCCTAATTGAAATGGCGGGCAAAGTCTAACGTCTACAGTAACTAAAGCTATAATAATGAGGCAAAATCTATTGGTAAATGTCATGCCCTGAGCAAGATCCTGTGCACAAACATTGGTTAGTCAGCTGAATGCTCCCACACACACCACACAATGGCTTCAGTTCATGCACAACACATTGAGTGATTTTCTCTTCAATTCAAATTAAAGCCCAAAGTCTTTATGATAAAAATCTGATGCAAAACAAAACTCAAACACTCTAGGGACACATTGAACACATGCAACATTGTGATACAGCCCACACCCTACACTCTCTCTAAAGCAGTTAGAAGTACCCACGCACAGTGCGTCAGGTGTCTGCCCAGTAGCCAAACATCATCAGTCGTGAGATAGGTGTTTAATCTCCCTCTGAGCCCACACGTTCGCCTGCCAGTTCCTTTGGCAGAGCTCAGGCCCTTGCGGCATCCAAATGTCCACTTGGTGGAGCTCAAGAGCTGCGTTGCCGCCTGCTCTGCCCAGCAACCCCCACCACCACCGCGCTCCACCCTCAGCCTCTGTCCATCCATCTCTCCACCTCTCACATAGGATGGCTTTCACAGCTGGCCTCTCCTCTGAAATATTCATGCCATGTCCTCTTTGTTTTGAAACTTTGATACAGATCAGATGCACTGCATGTTGATGGCTTACCCACAGGAGGCCCTTTGATTCCAGCAGGTTTACAGAATCAAGGCAGTCATTTGAATATAAGATAATTAAACCCGAACAGGTTCCAGAGTTTGATTTTTTTGTTGTTGTTTTGTGTCGTTACAGGGTTTTAATGGTTCAGGTCTTTCCTCTGTACTTGGAAGGAAGGGGAGGTAGCATGTTTGGTCTGCTTGAGTTGACTCGAAATTGGAAGACACATTGACATGATAAACAGTGTTTTGTGAGTCTTTTGTAAGAGAATAAATGTCACAAAATGGTGCCATGAGACACAGTCCCCTCAACAGCGCATCCACATAAAGCCTATTTCCCTGCTCTTTTTTAATTGCAGCTGTCTGTCCTTTGCCCAGCTGCACTGATGGTGTTTAATACTGTGCTCTTCCATTACATTCAGCAACAGACATCTATTTAATGTGGTACCCCCTTGGCCCTTTTACAGCAGCTTAAGAGTCTGATATTAATATCACATTACACCACTGCCAAAAATAAATTGATTGTCACCGACTTTTATCTCATTATGAAGCAAATTGCCTTGCTTGAGATCCCACTATTCAGAAGGCAAAGTGTGATTGTGGCCCTGAATGGGGGCACAGGGAGTTTATCTAGTGATTCATCTCCATGTTGAAAGGCAATTATACATATGACACAGGCTGAGGGTGTGTGTGTGTGTGTGTACTTTAATTTGTGTAGAACATTACTGCCATAATATGATTACTCATACTTGTAAAACACTTGGACATGGTACAAAAAATAACATAAGAGGTGGTGATCTTAAAAATGATGCAGTGGTAGCATGGATAAATAATCTGAGGGCACATATCTGCTATCTAAGAAGATGACAAAATAGCCTTAAATCAAGACATATTATAGACAAAGTTCATATATTGATTGATCTGGAAGTTACTAGTGGATAATATGATTATCCACACAGAGGTGATGATGCTTGTAGGAAAAAAGCAGTGAACAGCTCTCACCTCAGTGCGCTTTGAGACAGCACCAGACTGCGCTGCTCACTCCTCTAGATGCTGTACTGAACCTAATCCCACCGTGGGCAGAGGCTTTCTAGCAGAAAGGTGCAGTCGTCTCGCTAAAGCTTCAGCTGTGCACTGTGTTAACAGATTGCAATGTTTGTCCCAGTATTTGTACAGTAAAAGCCTGGGTAAGTCTCGGAGGGGAGAGACAGTGACTGACGCATCAAAGCCTTCACCATCCCAGAGCCACATATCTCTAGCAAGGCGGATCAAACACACCTCTAAGCATGCTCTGAGAAATTAAATTGAACTCGCTGAGACGCATGTGTGCTGATATCACAGAGTAAGAGTGAACTGTTGACACCAGGAAACACGATTCGAAGTGGAGACATGTTGTGCATGTACGAATGGGTGCCTGGTCATATCTATTAAAAACATCATCCAGTTTTTTTCCACATACCTTCTTAAAGTTGTTTGTTTTAACTGCTGCTGTAGTCATATTTTCTATTTCCCAATATACAAGAAAATCCCATGTTTTGTTATGCTAAGTAAGGGTATGAATGAGCACATTCATCTCCAAAATAATTTTAATTCATAGGTGAACAACTAATATAAAGTGGTACTGATGACGTGACTCACATTGATTTGAAATAAACAATGACATTTAAAAGAGATACATCATGTCTTAAGTATTGAATTATGTGACTTTATAATTATAATTTTGCAAAATTCTCCTGGGCAAACTTTCCTTAAATTTCATTTACTTGAATCTCACAAATATGCAGTTAACACAGCAGACTCCAAGTACACCATAGACAGCAACTGTGTGTTCTCCTCAGCACAGAATAGAAACCCCATTCCAGCTATGTTGTCACATATAAGTCAGTCCTACCTTTCAGAAAGATCTTGTGTCCCTCTTAGTGCATGTCATCTATCCTCATTTCAGAGCTGAGCCGGGCTTGCGCTCGTCTCTTGGCTGCACTGGGATTCCAACACTGACTACAGTTGTGTGCACGAGCCCAGCTGCCTCTTCCTCTCTGTCTCTCCCTCGCTCTCTCACTCTCTTTGTCTGTCTCTCTCCCAACTGCCTTCTCCCTCCCTCCCTACCTCCTTCTCTCCCACATTCTATCTCACTCCATCTCTCTCTCTCACTCTCTCTCTCATTCCCTCCGTAGCTCTCTTAGTCGCTTTTTTCCCCCTCTGTGCACCATGCCATGCTCTGAGAGACAAGGAAGCAGGGGGTTCTGAGAAGCAGTTTCTGATTGGCTGCCTTTCACTGGCCTGTAATTAGTAGGAGAGGAGGAACAGGGAGAGAGAGAGAGACCGCTCCTGTCGACCACACATTGCAAACTGGCACTGATGAAGCCCATGGAATGAGGGCAAGACTTGGAACTATTGAGTTTTTCAATGATAGGCAGAGCTGTGTTATAAACCATCAAAAAGAACGGGTGGGTAACAGCGGGTTTCTGTCAAATATTAGAGTGAACCTTTTATTATTATTCCAAATACCAGTAAAACAGGATTCTTGATGATAGGATTAGAAATAGAACATGAATGATATCCACATACAACCTTTTTTAACCGTATTTTCATCCTTTCAAAACCTAAATCCACTTTTTAGATATCACCACATTTGATAGGAGCTTTTAACAGAATACTTGGAAATGCAGAACATGGCCAATGACAAAATCAAGTGAAATCGATCAATTGTTTATATAGCGATGTAAACTATTCAAAACAATGTTAAAACAGGTTACCTTTCACCCTTTCTTTCATACGGCACCCTTTTCATGTCATATGTTCATTTTAAATTATTCCTGATATACAGTGCTCTAAGAACATGGTTAGTAGTACATTATTGATGTTGATTACATTGGAAATGATGTATGGTATAGATGTAGTGTTTCTCCATCAGAACACATGGTATGACCGACGTCTGAGTGTGTCTTCTCCTAACATTCCCCTCACTATCTAACAGCTTAGGCCAGGAAGGTTAAACTCTCACACAACCATGGTGAGAGGAGGAACAAAACAAGGCTGTATATTAATAGTTATTTGCACTTCACTGATGTTTATCACCACAGGGGGTTAATTGTGCTCATACTGTAAAAAAGATAAGTCTCTTAAGTCGATAGCTGTGTTGAACTCCCAGAGTATTATTAGAAAGTGCCTCCTTGTCAGACTCTTGGGAAGCAAATTAGGGCTAGGTGAGATTTCCTTAAATCTAGGCGAGACTGAGTTCAATCACCTAAAATGTGTCATGGTATCTGATTTATTTTTATCGTAAATGCTTGCCAAGGACTCTTGATGACTGAGTGTACACTACACTGTCAGATTTAATCCAGGCAAGTAAGTGCTGCACAACAGGGATTTTGTTAATTAACATTGAAATAAATTACACTTTTAAGATTAAAGGAAAATTCCGGTATTTAGCACTTTGAGTCCCTTTTCTGGTTTGTTGAGTGGTGGACACCGAAATTTTGACGATTGGTCCTGTCTCGACTTTTCTGACTCGTTTTGAATCGCCTTTGACTACTATACTTCAGAGTGGCTGCAATATGTATGCACAAACATGTCCTAAAACAACCCTTAACGTTCGTTTTCAAAACTGTGCAACTCACCGGTTAGCGGTGTTCGTTGATGTTCCAAAACAAGTAACATAGCGAAATACAGTTTTTGTCGTGTTTTATTTGGCATTTTGTAAAATCCCATTGATTTCTGTTGGAAGACTCATTGCACGTTGATATTATTGTGCCACCGTCTATGCTTCAGGCTCAAATATTGAGCGGAAGTTTATACGCGGTTGTGAGGTGTCTGAAAAAATAGTTCCACAATAGCAAATAAGACGGCTGGAAATCATACATTGCGCCGATATATTTTATTTTAATAATCAACAAACACCACTAACCACTCGGTGAGTTGCACAGTTTTGAAAACGAACGTTAAGGGTTGTTTTAGGACATGTTTGTGCATGCCTGTTGCAGCCACTCTGAAGCAGTAAAGGCGATTCAAAACGAGTCAGAAAAGTCGAGACAGGACCAATCGTCAAAATTTCGGTGTCCACCACTCTAGTTCATTCAAAACAAACCAGAAAAGGGACTCAAAGTGCTAAATACCGGAATTTTCCTTTAAGTTTAAGATTAATGTTAAAACCATTTTCCACGTTCTTGAACAGTAAAGGTATTCAACAATATCCCAATTGTTTTCATCAGCATCATGGTATGTTCATGTGAAGGAACACACCCATGTCATTTCTACTAGCCACCCAGGTTAAGATTTGTTGTATGGGTTCGATCACACCATGAACATGTAAAAAAAGCTTTCACAGCGATCAGCCAAATCTATAGCCCAGAGCTACCAGTTTAGCATGCTAGCAATCTTTCACCAGCTGCCTACTGTGCTATTGTTGTACTCAGTGAGTTTGTTTGTTTGTTTGTTTACACCAAGATTCTCCACTGCTTCACATGCACAGGAGATGGGTTTCTTTTTCACAAGCTGTGTGACTCTCTGCTGTGGTGCCCGGTGAACAGTTGGAGGTTAGGTGCCTTGCTCAAGGGCCCCTCACTATGGATGAAGACAGTGATATGCAACCACTAACCCTGCCCACATTTTTCCTAGAAGTCAACCGGTTACCCTTAGGGCCTTCTGCCACTAGTTGGATAGATATCCAATGTATCCAGTGATGGACTCATTTAGCATATGCATCATTGGAAATCTTCTCAAGCTAAAGGAGAGGACACATTTAGCATATTGGCTAACAACCTCTCCACATCCTTTAGCTTGAGAAGAATTCCAGTGATGGACAAATAAACGGATGAATAAATTAGCTTCTGCAGAGAACATCATCCTTCAGAATGGAAAGTGGAAATTATTATAGTAGAAAATACTCTAAATTAAACAACCACTGTCAGTCCTACTTAATTTAGCAGAGAAATTCCACACACATTTTTAGCTAAGATTTTTTAGTTTTAGCATCAGACAGTGTTGCAGAGGGAAATTAATTTAACCCCTGACATTACCCTGTTCATAAGGTCATCATGGCTCCATGGTGGGGAAACAGGTGAGGGGGAAACTAGTTAGCTGCTAAATGCTAAAATGGATTGGCAGGTCAGATGTTTAACACAGAGTTAGTTGCCTTCACAAATATTTATAATAATAATTGTAATCATTCTAATTTCATGATTTAATAAAGAAGTAAACACATTGTAGACTACTTTGTGTGTACTGTATTTCTACCGATCAACTCCAAGCTGTTGTATTTTGAAGGACATTAGCAGGCTTACAGAGATCGCCTGAAAAAGGAGATTCTAATCTTCTGGGGGGAAAGCTTAACAGCAGTGGCATCAGCATCAGAAGTTATCAAAAAAGGGTCAAAGGGTCCCTGTCGTTTGAGAATTCTTTTGATTGGTTTACAAGGATACACATGACCCCAGCTAAAGCTAGTTGTTAAGTGTTTGCCAATGGGAAAACTACTCAGATTAGCTCCTACCTGCCAGAGGCAGCACACTCATATGCTTCTATGCCCTTATCATAACTGCTTACATAATATGTAGCCAAAACCTGACTTGATGTGGAACCTGACCTCTCTATTGTAGGAGGTCTGATATTATTCACGACTCTATATAACTATTTGGGACTTAACCATTTGGGACTTGGCCATCATTCAATTTGCACATGGTTCTGCTCCCTCCCTCTCCCTTGGTGGCACTTCCTGATTGGTAGCTGTTGGGTGGCTGTGTTCACCAGCGAGCCTTGCTGCTTCTCGCTGGCATGCATGTATGTGTGCAAGTTTCAATCTGTCCGTTTGGTTGGTTTACCATTTCGTTGTCACTGTCTTGTCAGATATTATTTTGAGTTCTTTTGAAGATAACTTTATTTTATGATTTGCCGCTGCATGTTCTTGTCTGTTTTATTTCTTGTTGTTTTATGGCTCAAAGCTAAGGAAATTCCCTTCAGTAGTCACTGTCCCCCTTGTGTGCTGTGCTTTCTGTTGTGCTATGCCTTGTAGTCTAATTTGTTAACCTTCCCCTTATTGGTGTGTCTGCACTTTATTGCCTTCTCAAAAGTCCAGTGTCTGTCTTCATTGTGATTTCTGTTAAGGCCTGTGTTTCATTGTGTCCTTACGGCCTTGTTCTATGATTTATTTAATAAAAAAGAAAATGGCATTTGAATTGATTGAAAAACATGTCTCATGTTTCTCATGCCCATAGTCTGTACAGTCTGTGCTCATGCCTTATCAGTTCACAAACCTGTGTGACTTGTTAGGTTTAGTTGGGGTTTCTTTGGTTCCATCATTTCTGGGCTGGTACAGTATAGGCGATCTGAATTTCACTGTTCCTTTATTGGAATATACAATGTAAAGTTCCAAAGTAACACATAAACTGCATATTTTAGTTTAAGTGAGGTACTAACACAGCAAGTTCTATTTGTATAAATTGTAACACATTGTTTCCATAAAAGATTATGAAAAGGGAATTAATGTCTTGCAACTGAATTCCTCAGACTCTATTTTTCATTCACTCTCCACAACAGCCACAAATTATTTACTCTACACGATGGCCATTGAGCAATCTGCGTAAGACCAAAATCATAATAATCTTGGACTGGTCTACGGCTGAATGGCCACTCCAAAAGCACTGTAATAACCATATACTATGGTGATTTAGTATATGGTTATTACAGTGCTTTTCTGGTTGATGCAATATTCGGTCCTTAATCTATGCCCCCTCCCCCGCCCCTTCTGTGTTATCTTGTCAAAACAAGTTTGGGTCCTTTTGGCAGTGCCAAGGTGGAAATGGCAAAAAGCTCTTCATTTTAGATCCACTTTGATATGCTATATGAGCTGGATCAAAGAGCGGATCAATGCGACTGTCCTAAGGCACAAACGCAGGGCTGAGTTGAAGATACAGATGCTCTCGCTCTTTCTCTCTCTGGGTTTTTAGTACTAGGAAGCCTCAAAAGCTGAGAGTTGCTTTAAAAGGCTTTTGATATTGTTCTTATTAGATGTAAAGGATGTGTTATGGGCTATCGTTTTGACCTAAGTAGACCTGAAGCCCATTTGATCATCATATTCATGCACCTAAACTAGAGTGAATGAATTTTAGTTCTTCTTGCCATTACACCCTGTTTCAGGAAATGTCAGTGTTCTTTCATATGGACAGAATCAAATCTTTTCGGTACCTTCATTTACTCAACCTACAAGTTCAACAGTATCTGGAGGTCTGCAATACAGTAGACCGTATGGAAAAGCACTGGTAAAAATAAATAAATAAACAAGTAAATAAAAAATAATCTTGAATGTTTCTTGAATCTTAATGTCCAATAAAAAATAGCCTCTTAGAAGGGCAGTGCAGTAACCATACACCTTCCTCTGAGGCAATTGAAGGCAAAAAATGTATTCATGGAACATGCAATAAATGACAGGAAAGGAAGAGGAACGCCAGTGCTCAGCAAACCCTTTGATTGAAACCATAATTGCTTGTTTCCAGAGCGAACCCAGGTGTTTTGACACGGTGCAGATCCACTATTCACATCAGAATTATCCAATCAAAAGTGTGCTCCAGCTGACAAGCCACCTGAAGAAATTTGTGGGCAGCAAATGGGTCTTCTCGGCCGCAGCACACTCCTGGAGGAAATGATTACTTCTTGTTTGAGGAGTTGAGATGCCATAGTCCCTGTTAGTGGCTACTACATGGTAATGGTTAAGACATGGTACAGAGCAGGAACAGAAAATCAGTTCTCTCTCTTTTTTCCCCTGCCTTAATTTCATGGTATGTTTCGGTGGAAGTGAACTATGGGCTCTTTAAAAGAGCAAATACAAAAACACCACAACCGTTCGTCATGTTTCAGTTCTGTTTCATTTTCTGAAGACATCAGTTTTCATTTGTGTTTGTGACACCAACATAATAATGAAATATGTTTGCACTCTCCTTTATTTTTCAGTTTGGTGGATAGTGATTGAATCCTATGGTTGATCGATTCCAAAACAAGGGCAGATTTGTTGGGGGTGTTATTGAGAGTTATTGACCACCTGTTCTATCAGATCTTAACCTCACCAGCCAACTGATTCTCTTCTCTTATTGTGTGGAATTCAATTACTGTGTCCACACTGTGTAAATGACAAAACACTATGTACAGTGTTGATAATGACATATAGATTAACTACAGGGATCTAGGTTGCATCTCTACAACAGCATACAGATGAAAGTGTTGTAAGGGCAACTCTATGCCGGATCATATACATTTAATACACGTTCAGCACAGGAAACCATCTTTTAGATAACATGGCAACAATAATGTTTGCATGCACAGGGGAAGAACATTTGTTAATAATGGTGAAAAGGGCTACTATGAATCATATAGAGTAAACATAGTATTAATAGTCTTTGAACAATACCAGATAAATGAAAATGACTACATTGTTTTAAAATCCAAATTAATTATCCTCAATCCATGCCCACATAACGTTGAAATTTGGTACTTTTCAAGGTCTAATTTTTCTTCTTGGACTCCAATTAAATTTTCATTGGGGATCAAAACAACGTTGATCTGAGTCTTTTTCTTTTTTGTAAGAACAAGTTGGTAACAAGCCTTTGGGGGTAGAGTGTGCAGCTCAGTGGTCTAAGGGGTTAGGCTGGCTAATGGAAGATATGCCGGTTCAAATCCCAGATGGTCATTTGATCATCTGCATTGTCTCATCCTCTCAGCTGTAAAATAGGTTCCTGTTTCGGCTGGGGGTTACCTGTGATGGACCGGGGCCCATCTAAAGGGAATCTACAACTCTCATCAGCTTCGCACCACAGAAACTGGACATAAGTACTCTATTAGCCTCTATTGGCTAGTGAAGGATTAACTTTATTAACCACTGGGGGCGATTTTGCTACATCTAAGTAAATTGCTACTTTAAGCCACTGGCTCAAAATATCATCACACTTCTACGCCACAGTGGAGAAGGTCCCTGCAGACAAAGCGGTGTATTTTCACTTTTGTAAGTGTAAAAAAGGGTGTATAAAAAGGACTGTTTGTACAGTCATGCATTACCTTATTCTTCTCACGGTTACCGCCATCTTTTGAAGAAAAGTCTGTAAGGTTGTTATTTACCAGATATCTTCTTTAATAAGGGTATGTTCATCCATGCATCTTCCCGCTACAGCACCCAGGTGGCGGCTAGTTATATGCAGCATACAACACATACAGTACAGTAGGTGCCCTGAGGATGAGAGTGAAGTAACAATTAATTTGTAATGCTGTGAGATTGTTTAGTTTGTAAAGTTTTATTTCCTATATAACAATGTAACAACATGCAGTGTTTCCGCTAGATTTTTTTTTAACAGTGGCGGCAGCGCCCCCCCCCCCCCCCCCCCACCCGAAGAAAAAAAAAAGGTTAGTATAAAAAACGGTCGGGTGTCACTTGCGGGATGTTTTTTTTTTAATTCTAGTTGCTAATCAGTAGTTGCTACATTTATTTCAGCATGGCGGCCCCCCACGGTTTAATTAATACCGCCACGGTATCAGAATCAGGGCAGACGCATTTGCTTTTTAAATAATCCTGCGACATATCCTCCCCTGCTGGCTGCCGCTCACATTGCAATTTAACAATAGCCTAAGTAGCCTAAACTAGTCAGAGGTTATTATGGCCCGTCCAGTTTCAGTTCACATATTATATGTGGATTGAGTGCTAAGAAACTCTGATGACAGCGTCAACAATTAAACAACAAACGGTCACTGTCTAGGACCACCGAGCTGATAATCAGCAGGGTCGCCCATCACAAATTCGGACTGTCTTATCCTCCCAGTGCTCTCCAGACTGCCAGTGAATTCTCCGGGTTGGTCAGTTATAAAGAACTTTGTTGGTGTTGCATCGTGAAGACACAGCTGTGCGCAGTTTTTCACGCGGGTCATCTTTGCCCTTGGACATTTTCAGCCGGTTGGAAATTGGACTAATTTTATTTTTATTTATTTTATTTATCAATTTGTTTGTTGTATGTCTTGTATGTCTTGGTGTCACGGGTACGCTGGCGACTACGCCGCTCCGTCCGGCATCTTTTGTGTTTGTTATTTCTTAAATGTATGTCTTGGTGTCACGGGTACGCTGGCGACTACGCCGCTCCGTCCGACATCTATTGTCTTTGTTAGTCTGTGTCAATGACAATGTCTTATATGTGATGTGCTTTGGGTTGCACTCTGTGCATGTTAAATGCGCTATACAAATAAATCTGACTTGACTTGACTTGACTATATATTGTATTGATGTAGCCTATTTAAAGCATTAACTTTCTTCTCAGTGTTTCCTCTTCATTTAGCGGTGCCACTGCTTCAGAATTAGGGGAGATGCAAAATATTGTCCGAAAGCATAGTAGGCTAAACGCCCTCCGCTGGCTGCTGAAAATTGCAGTTTATGAATAAACAGCAATGCTAATCCGAGGTACCTGTCTAGTTTTATTCCATAAATATATTGGGCATGCGCTATCAAGAGCTTCCATGTGCTACGCATGTTTGTCAACATCGCAAAAACTAAAATTTTCGCACAACTTGGTGGAAAGGTGTAGCACAGGCCAAGGAAAACCCATTAATTTCTGAAGCTAATCGTTTAAAGTATTTCCCATACAGGGGCGGATGGGACCAAAAATCGGCCCTGGCATATTTGGCCCAAGCGGCCCTCAAATCGGTCGGGCACACCTAATTAAATACAAAATCTTTGCATTACCTTTAAATATGCATATATTTTCAACTGTCATGGAGCACTGGAAGTGATGTAGGCCTCATTGGTTATCTCTCTGACTGATCAGAGGTAGGGATGGAGCATATGATCTCCATATTCAAGTAGGCTAACAAGCAATTATTAAAGAAGACTTTCTGCTTGAATTCAAAGTATCATTTCAAATTATTCAATGGGCTACATTGACAGCAGCACCAAAAAATACTGAAGCCTATGTGTAAAGAATTAAATTACCCAGATTGTCTTAGACATTAATGTAATTTATACCAGTTATCACTGTAGGACAACTGAAACAACACAAAATAAACAGGGCTGTTGCTGGAAATATTTTATTCCTGTAAGGCTATACTACATGTACCTACCTACATTGCTGGTACATTTTGGAACAGTACAACTACATGAACTAATTATCTTTAGTGTCTTCCAGTAGCCTATCGTATTATATATAGGCTACTGTAGCTTAGTTGGCTTGTGCATGACGTGACGTTTTGTAACCTACATTTCCGTCAGTCTACAGTAATTTAGTGTTCGAATTACCCAGTCGTTTCCGGGGGGGGCCCACTTGGGGGGTGGGGGGATGAAATCTATGACATTATGAAATTCAGCTTAATAACAAAGGCTACTGTCGATTCAACATCCAATAGATTATAATAAGCAGGGTGGCCAGTTTATTAAAATGAAATATATTACATTATGAAATTCAGCCTAATAACAAAGGCTATTGCCAAAAATGAATCTGAGCAGAGCTAATTGTCAAATATTTTACGTGCACAACTGAACATCGCACAACTGAAAAAACTGAAAGTTAACACAAAACAGCTGTCTTTATCACATCTCGGCTAAGCCTACTGGAGATAGTCCCAAAGTGGCCTATTGGTCTCTTTCTGGGTATTTTTTCCCGTTTTCCACGCAGTTGATGGACGATGCCCAGCCTTGAGCCATGATTTCACGAATGGCTAGGGTTGAACTGGACCAGGGGAGGCGCATTGACACTCAGAAAAAGAAGCGCATTTAAGCTGCGCTCCCTTAAACGATTTCTGGCTTTGTCATCAATGTCATTAAGCGCAGAGAATCCTCTCTCGCATTCTGCCGAAGTAGGCTAGGTAAAAACGTGTTGCCTGCGATGACGAGTTTCTTGAGGCAGGACCCTTCCCTTGCCCCTTGCATTTTAAAGTACAGATACTCCTCGACATACATTCCTTTTAACTTTTTCCACTGCTGCTAATTGCTCAATCGCTAACAACGCTCTAGCAAAATTAATAACAACTCGATTCAGAGGAGGGTGAGATCGGACAGGACAGGGGGCTATGCAGAGCAGTGCCCCTGCAGTCTGTGGGGGAAATACACATTGCAACCAACGGGGAAAATGTAGATTATCATAGTAACGGGTTGGCAACTTGACAATGAATGAGTGGGCCCCCTCTGACGGTGATTTCGAGCAGAACTAGTAGTGCCCTGGCCAGAACTAAGGGGGCTGGGCACTTCCGGGCCCTATGGTAATTCGAACACTGCTTTTAGCCCTTCTTTACCATGATAACCCTTCCAAGATAGAACCCTTCTCTACTTTGAGATACCAACTGAACCACCACTCATGTCATCGATGTTGAATTTTGGGCGTCTGACGGAAACTGATCAATCTGACCAACAATTAACGTCGATTTGACACTATTTTGCTGTCCGGGTTTGCAAATCATTCATTTAGAAAATTTAAGTTGCGCTATTTGTTATTGTAGCGTCGGCGCATAAAGACTGTGTTAGCGTTCTCCAGCGAAAGGCATGCTGGGACACGAGGGTGAACATTTGGGGGGTTTATGTCGTTATTCTCCTAAGTTATAAGTGTAATGTTAGCGTCTTTATTGTTTCCCTTTTAGTTCTCCCTCGTGTGTGTTCCTTTTTGTGTGGGGGGCTGGACCTCCCCTGTTGGTGTAGTACGTGTGTTTCCTTGACGTGCCCTGTGTGTATTGTAATCTGTGTCTTAGTCTTGGTCTGGGTCCCTGCCCTCGTTCGTGAGCCAATAAAGCTGCCATTGAACAACGTTGGTGTCGTGTGCATTAAATGTTACATTGGTGTCAGAAGCGACTTTTGAACATGGCCTCCGCCCAGCGAGAGAAGCGGGGAGGGGACGACCATACCACTGGGTGGAGGCCCACGCAAGAGGATCCAGGGAGAGCCCTTGTAAGGGCTACTAAAAAGCTCGGGGCCTGCTATCGCTACAGCCGACGGAGGAGAGGAGGTGTCGCCGGGACCTGCCTGCTGCCATGGGAGGAGATCTGGCCGGAAGAAGCGGTCGCGGAGAAGACGACGCTGGCCTGGGCGCTGACTCCGCTGCGAGCCGCGACGCGTGAGCAGAGCCGAGGGAGTGCGGCGAGGAAGAGGTTCCGAGACGATGGAAGGTTGGCGGAGCCGCTGAGGGCAGCGAACTCACGTCGGTGGGGCAGCTTCGTCGGAAAGGCCCTCTAGAGTGTGACTGTTTTTGTGTGTTTTAACTTTTGGGTGCGTGTGAGGGGCACCGTGCAGTGCTAGGCGCTAGTTCTAGTTGGCCTGTTGGCCGGCGCCTTTTGAAAAAAGTTCGTTGTGTGGAGTTCGATAGCACGACCATCTCGGGGGTCGTGCCTTCGCCGAGGCCGCGAAGGAGTGGAACGGGCCGGGAACAGAGCAGTACGGCTCTGCGAGATGGCAACACGAGGAGGGACGCCGAAGACGGTAGCTGCAGCGGGAGAGCTCAGCGCGGTCCGGTTGCTGCGGAGTCGGTGCCTGTCTGTCCTGGTCGGCGACTCGACGGAGCGGAGTGGCGTTGGCGCAGCTTCATCTGGCCCCCCTCGAACCCCGGTGCTTGGTACAGTGTCGATGGTTGTAAGGCCACCTAGGGCCCCGTCTGGAGAGGAGGAGTGCCGTGGTGACACGCCGCGGAAAGTGCAGCCTGAGGGCGGCTGCTGAGAGGGAGCTGGTGACGAGCGGGTCGGCCACGTGGCTGCTAGCACGCCCGAACTGGATTGCTAGCAGCGTGGCGCCCCGTTGAGTGAGCTCCTGCGGCGCATGCACCCCACGTGATTTGGCGGAACTGTCGCACTGGACTGAGTGGCGGGCGACGCGCGCCGACGCTAGCATGTGGCTACCTCGTGGTCGTTGCCGAGGACGGCAACGGCTTGTTGGGGGAGCTATGTAGCGTCGGCGCATAAAGACTGTGTTAGCGTTCTCCAGCGAAAGGCATGCTGGGACACGAGGGTGAACATTTGGGGGGTTTATGTCGTTATTCTCCTAAGTTATAAGTGTAATGTTAGCGTCTTTATTGTGACATGTTTCCCTTTTAGTTCTCCCTCGTGTGTGTTCCTTTTTGTGTGGGGGGCTGGACCTCCCCTGTTGGTGTAGTACGTGTGTTTCCTTGACGTGCCCTGTGTGTATTGTAATCTGTGTCTTAGTCTTGGTCTGAGTCCCTGCCCTCGTTCGTGAGCCAATAAAGCTGCCATTGAACAACGTTGGTGTCGTGTGCATTAAACGTTACATTATTATAATCACAGCACGGCCATGTTATCATTAGACTACCATAGTAGTCATCATCATTGTATGAGCCATATTCATTTTGTATTATTTTATTTAATTTTGCTCGGTGCCACTAGGGGGCTGTATGTGCTTTGTGGCTCAGCCGACCTCGGGTCAGCCCAGGTAGGCCATTTAACCTACAGGAAACCCAGACTCAGGTGTTGCTAATTTGGGAAGCAAACAGTTTTCGACTGTGCCTTTGTGCCTATGTGCATATGTGCATATGTGCCTAGCCTTTGTGGTGAGCAATTCGGTTTGTTATTTTGGTTACATGTATTATGAGTTAAAGTTATTGCCGCTGTATGATATATGGATGTAAAATAAACCTGCGAGATAATTGTAACAATTACTGAACTCTCCGTTTGCTATGTTCGAGCGCACTGGGCGCACGTCTAAACTTAATCCGCTGTATTAGCAACCAGTACTAGACTTCGTTTAGGACTTAGTCAGTACATTTAGGCAGGGCTGCCAACTTTTCAAAAAACCTTGGAGTGAGATTTGGTGGAGCCAACCAAAATTTTGCTGCGGAAATTTTTGTTTGGCTCATTCAGCATTATACCGTACAGTTAAAAAAAAAAGTACATCAGTGAACTTGTGAACTTGCGGGCCCCTGGGCCCACATGTATTAAGGGCTACCCACTAATTGCCGCATATGTGGAAGGGGGGTTTGGGGGTCGTCCCCCAGAATTTTTTTCATTTGTTTGATTGTGATTTCCTGTATTCTGGTGCATTTTGGTAGCCTGGTGTTACCATCCTACGTACTTCCGGCCAAAATTTGATTTCAGCCTCGCACGTAGTCTGGCCCAACAGACAGTATGCGGTTCGCGTACAACCGCGCCAATCAGCGAACAGTTGAGTGATGACGCGGAACTTGCCTGCCGAGTTGCTTGTTGTAGTCCAGCGAAGCTTGTAGTTCAACATTATAGCAACAATGGCGACGGAGGAAGAGACGCTAGAAGCTATCCGCGAAGTTGTCTCAACTCTCGAGGGCAGCACGCAATTAAAGCAGGAACAATAGGCTTGTCTTGTCAATTTTATAAATGGCAAGGACGTCGTAAAACTCTCCTTCCAACTGGCTTTGGAAAAAAAAGTTTGATTTACCAGATGGTGATTACTAAACCTAAACGCACAAGTGTACTACATGCATCACTACTTTTCATGTTTTCAAATAAACGTTTGCTGGTCGTTATTCTCCCCCCTACTCTCAAATTACCTTTACAAAATCAATGCGGCCTACTTAAGGAATGGAATGTTAGCTACTAGCCTACCGAGCGGGGCTCAAGGCGAGGCTGTGTGTCTTGACTTGAGCTAGCCGGTTACCAAGCGGGGCTCAAGGAAAGGCTGCTGTGATTGTGCTTGACTGGGACTAGCGGTTACCGAGCTGGGCTCAAGGTAAACCACTCCGTGTTTGTGTTTGACAGAGGCCTGTGGCTGAGCTGGGCTCCAGGCGAGGCTACCGTGCTTGTGGACAGTAACGTTAGCCAGTCACGGAGCATGGCACAAGGTGAGGCTGCGTTGTTTTATGCCGAACAACTGTTAGTTTAACTGAGCAAGCTCCAGGTTAAATAACACGTAGGTCATCAGTACAATCCAACTTATCCAAGAGTGTAGTCTGAACAGCCCGTGTAGGACGAAGTAAAAGCTCCGTAGCTCCGACGAAGTCACCGGGCTGCGTAGAACAACAATCGTCTGATAAGCGGCGAGAAGAGATAAGAGGAAAACTGGCGTGTGACAAGAGCTGATATAATCTCGGTGACATGACGCTTTTGGTATACAACTCTCGGTCTGTGGCTGGTGCAAGTTAGGGATATATCCACTACGAAGAGACTGCCCTGGCGGTCAGGTAGCCTACATACTAGCCAGCGGTCTGTTTACTACTGAGAGCAGAAGTGGGAAGCGTAAGAGCCTGACACGGAAGTGGTAAGCGTAATAGCCTGAACTCCGGCGCACAGCATACGTCATTACCAAACGTTGCTGATTGGTTAAGGGAACTCCAATGATTTTAAACCTCGAAATAAGCATCCGCCCATTACGGAGACGGATTCTTATTACTTTGTTCCAGACTGTATGACGAAGAGAATTCGTAGTCACAGGCGGTAAGGGCCAGGCTAGCATTTTGGTAGCTTAGAAATCTAGACACACCCTAGCGGCAGCAAATTACATTTGCTTCCAGGGCTAGTCTAGCAACTCTCCGTTGGCTTCTGAGCCAAAAATTAAACTTCTATCAGGCCAATCAAATCGTCTATAGAGTCGTTAGGGGGGCATAACATAATGATTGATGGCAGAGTTGCAACGGTTTGGCTTGAATTCCCTGCTACTTGAAAACAAAGAAGATGGATATTGCTGTTGGCCAACAGTGTGACACGAGTTAAGCTTGTTTTGAGATGGCAAAAGTTTGAACTAGGCAACTAGCTCCGCTGGTGGGAAAACGCATGGGACTCAGTGCTGTCCTATTGCGTGCAGAGGGAATTTGAAAGACAACCGATTATCCCGCCCCTCGGACTGAGCACTGCGAACGGTGAGTGCCCAGACCCTACATTTTAATGTAGGTCTGGCTCGTCAGGCTAGCATTTTGGGGATGGCCAATACTAAATTCAATCAGATTCATAGCCTACATCCTGATGTGTTGATATTGAGGCAATGATTCCATGCAAAGGCTTGGGCTTCAGGGCCCCCTGACACCTTGGGTCCCTGGGTCTGGGTCCCAGGGTCCCAGAGTTAAAATACACTTTGGTATCAAAGGGATCTAGCCTACTACTAGGACCATGGGCGTCGGAGGCATTGTGAAAGTGGGTGGGACATTTCAGAGGGGGGGTATGGGGGTCCTCCCCCAGAATTTTTTTTTTGGACTAGATACAATTTCCTGAATTCTGGTACATTTTAACAGTTATTTAGATACTTCTATATAACAAAATAAAGCCAGCCTACGAAATTAATAAAAAATAAATCATGCATAATTTAAAAATAACTCAATAGGCTACTTGGCTAGGCAATAAGGTTTCCATTACAGCACCGCAGACGTTCAATGAACGCATGAAAGCGGATGGTTTGTTTGAAATCCCGACACTCTTTCAACTACATGGAACGTAATAGTGATTATCAAATACCTCCCCAGATTTCAGTGCCCATCAGTCCCAACATTTAACAATATAATCAAACAGTCCAAAAGTAAATTAAATATCAAACTAAACCGAAAATGTCATGCTTTTGAAGGCCTACCAGTATGCCGCTCCAAGAAACGCATGTCTCAAAATAAAACTCGCATAAGAAATAAAGGGCTGTCTCGAATACAATCCTGCCCCTAAAGGCCTGTACTTTGTCTTAAGACCCCGGCCATAATTTGAGGATTTACAGTATCTAAGTAGACAAATTGGCTTCAGATATCCAACAGAGTGAATAGAGATTGTGCAGATTGTGCAGCTGTGGTTATGACGTGATGCTGTTAATGGGGAGTTTTACATAGCCTAGCGTAAACCTATAGGTTATTATTTATTTGCCGTACCTATAAGGCTTTTTACCTTATCAAAAGTGAGGGGGATGACTGATATCTTCAACACTGCGGGGGATTTGGCGCTTGTCACTGTGTGTGTGACAGAAGAGGAATGGGAGAATGCGTGTAACAAAAAAAAAGCTTATGAGCGATTTACGCGCAAATGGGAGAATCCAATGAAAATGACAATGAAGCACTAAACAGATGCTGAAAACAGCACTGGTATTTCGCACGGCAAAAGTGTGTGTGGGGGGGGGGGGGGTCCAAACTAACCATTTTAAAAAGTGGGTGGGTGTTTTGTAAGAATTTAAGAAATGTTTGTACATTTTAACTTTTAAATGCATCAATCAGGTGCACTTTCAAAATAAATTCAGAGGTCAGACTTGCTTATTTTTATGGAAATATTTGTGCTGTAGCCTAAGCTATTTTGCACACACAGGTGGAATAGTTATGGTGATATTGCAATAAGTTCACAACCACAAAAACATATAACATGTATGCTACATTTCACAGTTCAGAAATGTTCAAAAATGTGTGTACATTTCAGCACTCCATGAAATTATGCAGAAGTGGTCACCTGTGTTATTCAGCTAGTTTATTTAAGATAATATATTGGTCATTGTAATGGCCATAGCCTATAGCCTACATGCTATTCCTTTTTCAGGATGTACCCATATCTGCATGATGTGAATGTTTGCATATGGCTTATGTCAGGCTTTATATCAATATTTGTGTCTCGTTATTGGATTTTTTTCATATGTTTGCATTAATGTCACTAGGAAGCATGCCAATATAAATATATTAATTTATCTGTAATGGGATTGGCTGGAACCTGACAATATAAGAACCATGATAGTGGGATAATCTATGGCTGAGCAATTTACAAAAATGTATTTTAGCCTACTGACAAATAGGTTACATTAGAATACATTATAATTTCGCCCCAATGAGGCTATCCAGAAATGTGTTGCAATTTCAAAACCGGATTACTCAGGAACCACTTATTGCACAGAGAGGCATGCTTTATATCCTCGTATTCGGTACGGTTTGCTGTTTATTGTGATACACTGGAGGTATTTTAATATTATGTTTGTTTTGCTAATGGTTAGGCAAGGCCTCCCTGTGGTTTTGATCAACCTAATAATCTTTGAAATGTCAGTTGTAAACACTAAGTTGAAATGCGTTGAAACTGACATGCCACCAGAACAGACGTTTTATCGGCTTTGAGGTCTTGTAAATTGACATTATGTAACATCCATAACGTCACATCCATAACGCACCATTAAAGGTTTTAAAAGTAAGAAAGGGGCACAATTTGGTCATCAGACTTTACATTGATATAAATCAACTTTGCACAGACACTATGGACATTGTCACATCAACACTGTATGTGTAGCATAAACTTTTCCTATAAAACGTTATGGATGTGACATGGCCATGGAACTTGCGGACTTAAAAACAAAAGCCTTACAAATGTAAGGAGTTGTGCTCTTAAAGGCAAGCTGAGCATAGACATTACTCTACCATTCCCTTGTCAATCTGGAATTTGTCAAATGACACAATTTGTTTGAACATTGGGTCCATTTATCCACTTTTGAAATATGTATAATATTACCATGTGAAATATGTTGTTTCTGTATGGTTGCACACCATATTTATGATGTTCCTTGAAACGGCCCTGTCCTTTAGCAACAAACAAGGGCTGAAATAGAGCGCGCAGCGTGCGTAATGCAATCTAGGAGCAGTGATTCGCCAAACCTCCCTTATTGCAGTCACACATTTCTTCTAATTTTATGTTTAAGTAACGAGTAACGAAGATGCTTAGTGGAAATATAACGGAGTAAAAGTATACATTTTATCTAGGAAATGTAGTGGAGTAAAAGTGAAAGTTGACATAAATTTAAATAGCGAAGTAAAGTACAGATACGTGAAATTTCTACTTAAGTACAGTAACAAAGTATTTGTACTCCGTTACATTACAACACTCCCCACAATACAGCCTTACTTGTGTGACTACCTACAATACAGCCTTACTTGTGTGGCCACCTACAATACAGCCTTACTTATGGACCAACTACAATACAGCCTTACTTGTGTGGCCAACTACAATACAACCTTACTTGTGACCACCTACAATACAGCCTTACTTGTGTGACCAACTACAATAGAGCCTTACTTGTGTGACCACCTACAATACAGCTTTACTTGTGTGACCAACTACAATACAGCCTTACTTTGGCCTCAGGAGCTGACTCTGAAGAATGTTCAGGACAGCAACATACACCTCAGAAACACAATGTGGTGATCAGTTTGAGAAAGTTAAAATCGCTGCTCTTGCTATAATCCTATATTTGCAACAGTTTTTCAGGCCAAAATATAGAGATGGCCAAACAGACAGAAAGACGGGCCAAATGGAGAGTGAGGCAGAGAGAGAGAGAAAAAAAAACCTCAAGAAAGGGAGTATTGGCTTTGGGGCATTTGCTGCTAGAAGCCCCTGCAGAAAGATGTGTTCTGAGCTCAGCTTGCCATCAGCACTGACTGCCCTTGGAAAATTCTCCACGAGTCCCTTCATTTGTCCTCAGGCAAGTTGTATGCACATCTTTTACACCAAATGGAAATCTGAATCTCTGTAGATCGTGTGTGGATGTTACATGCCAGAGAGGCTCAGGGTTTGTAAGTGTTTAACTGTTTTTAATGTAATTTAGATGTAAAGGAGATAGATATTATATTTAGAAGCAACCAAGAGAGAGAGAGAGAGAGAGAGAGATTCTCGCTCTCACAACTGTTACATGCTAACAGTTCTATTCAAAGATTCAATCTAAATCTATTCCCTCCACTAAGAAGTCACCCACTGTGAAGGGATGTTCAGTGTGATGTTTCCCCCGAACTGCAGAGGCCTTTTAATTCTTGCTTCATGCTTGGTGTGCTTCTGGGCAAAACATGATTCAGAAGAGAGGTGTACTGTACTAACCTTTGAATGTACAACATCATGCTGATTATGCCACATGAGTAGTGTATGGTGTTTCATGAATATCAAGCAACTTTGTTGAGCAATAACTGATTTCTGTCATTGTAAATTGCAAATGGTATTACCGTATTGGCCCGAATGTAAGACGTATTTTTTTTAATCAAAATATGTCTGAAAATGTGGGGTCAGATTAGACAAAAAAAGGAAAAATCCCGTAAATGGCACCATATCGATATTTTGTAACTAGTGTTAATAAAGTGATGGTTCGGAGTAATTTCACCCTAGGGCCTTTGCACCATGACCTCAAGCCAAACACCCCCCCCAAGAAGCCTTTTTCTCGAACATTGGTCGAGTTAGCGCTATCAGTCGAATGGCTTAGTGCTGTGCTAATGGAACCAAAGGTGTATCTTGTAAATCCCACTAAATTACATTATTTCTGTACTCATAAAAGGAAGCATGGGAAAGTTTGTAAGTACACCAGGAGTTTATTTAAATAACACTTGCCTGATGGCTTCTACTCTCTGCTGCTACCGCTACCGCCAGTGTTGTGCCTGAACGCGTTCATTGAACTAAAGTTTTTTTTTGAGTGAACGTGAACTGAACGTACTGTATTACTGCCTGATGAACGTTATAATGTGAACTCGCTCATTCTGGTGTCTGTGAACGGCACGCTCTTTCAGTTTAACTTCGTTCAATAGGGTGCCAGATTTCTACAGAGCCTTCCACGCGAAAACCCGGCTAAAACACACCGTAAACAGGCCCTAATATGGCAGCATGTAGGCCACCATTTTTCAAACTATTGGCCGCGGTCCGCAACGTGGACAATGCTGGTCTGCAGAGTGAAATTATTCCTGCGGCATCGTCTGATAATTTGCTGCGCAATTGATCAACCGCGGACAGAAAAAAAAAAAGTTTCTGCAATTAGTAGGAAATACTTGATAATTTGGTGTCATCACTTCTGCACGAGAAGCGCAGGTAGCAAAGCTAAACTTCAACCTATTGGAAGGCTATTTAATTATGAAACGACATTTAATAGAACGACGTGGATTTATGCAACTTCCATAAAAAACAGAGCACAGACTATATAAAACACCGTCTAGCATCAAGTATTAAAGGAATTATCCGGAGTAAAATGCACTTTAGATCAATTTACGGATGATTGGGAGTACATACGTTGAGTTGACATCAAAATCATGTCATTCGGATGTGTTTTGAGAAAGTTCAATTTTACCGTTTTTAGTCAAAACTCGTTAGCCTGGAAATGACCAGGGCAAGTCATTTCGCCGCTACAAAACGCTATTTTTATACCTCTTCTAAAGTTCCAAACAACATTACACTTACGTGGTAGTGAGTAGAGGGTCCCTAAAGCCAAACCGAAGTATCCCGAGGTCTTTATGTGGTCGGATAGAGAGTCCAGAATGAATTTCATCAAGCCAGTATCTTTCCGGCCAGTATCTTTGCTGCAGCTGGCGTCTTTAGGGGAAAGTCCGTAGGAGTCGATTGCCGAGTGTGGAGTAACACGCTCTGGAAATTCACAATTTCGTTGCCGTTTAAAAAAAAAAAAAAAAAAAACATAGTCCAGTCCATACAACTTCATTTTAATTTCGAAAGAAATACTGGACTATGTCGAAACGAAATTGTGAATTTCCAGATAAATACCTTTATTCCAATCCTAACACATGATCAAGGATAAAAGGATACAAGGAAGTTTATTGTCACATGCATAGTTACTGCAATGACTGAGCAGTGACTGTGTGTGTGTGTGTGTAGTGTGTGTGTGGGGGCAGTGTGCTGTAAGTATGTAGAGGATGTATGTTGGAGAAGATCCTGAAGACAATGTGCTGTGTATGTAGGAAGGGGGGGGGGCAGTGTGCAGCAAGTATGTAGAGGAGGCTTACTGTAGCAACCAGTGTGCTGTATGTATGTGAGGCGATGACAGTGATGATTTAAGTGTGTGTGTTTTTTGTGTGTGTGTTGGGGATGGGGGTGGGGGGGCAGAAAGGCTAGGCAATCAAGGACATGGGTAGATAGATGGAGGAGAAATCAAAAATAATAAATAAAAAGTTCTATGGAGATGTGCAAAAGTTGGAGAAAGTCAGATATGTGTGTGTGTGTGTTTTGACGTGTGATGAAATAAGAAAATAAATAAAGCTCTATATGATCTATAGTGTATGTACATAATCTACCTTTATTCCAGTCCTAACACCATGTGAAAGCCAATTTTTATAATTTTAGCAACAAGGGGTCATCAAAGAGTCTATTACAATAGCTCATGACATTTCTATTGGGCAGATATATTTAACAAATATGATGACAACATTCCTCCTATTTCACATTATTCCAATGGGACAATATACTTTTCCAGAGAAACTTTCAACTGATTTAACAGGCATGAGTTATTAAACAATGTTGTAAGAAAAATGCTAAATATACTTGACATACATTACAATGAAGAACAGAAAGACCTTTCAATGCCTGTAACTGTGTGTTGCTTGCAATGTGTCATGTAAAACGTTTCCCCACAGGGAGAGTAGAGTACCTATCTATCTAAAAGTGTATCTGTATGTTAACATAATTTGATTCCGGTTGCACATTTACAGCAACACAATGAAATAATTGGTATGTAGCCCCTGGCATCTATTTTCAACATAACAAGTATTCCTTTAGCATCATTTCTCAACAGGGTGCTGCATTCCTTGAAAGTCTATCAGATTGCTTTGCACATTGGTCAATTACACAAAAGGGGAATCCAATGCGTCAAAAAGTGATAAAATGGGTCCCTACCCACATACCCTACATGCAATAATAATCTAGTTTAGTTTTATAGTATTGCACGCAGGATATCACTATCATTATGCAGCCCACATGCCCATGATTCACATGGCCTTGTGACTCATCGATTACGAAAAACTGAAGTGTAAAAACTCAGGTAAATGTTTCATATTATATGTATTTGGAAGATATGATCCATCTGATATATGATATACTTTGAAAGATATTATCTATGATCTGTTTTCTTTCTTTTTTTTTAGGAGACGGTGACATGATATATGATATCGAAAAGTGAAAGCAGTTACTGATACCATGAAAACTACTGTAGTTAAGAAATAAACCACAAGAAATATATAAACTACATCCATTTCTGATCATTTTTTTGGGATACCTGAAAAAATCTTTTTCATGGAACACATTGCGATCAGTGTCAAGGTACGCTGTGTATGTCCAGAGCTAATATGAGTGGTGTCAGTGTTTATGGGCCTCCATCAGCCCTGTCAAAATCACATACAGGATCGCACAAACTTTGGTGTTTGACAGGCTTGTCAAAAGGAACCACAATTCTAATCATTCAATCATGCTTGCGGAGAGTGTTTGTGTCAGGTGAAAAACAGCAGACTCAATTGCTGCACAGAGATGGAGACCTGTCCACCAGCTGTGGCTGCCGGTTGCATGCTCATTGAGATTGACAGGGGAGACACTGCTTACAGTTCACTGGTGCCAGCATTGAGCCATCTGCTGCTGTGCTCTCCTTGCACAGATTCATAACAGGTTTGATGTCAGAGTATGTGAATTTCAATGAGCTTCGAATCTATGTGCTCATCATAGCAAGGTTTTGGCAGCATTTCTGGCATGTTCAGAATTGATTTGTGTTCTTCTTGTAGGGGCTTCACTGGGACACTGTAGGTGTAGTTATCTTTTAGCATACTTGTATTCAAGGTAAGTGAGGGCATTCAGGAAGAGGTCTAAGTGACATTGGGGCTGCCCACCTCTTGCATCACGTACTGTGCTGCGCTATAGGACTACATCTGTGCCTCTCTGCTATGTTGCTTGTTGCCTTCATTGCACTCTCCACACAGCCAGAGAGGAAGGCACAGAGAAATGAAGACAGGAAGGCACAGGGTCATTTTGCTCTGGATTACTTAGTGTGGTCGCAATGTGTATAGTGCGTATTTTGGGTAATTAAAGGGATACTTCACCGATTAGCATTAAAACCTCCTAGGGTTTAGCGGTCACATACGTACGTGGACAGCACTTTTTAGCTTTTATGTCCACAATTGTGTTCACTGCTGAATTGGGGGTGTTATGGACACGTACGTACGGGGGTGGTGTCAGAAGTTTCTAACTAACTATGGAGAGGGAGGTAAGGGCTGAGCTACACGAGGCACGTAACTGAAGCGTTCCGTTTGCGTTGCGTCTGCTGCAACTATTAGCTTCTACTATAATCAATGGGTAATTCAAGGCACAAGTCAACCGGGACCAGAAAATAATGTATTTTTCGCCATAGACTGGCGATAGGTCCCATGGAGGCAAACGGAAGGGGCGGGAAGGGGCTCTCTATCCACATCCACATGAAGTTAACGTTAGCCTACCACTAACGTCATGTAAACCACACAATAACAATAAGGCATGTTTCTGAAAGGCAGAGTAAGCATATTAGCAAAGAGGTTTTATTTTAAATTGTATAATTTTCAAAAAAGTACAATAATTGCAAGTTGCAATACTTTTTGTATTGGTTTTATACAAGATGTGAAAATACAAGTTCTGTATTTTGACTGCAATTGTCTTTGCATTCTGATTAGATTCTTCATTAGAATTATGAGTGGCTCTTTGTAAACAGCATTATTTTGTGGGGCCATGCAAAACTGCATGTTGGAGTTATTCTACATCATGACAGTAAAATAGAGCATCCTTAGTCAATGTAGCAATTCCTCTCTCAATCTGTAGAAAATGCTGTGAACATCTGATAATGCATGAAAAAAAAATACCGTCATATACCGTGAAACCGTAAGAATTTTGAAAAATATTGTGATATACATTTTGGGTCATACCGCCCAGCACTAGTATAGCCTAACCATGTTAGATCTGCTGCATGAATGGCAGAGATAACTCAAATTCCCTTTCTACAGTCATCTAAACAAGGCAATCAAATTCCAGGACCAGCATAGATTACTTTTTTAATTCTTTGATAATCTTCTCTGGTGCCAATTGAGCATTTCTCAATTTTGGATTAAAAAGCAAAGTAACTTCAGTTATTGAGAATTGTACCGAGTAAAATATTACTGAAATTGTATTGGTAATGCCTTACATTACTGAATTACCGCAAAAAACAATGCATTAGGGCTGAGCTACACCAGGCGCGTAACTGAAGCGTTCCGTTCGCGTTGCGTCTGCTGCAACAATTAGCTTCCATTATAATCAATGGAAGTAGCTACACCAGACGTGACAGTGGGGCATACGTTCGAAAAAAATAGACCGTTCATCTAAAATGGATTTTATGCGTCGCGAACGGAACGCTTCAGTTACGCGCCTAGTGTAGCTCATACCTTACTACATTACTTTTTTAATGCATTACTCCCAACACTGACTGTAATAAATACACAAACACAAGAGTTAAGTTCCCAGACAAACAAGGAGACACACAAACCGATTTCAAGGATTATTTGATCTTTCTCTCCTTCACTCTGAGCCACCTAAGACTGGAGAAATGGTCAAGAGGAAGATGAATTCTAGGATGGAGTTTAAGGATCATTCTGATCAGATTATTTTGAGAGTTCTGTTGCTTGTCTGCCCTTTAGTAGTGCCAGTGTATCAAGATATACAGTACAGGCATAGTCAAGATGGCATTGAACAAGAGCATCAGCCAGGGTTTTCAAGGTGTTACTGTCTAAGATGCTGGATATTCTTGCCAGGAACTTAGTCCTTTGGCTTACCTTTGAGATAACTCTTTGGGCCATAAACTCCCCTGATAGTTTGTTGTCCAGTATACAGCCCAAGCAAGTGACCGCTTCCTTGGCCGTAAGGCATGTGTGTGATAAAGTATAAGTATATATACTCTTTTGATCCTGTGAGGGAAATTTGGTCTCTGCATTTATCCCAATCCGTGAATTAAGTAAGATAAATTCAGGTTTCAATAAGTCACCAAGTGAGCTTCATCTAACTTCCCACACTACAAAAGCCAATATGTAACGCAGTAGGCCTACTACACAAAGGTACATAAGCAGCATCACAAAGGCAACAAAATACTTGAAACCAAAGATTCTAGAGCGGAGCAAGATAGATCAGTTACGTCATAGGCATGAAGTACGCTCTGAGCCTGACAGGGCGCCATTTTAATGAGCTCAGCGCAAAATTTCATATACAGTTCCAATTCTATGAGCCCACCTGAACAGCTGTTTTTAACGTTGCCAGCTGTTTTTTTTTTCTTTCTCGGTAATGAACTGCAAGAACTGACAGTGTGAAAGGCCCGATTGATCTTTTTCCAAGTTTACACTGAAAAAGGAGAGGTAAATAGGCCTATTATTTAGATAGAAGTAGCTATTGCACTGGTAAATATATCACATAAATTCCCACTGAGAGACTGTATAGCCTACTGATAAGCTAGCTAGCAGGCAAACTAACTTAGCTAACGTTATCACCATTTTTTCTTTTTTCTACCTGTAGGCTATAATTTAACCCTTTGTTCACGGCCTGCTTAAACACAGCGCATAAGATAGGCTATCAATCACTAATAAGGTTGAGATTTCACTCAAGCGTCTGATGTTCATAACTTAAATTAATGCTAATGGTAGGCCTAGGCTAAACACAACCGTGCTTGACACTATTGTATCGTTTCCATGCAGTCAAAAACTCCCAAATTTTCCTGCTTGCCTATGTAAAATCCATATGACCACAGAAGTTTGTTTTCAAAAATCATTAGCCTATTTACAGGCTGCATCCAACTTAAAACACGTCCAGATGAATCTAACCGTTGAACTTAATTTGTGTAATTATATGTTAATTGAAAACAATTTGCTTGAGTTATAAAATAGCTGTAGTCCTATTATTTAGGCCTACTGTAAATCCTCAAATTATGGCAGGGGTCTTTTCTTTACTTATAGGCTGCGTAAACACATGGCTTTATTTAATTAAGAATTATTTACTTTTTATTATAGGCTGCGCAATTGTGCATCTTAAGCCTCTCGCAAGCTCAAAAGAGGGCAGCACGAGACTGAGCTTGAGAGCGACGTGAGACCCGTGGTGTAAATATTAACTTTCAGTGTTTTACAATGTCTTTGTAAATTAGGCCTACGTTTAATTAAAAAGTGTTTCTTGCGTGCGTTCATTCTCTCATTCCCTCTCCAAAATGTTCCTGTTCTAGGCTGATCAAGTGCATGAACCCAGCATCGGTGTGCGCGTCACATGAATCACAATTGAGACAATAGATTGACCATCTTGTACAACTACAAATACAAAGCCTTATCATAGGCATGTTACATTCATGACATGAAAAATGGAACTTATAGAACGAAAATGACAAATTAGGCAGTCGGCTAAACGTTTTAAACTTGTGCAAAACTGATGAACCCAGCATCGGTGCGTCGCATAAATCAAAACACAAATTGAAGCAACACTGACCATTGGACAATCCTACCACAAAACCTTTCCATAGGCATTCAACGTTTATGACATAAGAAGTGGAATATGAACGCATTTCATCACACCTGACAATTAAACGGAGCTGTGGCCAGGGGCGATTCTAGAACTAGAGCTTTGCTGGGGCACAGGCCCCCAACTCCCAATACATAAAAAAAATAATAATAAATGTGCGCGCAATATGAAATAAATGGCTAGCCCACGGGTAGGCTACAAGCTTCAAAATCATTATTGTCACTGTCATACTGTAGGACCAGCACTCTCTCCCTCAATTGTTGTAAGAATCACTATCCAGCAACATACTAACTTTGTTCAAAATTGATATATTCAAGTTGACTTTGCAAAGTTGTGTAGGCTACCGCGCCAGTTTAAGTCTGCATGAACAGTTATTGCAAAAGCCACCGTTTTGATTTGCTTAGGGGAGATGCAGGCTGAACCTAGCCTAGAAATTTAGACACGCCCCTAGCGGCAGCCAGGGCTAGTCTAGCAACTCTCCGTTGGCTTGTGAGTATGGTGGATTTTCATGATTTAAAGGGATGTAATCATGGGTTTCATAAGGGTTTATAATATTGTATGGGTTTTCATGTTTTAGAAAAATGTAGTCATGAGTGTCATAAGTTTTTATGTCACTGCATGTGCTGTGAGCAGGGTGAGGTCAATGTATCTTGTGTAGGCCAGACCAACTATCAGAGGAGTGGGGTGAGTGGAAAAGTACTGGGGGTACCAGGATGAGAGCATCTCCTCCTTACATGGTCAAGGGAAGGGGGTGTTATAAAATATAGTGTATAGCCCTCCGTAGGCAGATTTCGTCGGGGGCCCCAGCTGATGACATCTCCTCCCTATTGCTTTGATGGTTGGTCTGGACTTTGGTTAGGCTGTACTATCATTGCAATATGGAGAATAAAGATCAACAGTCTTCAGAAAGTCTTCTGTCTACATTGTCTCCTTCGGACGCCTTGTTCCAGAGTGCTAAATTACTAAATAGTCAAGTGGTAATTGTTAATTGGCAAATTGGATTCGGAAGTGGACATTTTCCACGACATGAGCTCCAGAAATCGAAACTCAATCAGGCCAATGAAATCGTGTATAGAGTCGTTAGGTGGGCTTAACTGTTAGGGTGCTCTGTCTCTTTTGGCCTCCAGGGGTCACTGTTGAACACTTACCTGTCTTGTTTGTTTTGTTTCGGCTGTCTTTATGTGACAGGTGCTTGATCTAGTGTTTTGGTTTGCCATGTGCTCCGGGCCACGCCTTTCCTTTGTGTTTCCCTCTATTTTTGTTTCTCACCTGTTGTTAATGAGTTATTGTCATGTGACCAATTAGTACTTGTATTTAAAGGGGTCATAGAATGCAAAACCGAGTTTACTTTGTCATAGATGAATAGCGATAGTTCAGTGGGTGAAATGGACATACAGAGAACTTCAAACCCCCCCCCCCCCGACATCTCCTTCATATGCAAATCTCACAATTCGAAACTACCGCCATAAAATGGGTGAATCCCAACGAAGCTGCGAGTTTACGCAAACTCGCAGGTGGTACCTTATTTGGCTCTGGCCTGTACATTTGTCACGCCTCAAAAATTACATACAGACCAGCCCACTGGTGCTCTGAGCCCAGGAATGTGAATGGAGAGCGAAGATGAGACAAACACTAGTTTAGCTGCCTGCTCGTTTACTTTCCATAGTCTTCCCAAGGATTCAAAAGTTCGAGGGGCATGGATAATGTTTTTCTACCAGAAGATCCCTGCAAAGTTCGACACTCCGTTATTAATTTGCAAAACATTTCACCGAAGGCAGTTTTCAAAACCTTGGACAGTTAAGGAGCATTTGCTAAGCTGCTGTTACTGAAACGAGGGGCTGTTCCGACCGTAAGGTCATCACAACCACATGCTGTAAGTATTATTTTGTCGCTAAGCAGTTATTAGCCATGCTAACGTGTATCTAGCAAGTAGAATGTGTGATTTAGTTCATTGGCAAGGCTATTTAATTTTCCTGTGTGTCATTCGGATAAAACCTGTGTTGTCATGTTAACCTACATTTTACTATGCATGTTTGTCGAGATCTCTGACAGGTTATGTTCTCAGCAAGATAGCTAACTGAAGCTGAGTAACACGATAGTTTGGTTGCTAAGCTGTAATACAACCCATACCCATACACATACGTTTTTGACGTCAGAAGTGGAAACAACTTCACGTTATCAATTCAAATGATATCTAGTCGATATGTTGAAAACCGTGTTGTCTAGATACAATGGATTCATTTGCACGTTCTTATTTTAGAACATTACAAGAACGGCAACATGACAAACGCAGCATACAGTGGGCATCGCTTTCAAATGACCACTTCATTCGCGCATTACGAGGCCGTGAAGCTTTAGTACCACTTTCAGCCACTGTGCGTCGCTCTGCCACTGTACATCGCTCTGCCTGCCGCCCCTAATGAAAAAGCAGGAGACTTGCCGAGAGTAATCCCAGCCTACGAATTCAAACAAAATAAATCATGCATAATTAAACATTACCTCGATTTAGGATTTAGGCTACTTGGGTACGTCTTAAGGCTTGACTACACGGTGGTAACGAAAATCGAAATCGTAATTTGCTGTCTACATTATTGTCAGTGTTGGGGGTAACGCAGCTACGCAAATCAAAACAGTGGTGTGATAATTGAGCCAGTAGAGAAATAACTGTTCAGAATTAATCTGTAGCCTTGGATAGGCTTCTGCAGAAAACAGTGTTGTTGCCGATTTAATACTATCTGGCGACGTTTTTAACAGGCTACACAATAGAGGCTTAGACAACTATGACCCACGTTTTGGTTTCGTAAATTAATTTGCCCTACTTCTTGACTGCAGTAGTCAATTGACTGCTTGACATGTCATTTGTATTTTTCTGTACAATAGTTTGCCGTAACCTGACCGACCCTGTCAATTTAGAACCGACCCAAATATTTTTTTTTTCCCCCTTTTAGTCCGACCGACTTGCCGGTTGTAAACTTGCGTTAAGACCGACCGATTTTTTTTTTTACTCTAAACAACCAATAGCCTACAAATAAAATACTATTTATTTTAGTAGGCCTAAGTATTGTGAATATAAATTGCCTACATACAAACGTAGGCTCTCTTAAATAAAACTCTGTGGCGTCATCTCTACACCATTGGTTTACGCATGTCACACTATAGCCTATAGCAGGGGTCTCAAACTCAAGTGAGCTGGGGGCCAATTCTGCCAACGTCATCTGATTGGAGGGCCGGCTATTTCTGAAAATGCAATGTTCTTTTTTTCAAATACCACACAAAACTGCAAACAGAAAGTGCACGTGTTTTTATCTAGTTTTAGACACCTGTGATAGCAACCTTAGCTTATAAATAAAATAATGATAAAATAAATATTAATACAAATTATAAAACAAATGAAAAGCATAAAAACAGGTATGTGTGTGTTTCACACCAAATAAAAATATTTTCCTCAAATAACTTTTTTAAACCTGGCAAACTATAGGCGTCATGGTTAAGAAAGCAACACTATTGGATTTTTATATCAAAATTTCAAAAGGCCATGGCTTGAAAGTGGTCAGAGATAAAGTCCTACTGTAAATGTAAAAATCTTTGAGTAAAACAAAAGTTTATGAAGGGGGTAAATTTACCCATCTAATTTGCCACTGGATGGCAAGCACCTCAAATTATGCACCTTTCAATAAATACTGGATGAACATATTTGAGCAGGTTTACTTTACTTTTTTCATATTACCCACATAACAAATTAACAGGAAAACACCTAAGATGTATACCAACACCTAAGATGTATATGGTTTCTAAACCACAAGGCCTACAATAAAGTATTCTGGTTAAATGAGTTCCTATCGCGGGTAATCGGAGTACCCAGAAGTTCGCATCATATTGCGGGTGACTTTGTAGTTTAGAGCCCTATTTCTACTAGCCCTGCTGTCTGTACCACGTCCATTACGGACACTATCATCACGATTACCACTGCAACCTCCAAGCTATGTTGGGCAGAGGGTCGAAATAAGCATGGTATGCTTAGACACCGTCGTATACACGCAGACGCACCTCCATTCAATAGACGATCGATCATAATCTCCAAAAGGATATTCTCCTTCAGATTTAGAATAGGTGAATAACATAGCCTATCTATCACACGTAAACGTTTTTCAACATTCGGTGTAGGCCTATTTCTGCTTAATTTCTGCCTCAACTTATGCAACACTATGGCCTTCATCGCTTCCGCGTCATTACAAATGCACGTCTTTGTGTTTCTCGCATATAATACAAGTATTTCCTGAAAACTTTGCGCAGCTATTTTGGGTTTGAATGAAGCTCTGGATGTCTAGCACATAGTGGATCAGAGTACAAATGAGATTTGTCACCGTACTTGGAACTATCATCTATTTTAATCAGTATCGTTGTTTGTCACAATTAAAAAGTCTCAAGGGCCGGATTACATTATTATTTTGACATACGTCGCGGGCCGGAATTGGGCCAGAAGCGGGCCGGATTTGGCCCGCGGGCCGGGTGTTTGAGACCCCTGGCCTATAGGCTACGCTTCGTTTCATTCACACAAACATCTCGACTCAACGCTTATTACTTGGCACGAAGCTCTGGAAGAACTGTGCCCAGAGAACACAACTGTTTCACCAGCACATTTAAATGACTTGACTAAAACCGTGCATAACTGGAGGTAGGCTACACCTGTTATCTGAGCAGTCTGTATGTCCTCATTTTGCGAATGCGAGGACGATATGAGTCTGTGGCATTGATGTCCGAGTCACGCATAATGTTTGAAAACCACTGGCTCGTAATCACAATAATTTAACACACGACAGTTGGATACTTCTCCCATGCCTACATTTTGGTGAGTAGCATAGAGATCGTTAAAACAATAAAGTATGGCTCTCCGTTTGGGACATCGAAAACGTATATTTTTAATAGGGTAGACTACCGTCGGAGATGCTGACTTGCAAAGGCCTCTGGATAACACGTTATCTCCACTATCATCAGTCAATGCCTCCTTTATCAAAGTGGGGAATGAAAGAAAAAGTTTGAGAACCACTGGCTTAACAAGTTAGCCTACCTGCAGTCCTGAACACACAAATGCAACAGAAAGTTGCCTTTATAATCAACTACGATTTGTTCCAACGACAATGAATAGCTCATTACACTTATGTTACTGTTGAACGTAGGCCTAACTGGTATAATTACAAACATTATTCGGTGTCCTAAACACTGGCATTTTATGGCATTGTGTCATGTAAGGTCGTTGCAAAATCTAGAGAAATGTGTGAGGTGGTCAGCGGGGGACAATTGAGACACACATTGGATTGTGTTATTACTTGCATTCCACACTATCCACAGCTGTGGTATCGGGGGCAGGAGGATTACTGTTAGCGCAGGCTTTATATAAAATTCTTCAACAGAAGGCCTGCCCAAAATAAAGGCCTGTGGTTTGCGCAGCCTACAGTAAGTAGGTTAAATAACAGACCCGCCACAATGTGCGGTATGATGATTTTTTATGAGCAAGATGTTTGTGGTGCTCTGCATGTTCTTAAATAACAATGATCATCAGTAGGGCCTAGCCTAATATTCGACCATTAATTTGTGTAAATGGGCTATGCATTGGGTTAGACACCAGGGGCCATATTCACAAAGCCTTTGACAGTGTTCTGGCGTTCACATGAACAGGAATATCTTTGTTGATTAACCAGCCGTAGATAAACCAGCACAGCCCACACAACAATGACCGCTGGAACGGGCATGTTCCTGAATGAAAATAGTAGCAGGCTACTACCGGTAGACACACCGGCGCTGCGAGTGAAGTAGGTGAGCACGTTCACTACGCTAATTTGCATATAGTGGTGTCCCAATTCATAGGGAAAGATCTTCACCCCCACTTCCCTTGTCGAGGGGGCTTTAATGTTGAGGGCAATCAAAACCAAGTAGAAGTTTTAAGGGGGGAGAAATGGGACGGACCCTTAAGAGTGAGTGAGTCTTTGTTGCTATGGATGACGTTATTACTCATGCACGAGCTTGACTGAAGTGACCACCTTGATTGGCTGATGATTGTAACGCGGGAATGATTCCAAACACCTCCCTTACGATGAGTGGCAGGTGACAGGTCTGAGAATGCGTGCGCTACACAAGGACAGAAGATGATGAATAACTGAATAAAAAGGCCTAGCCTAAATGAATCAAGGCAAAACCATAGACTGTATATATAGAACTGGACAGTGTGCCGTCTGTTAAGAGTGATTCGAGCGCTAGTCCAGAGCCCCCTGGTGGCTGGTTGCAGTACAATGTGTAACTCCGCCCATCCCCATGTATTTCAATGGCCAAGTAGCCAACTTTCCGTGTCACTTTTCTCACCTAAAACTATTTTTGTATCTACAACTTTTTATTCGAAAAAATTGTTTTTAAGATGCTTCAATACACACAATTTTTCTCGCTGAAATATTTTTTTTTAATGTTATATTAACAAATCTAAAAAGGGCGTGTTTACACCTATGATTGACAGCTGGCTGGCTGCAGACACAACGCTTTGTCCATTATGTTTTACCGTCTAGGCTGCAGACACTACCACGTCATCGATCACTTATTTTAATGACACCTGATTTCGACACATAATCTAACCTAAAGTGTTGCTGTTATTATCATTAGGCTATATCTTATCACAGTCTGACTAAATACATATTGATAGTCATACATTGTGTAGTTGTTTGTAAGAGACATCGTTGTTAGTTGTGACCGATTCTTTGTGAAAAAAGATATGTGCTGTTCTTTCGTAGATGCTAAGTATATTAGCTCATAGCATGCTACATCATGCTAGCATTAGCCAGTTGATAGGTAAAGTAAAAGGGCTCTGCTTGCTATATTGATCCGAAGTGACATTAGCCATAGTCACCATAATTTACAGTCCTACTTGTTTCAAATGGTATAACGTAACCAGTGATTGCCGCCATCATCGTTGCAACTTCATTTGAATACACTTTGTCACTGGAGAAGGCGATGTTAAGTTTCATTAACGTTAACTCTTGCTTAGTTTTGCGAATGGCAATAAACGCCACCTAGCCTGCTAGGTCGACAACCTCGGTATGCCCATTTATGTATCAGCCCGACAAATAACGTTACTTGTGTTTTAGTGAACACATTATTGGACCATAGCTTAACGTGAGGAGGGATTCAAAGTTACAAATGGCCAATTTGCTTAGTATGCTCAGAACAGCGGTATCTGAAAATGCGTTAAGGTATCGTTGTTACCTGCGATTCCACTGCTGGAGAAGCATTTTGCATTGGTATGATTTGATCAGGTCTTGCCAGTGATGTGTAAATCCTCCCGTAGACGTACATCATTTCAAAATAATACGTCTAAATTGAAAACTGTGACAACTCATTGATAGGCTCTCTCAATATGTCTGTAATCGTATGTCTCTACCACATGCTTGCTAGTCTTTCACCAGAGAGGGTGCTCCATTATATATCAAAAATGTAATAGGGCCTACTGCAGCCCTCATGTCAGCTGTAAAAATATGATAACATGGATCTACTAACGTTACATCAGGATACTCTGTAAACATTTTACACATAATCAGGAAGCTACTTTGCTGTTCAGTGTGTGATGTGTTTAAAGTGGTACTACGTTTAAAGAAACATTTTTATTCTTTGTTTCAAGTGCATAAGAAAATACCACATTATGATGATGATGGCTATGGTTACCCTTAACAAATACAAAACAATATAATACTTAAAACAGGGATCAATCAATAGCCTAATGAAATAAACAATGAAAATGAGGGGGGAAAGCAATAATAAATTATAATGCCCATTCAATCAATAATATAACAAAAACATGGTAAGACTACATTAAGGAGAATATCAATAATAAACAATGTCAAATTAATCAACAGCCTATAATGAAAATAAAACAGTACTACTGCATACAAACCATAATGTATAAGTGCTTAAAAGACCAAAAACTATCACAAGAACGAAGAGCACTGGGCAACTCATTCCACCAACATGGAACCACTGAGGAAAAATAGAGTCTTGAATTTGACCTAGCGTTTAAGACTGGTCGACACAACAGACGCTCATCAGAAGACCACAGTGGGCGGTTGGGGATGCATCTTGATCATTGAATTCAAATAACAAGGAGCAGATCCAGTCAGTGTCCTATAGGCCAAAGTGAGAGATTTAAATTTAATTCTGGCTACTGTAGGGAGCCAATGGAGAGTAACTAGGAGAGGAGTTACGATGTGTCCTCTTTGGCTGATTGAAGACCAGTCATGTTGCAGCATTCTGAATGATATATCACACAAAAGAAATTAAAAAAAACATTCAATATTGATTTAGTATCAACCGATAATTATTCTGATATTAACATTCTTGTAATGTCTACATCTTTGTGTAGGCTACAGTTAAATACTAAGCAATGGCCTCGGACTTAAATACCAAGGCAGTTAAATGACCGTGGTATGGTATAGTCTACGTGATACACAGGACTACACAGTAAACCCATTTAAAAATAATCATCATCTCAGTATACCCATTTAAAATAGGCAAGGATACGTATTTAATAACATTTGGGGTTGCTCACAGTATACCCACCACTACAACTAACTAACTAGACTACACCACTGGTTAAATGGCGCATTGCAATTTACAATTTGTGTGAGTTCAGGGGCATACAGAAAGTTGAAGTTTGGGTGACATCAATAAAGAAAACAGAAACAAAGGGATGTGTACAGCCTCAAGTATGAATGATGTCACATTAACAGAAGGTTCAGAGCAGCGGCAGACCTTTCTTGGTGCCACGCAAGTTATTGAAAGTCATGTGTTTTCAGAACGTAGTGGTGCTGTGCCATATCCCATGTATAAGGGGCTTCAGGTTGATCCAGTGACGGTGGGTGATGATGTCAGGGAGATGGATGTCAGGGGACTTGGAGAAAGGGGGAGGACATGCCACCTCAGACGACCCAGCCAAACCACTTCACGTAGGTATTCCCTTGCTTGCAGACTAATGTAGACCATGGAGACCACCTTGCCGCCACCTCCAGTACATTCAGCCATCTTATCTGCAAAAAGGAAAGTTACAATAAAGTTAGTCAGACAATTTTACAACATTACAAAGCATCTAATCAGGCACTCAACATCACTAGTAATACCAATTAATTAAATATGTGTGGAATAAACTTCACAGCCTACCTAATGTTAACTACACATTTAAATATGCGGTGGGAATGTTATTAACTTGCGTCAGCTTGAAAAATAACGTTATCAGTATGACTGATCATGGACGTTAGATGACAAACTAAGGTCTTTCTCAAATGTTCACCGATATCCCTGGAAGTGACTGGTTCTTGGCGTAGTGTTTAATGCAGGCGTTTCATTTATCGATCATTCACTTATGCGGTCTACAACTACCGACCTACCGATCTATTTTTTACAGTCTATGCTACCGACCTACCATCACAGAAGTAGCTCTAACAGAGGTGTCTGTCGTTAACGTTAACGTTAACTGCAAACTGGCTAGTAGTTACATTAACATGACGGGTTGATGAGGTCCATGCTTCACATTACGTTAACGTTAACTTGCGTTGCTTTATCACATTATACCGTTGCTTTATCACATCATATACTGTACTGACTGTCTAGTGTTATTAATCCCCATGTACAGTCAATGGTTACTCCATGTTGAGATGTCATACATTGATGGAGATATTTGAAAACAGCAACAACTAATAAAACCAAGTATATCATGCATCGACTGTTACGGGAGCTGTCCTAATCTTCACTTCAACGACTAACTTGGCCTCCCGTTGACGGTAACGTTAATGTAGCTGCTAACGTTAGCATGTAATTCGCTGTCCGTATTTCTGTTGTTAGCTCATTAGTATTCACCATACTAAATTGTCACAGTCTATAATCAACATAATAAGCTCTCTTAGACGTATTTAAGAACAACAATAGACACAAAAAACTTTTCAGTTGATACGCAACACTTACCAGACAAGAACAAACCGATTGTTGTTTGTACTGTTTAGCTAACTCACAGCCGCAATAATTCATCCAGCCAGCTAGCCTTCGGCGCCGAGTCGACCTGCGTTGTGGAAAGGAGAAGGGGGCGGGTTTCACTTGACAAGGGGCGTGTTTAACTCGCTGAGTGGCAACTGAGTGGGCGTGCCTGACCGCGGCTCCTCTTCACTGCGCATGCTTCAACTTCTGCTGCGCAGCCGCACTTCAAATTGGTTGCAAATTTTCCAAGATGCCGTCGCCTCGGCGGCTTCAATTCCATAGAACACTGCTGAATGCAACCACACTGTCCAGTTCTATATATACAGTCTATGGGCAAAACAAATAGCCTAGTAGCCTAATGAAACATACAGATTGATGTAGTATCTTTGTAACATTATTAAATTAATCTGTTACTATGCCTATGCCTACGTTTGCAAAAGAGAACATTTTAATTTGATTCACAATAATGTTACATTTAATTTACATGTTGACAATGAGTAGCCTAGTTTTGGTTGTTGTTGGTGGCGTTATTGCATGTTAGTTATGCCTACAATGCAAAATTTCTTCCTCACGATTGGAAGCTCTTGTAGCCGCATAGGATTTCAAAACAGGCGAAAAACCGGTTTGTGAATAGGTCGGTGACTTCTTTTAAGCTGTCACAGCTGGTGGGAAGGTGTGATTTGTTGGGGGCAGGGCAGAATTACTGGGCACAAATGTCTGATGGCCCCCCTGCCCCCCAGTCAACGTGTAAATTCGGCTTTGTCAGAACTGAGCTGTGGACGACACGGCACGGCATGCCCAATTGAAAATAAATTAACGCAACGCCAGACCCCGCTTCTCTGGCGTCAGTCACTGACATGAACAAAACACAGAACCCGCTTCTCTCACTGCAGTCACTGACAGTAGCCTAGAATAAATGCATGGGGAAAAAAACTTCCCCATGACAAAGACATTGTAAAACACTAAGTTAATATTTTGTCACTATAACATACATCTGTCCTTTGTCAAATGTGTTATGTTCCAAGCCTAGTGCGTAATTCTGCTTCATAAAGTTGAACAAATACATTTGCTTATTTCACAGAAAAATATAAATAGCCAGTTACGGTCTACAGTGCAGAGTTGGTAAGTTATGGTAAGCCAACTTACAGTGAACATACAAACAGGGGAAATTATTTCTCTTGCAGCTGTGTAGCCTCAGGTGCGCACGTAGACATAAGGCCGATCATGCAAGCGCCAATGAATCGTGCTCTCACGACAATCACGCCGTTAAACTTAAATAGGTTAACATCACTCTAAGTTCGCCTTCAAGCAAGGAAAACTATGATTTGAAGACATCTGTTTCGTTGGAAGGAAGGGCAAGGGGTAGCAACAGGGCAACACAGAGACAGGCCCGATGGCAGGGCTGTTATGAGAGTATTAAAATATGGGATATTCTACGGGAAAACATTAAACGGCAAGACAGCGGGGGAAGTTAAAATACGTGAGAAACACGGAAAAAGTTGGCATGCATTGTTTCGGTCCCCGTGCACAGGGATTATTTGTCATATTATTAATCACATATGATTATTTGTGAAATTGTGCAAACAGGCGCAACACATTTGAAAAGGAAGGACTGGTAGCATGCAAGCTCACGGGAAAGATTGATTTAAGAACGTTATCACAGTGTGTGACTGTGGCGCAAAGCAGCGCGGGCGGAAGACAGCGACAATTGGCAGGGGAGGGTCATGTCTTTTTTAACAATTCTGTCGGACGGTCATTGAACAATTTCTAGCAGGCAAGAGAGGGTCATGCAACTTGCAACTGAAGCACTCAAAATTCCACCGGTGGCCCCTTCAATAAATAACGAACAGTCCCTAGATTGCTGCTGGGCTATATGTCTTGGTTCATGTCTGTTAACAACTCATTGCTGTCAAACGCATAGCCTATCTCGCGGTTGCATCCATTACATACAAACATGCAATGTGAACGTATGGGATTGGGAAGAGCACTAAATGCTCTAAATAAGCACAAAGTCAAACCTTTAAATGAAAGACACTCTTTAATAATCAAAAAAATAAACCGCTAATGAAGTAAACTTGTGACCATCAAAAATCGTTTATCGCCTGTAACTCCGTGATAACAGGACGTAACAGGAAGGCATTTGGCTGAGCAACGGAGGTTAATATGCTCTATATTTTGTCCAAATGATGTCTGTCTATCATCGTTGCACTCGGAGAAAACCAGAATGTTTAATTTGTCCTGCGTTTCTTCTACAGCTGCAAACGGGATTCACTCGCAGTTAACCAAATTTTTCTTTATTAGGGCAGGGCAGGCATATTTCTGGCTATTAAATCCTTTCTTAACCAGTCTGCTAAAGTCTGTAGTGAAGTCTGTGTAGGGTTTTCCAGGCTCCATTTCTTTTTACGAGACACCCTGCTCACTTGAGCCATCTACCGGTTGTTTGGGTTGTTGCAGCGCCTCACTGGGAAAATACAAATTAAAGTCGCGTGACACCGCGTGATCCCATGCGCGGACCGCGAGTGAAGCTGGCCAAGTCGAAGCACTGCCCACTGTACCAAACAGATGCTCCAAGTGTGGCATCTTGTGGGGCTTATAATATTAGCAAATGCTTTTGCTGTGAGTTAACAGCTTGGTGTGTGCATGCAAAAGTGACTTTCACTTGTTACAACATTTCTGTTGTTTGGTTTAGGTTTTATCTTGCAGCCATGCACTTCAATGAGAATGCTGAGTCCCCACAACGGAAGACAGCCAAGGAGAAACTATGTACAGACTTGCCAAACAATTTGTAAGTTTAATAAAATATATATTTTTATCACAAACAACAAATCAAAATGTCCAACAGTATAGGCACTAAAAAGAACTTATCGATTCACACACAACAGGCTGTCTTAGACCTGATGCTACGGGTGTCAATCATCATCAGTACTGTAAACAAAGCACAATGTTCAGGGCCATACAATTTGTTTATTGTACAGTGTACAGCCTACAATGCACTGTATTACAGTATCCAATATAAGTCCTCTTTCTTGTCCTCTTCGAGATTATCAAAGACCCTCTTCCTTATTGGGATGCCGTCCAGCGGATTTCTGTGCCCCAGGACTTGTGTGCTCAGCTTGACAGACCTTCCATGGAGGATGCTGTTGCTGAACATGTGTCACGTTCAGTCGAAAAGGGGTCTGAATCCAACGTACTGCCCTGAAGTATCCCCCATATGCGTAGCACCACACACGAGGGGATCATGACACGGACGCTTATTCTAAGGAAACCCCAGCTCCTGCTCACAAAAGACCTGTAGGCCAAGTCACTTCATTGCCTGCAACGAGAACAGGGTGGAAAAGCAAAAGTATCACTGGACGATTGTTGAAAAAAAAAATTAAGTTTATCATTTTGTGGTGTTGGATCAAGCTGTGTTTTTGCAATATGCTGAACCAATAATGAATATGTATTGGTTAAAAAATATTTTATTTATATATATATATATATATATATACTGTAACTGCTAATGTCACAGGGTGACTAGGTGGGGAACAAGTTACTGGGGATTTAGTTCTCTATGGGAAAGCTAAGGGTGTGACACCAAGATGGCGGCCCCCGAGCCGTTCATTGTTTACTAATGAGCCACAGGTGTGCTAGCTCAGTGGTGGTGGTGGTGATTGGTGCACTGTTGGTGGGATTAGCCTCTTAAGCACTTCATACAGGACCACAAGGAGAGGCCCGGAACGAAGACGTGCTCCACGGAAACGGATCGAAGCCAGGGACCCCGGATGCCGGCGTACTGGATCTGGATCGACTGAGCGCTGCTGTTGTGTTGACATACCGACTGGGCTGCGCCGCCGTGCGAAGGGCTATCTGCGTGAACGGATACGAGAGGGGTGGAATCGTCCGCCCCTCCATGAGCTAAGTGAACTCTCTAAAGCCTGTTTGTTATCGTGTAGCTCGTGCTATAACTGCGAGTGGTGCCCGACGTCTTAGGCTCTGGCCATTTGTATTCCTCCCTCTTCCAGAGGCCCGAGCTTCTACGTGGATGCGGACGAGATACCCGGGAGGTTTCCAGTAGCCTATACACTGCTCTGTGGACCAGGACTAAGTTAAGTGACTTTTCTATAGCCTATTCCGGCTAACTGGCTCCGAAGCATACTCTCGCTCGCCCTGCTGATCCCTCCCCTCGATCGTAGACCTACTGCCTAGGCTAACGACTGGACTGTCCTTGTTTAAACCCTCCCGCTGTCATTCTAGCCCAAATAGCTTCATAGTAGTGTGTTCTTGCTGTGCCTTATAACTTTAATAGTGTGCTGTGTAAACGTGGTGAGCCCTATAGCCTTAATAGTGTGCTGTGTAAACATCTGGTGGGCCCTATTACTTTAATAGTGTGCTGTGTAAACGTGTGACGAGCCTATAGCTTGAATAGTGTGCTGTGTAAATTTGCTGTGGGTTATGTTTGCTACTGCATAACTCGTACTGGGCTAGCTGCCCCCTTAATAGGCTTACTGCGAACTTGGGTTGTGACAAGTGGGGGTGTACTGTAAAAGGGCTGAATCGCTGTGCCCCTCCATTCCTGTCGCACAGAAACCAACTCCAGTCGGAGCCCTGAGCCATGGCCGGGCCAGTAACAACATCTGCCTGGGCCTCGAGGTTGGCGACATCACAACTGGAGGTGGCTCTACCTCAAGCGCGGGCGGGTGCAGCTTGGACTGAGCATTGGACTATGCATTGGACTACTGTTTGAATATATTGTTTCTATTGCATTGCCCTTTTTAACTTGTGTATTAATAAATCATATATGTTTTTATACTGTATTGACATATCCCCGGTTCATTGAAGGGCAAAGTGTACTCCCCTGGGTTCTAGTGTGGGGGAAGGAACATTTATTAGTGACCCCTGGTGGTGACAAGTAACACTTGTATCAGATTGTCCTCACCTTTCCATCCCTCTGATTCTCAAACGGCCATGGTCAGCTCTGTAAATATTCATTGCATTTTGCAAAGAATATAGAGGCACAACGGATCGAGGCCATGATGGTCATTCAGGTCAGCTCCTCAGGAACCTGGGTCATTCTTTTAATAACCTGTAAAAACAAACACAATTTCCCTGCTGTTATTTCGTAATTTTGAATGAGCAGGTAGCAAATGTCTCCAGTTTTAGTTACCAGAGTTGTAAGATCACATATTAGGCTACTACATGGAAAGAAGGTAATAATCTCAATCAGATGTCAGCAGTATAGTTACAAGATTACATTAGACCTACTGACTGTAGTATTACAACTGGGCTACGTGTGGCAAACTCAAGTAAATGACAAAACTTACCACTCTGAAGTAGTCATTTCCAATCTATGGGCGACTGGTTGCTCCTCTATTTCAGATTCTTCCTCTGATTCAGGCTCAAATATGCTGTTCAACACCTACTGTATGTCTCCGTATTCCACCTTGGCTGTTTCAGCGAGTGGTGCCGGCCATGTTGCCGTCTTTGCTCTGGAGCTTCGCTCGTTGTAAACCAACCAATCAGCACGCAGTTCATCTAAATATTCATGAGCATACCATAAAAGGGAGAAAACCTCTCGTTCATTCTAGGGCCTATTTTCTAGGCTTGCCTTAGGGTGCATAGAACAGCACACGGGCCATTTTCAGCCCAACCAATGTTACATACTCTATTCGGAAACCTTAAGGAACAGCATGAAATACTCTATATAATCATTCTATCACCCGTTTAAGTTCCGGTTTTCTGTTTGTTGGCCACTGAGTCTTTGTCAACTCCACACGTCCCTGGTGAGCTCTTTTGAATTCTTTGACTAGCCTAAAACCTTTTGTGTTCATGGACTTTGCTGCTCTTATTTGTTGATCTCTGATTTCGGAAGTGCCTTTTGTTGCCAAGCAATTTTTCTAATTTTGGATTTTCTGTTTTTTCCCTCCTTTTTGCTGAACTGATTTATGGACTCTGTTTCTGAGCTTTTTGTGGAATAAACAAGACAACATTGGTTGACAACAACAGTGGTTAGCACTTCTGCCTGCTAAGCCAGCGACCCGGGTTCAATCCCTGAGTCGGTTCTAAGAGTCATGTCAGACCCAGCAGAGGTTCCTTAGCCTGGACCAGTATCGGACTATGAAAAGGAAGAGAGTTCCTCCATAGACGGTTCTGGTGGCCGAACATGGAAAAGGAGGTGAGGACCTTCGTGATGGCCTGCCCTGTGTGTACACAGAGCAAAACTCCTCGCCAGCTTCCTCAAGGCCTACTCCGCCCTCTGCCCATCCCAAGGCGTCCGTGGTCCCATGTGTCTGCAGACTTCGTCACTGGCCTCCCAAAGTCCCAAGGTAATACTGTAATTTGTGTAGTCATCGACAGGTTCTCTTAGGCCTGCCGATTTATTCCTCTGCCTAATCTACCATCTGCCTTTGAAACTGCCTCACTAATCTTTACCCATGTCTTCCGAGTCTTCGGGCTCCCCCAGGACATTGTGTCGGACCCCGGGCCGCAGTTCACATCCCAGGTGTGGCGGGCGTTCTGCAGACTCCTGGGGGCCACGGCCAGCCTCTCCTCAGGCTTCCACCCTCAGTCGAACGGGCAGACGGAGAGGCTCAACTAAGACCTGCAGACCACCTTGAGGAGCCTGGCGAGGGACAACCCAGCGTCCTGGAGTTCCTGGCTGCCGTGGGCAGAATACGCTCACAACACCCTGCAATCATCAGCAACCGGGTTGTCACCCTTCCAGTGCCAGTTCGGCTTCCAACCCCCGCTGTTTCCAGAGCAGGAGATCGATGCTGGGGTTCCTTCGGTCCACCATCACATGCGGCGCTGTCGGAGGGTGTGGAACAAGACCCGCCGAGCGATGTTGCGGAGCTCCAGGTCCACCCAGACCCAGGCCAACCGTTGCCGGCGGCCAGCCCAGCATTTCCGCCCAGGCCAAAGGGTTTGGCTGTCCTCCAAGGACCTTCCACTGCACGTGGAGTCCCGAAAATTGGCACCCCGCTATGTTTTTTTTTACCCCAGCTTCCATGTATGTTGGCTTTTGATCGTTCCTACAACCCAACGCAGATCCCGTTCTATCTGTTCTTTTTTTGCGTGTGTAGCAGGCAGCCAGGCACGTCAGATCAGCCTCCTGGAGCAGCGATTTTCAGGTTGGTAAATTCACTCATGTAAATTGTCAGAAAATAGGCATTGTGTCAATTGTATGACTGTTTATATATTTACCTGCTAGGCTAAGCCATAACTTGGTGTACATTACTTTATAAAGAGCTTTTTTGGGGTAATTACAACTTCGTTGTGAACTAATTCACGTTAGCTAGTTGAGCTAACACTGGAAAATATGTTAAACCTAGCTAGCGGCTATGGCGAAATGTTAACACTACAGCATCCATGATTACCGGTACAAGGACAGCAATATGCTTGGGTGTAAGAATAGCAAGTTATTATTTGACCGTGAGACTTAACCCAGGAAAGGCTGTCGTTTTTGTATGGAGAGGAGAGGGAGCTAGGCTATTAGCTAACGTTACTGTCTTGGCTGAGCTAACCTGCTGGTCGTGTCATCATAACGCCTTTGCACAGAGGAAATGCACAGATATATGCATCAGCCGAAATTCCCAAAGCAAATGTAGGCTAGGTTTCAGTCCCAACTTTCTCTAGTCACTTCCAGAGTTCGTGTTTTGGCCGGCGTTAGCGCGCTAGTCAAGTAACGGCATCTGCTTGATTGAAATATCAGCTGAGGTGATGCTAATGGGTTTGAAATCTATTTCTCCGAGCTCGGTAGTGGTTCTCTGCATCTATGAAAATGCATTAGCTGCTAACAGCAATCGGTAAGGGTAGACTTTAAAGTGGAAATGAAGCAGTCAAATAAAACAGATGTCTATAGCACTAGTTAAATATTTAAATATACCATAAATACAAAAAGTCAGAAATATGACCCGTTATTCAGAATAAAGCACACACAAGTTGCATTAATTTCAGCTGTGCGCCGCCATCTTTGTTTTCAGAAAATGATGACATCACAAGAATGGTTGGTACAACATTCTATGCTGTTTACACAGTGGCTGTCATAGCCTCACAGTTAGCTTACTGCCTCAACAAAATAGATATGGATGAATGGGATAGACCCACCAATGAGGACAGGCATCCAATTGCCTAGGCTTTTGAGCCAGTAAGAGCAGTGGGAGTTTTAGTGCCCCCCACAGAGCCTGACTATGGAGGAGAAATAGATGATCGAGAGAGAGGTGTATCTGAGCGCACAGGAAACAATCGGTGGTGCTTATGTGGGGGTTGTTTCCCTATGTTCACTGACATGGCACACATGGAGAGTGTCTGCTGCCAGGAAATGAACCTGGGACATCTCATCCAAAATAACACATATATCACGTCCAATCCTACGTGCCAAATGCTATCATTAAAGCGAGACGTTGGAGGTCGCAATGCGGTCACTGAGGGACATCCGAGCCGAAACACTGGAACGCCCAATAAACAGCACTTAACCAACTAACACACTCTTGATAGGTTGTGCGGAGGGGGTAGGCTAGGGGACTATACTGATCACCTGAGACTACACTAATTTTTACACCCATACTCAGTTGTTCTGCAATGTATTATCATGGTAGAAGCTGCGATACAGTACTAGCATAACATAACAAGCACATACTGTAACTAGCATAGCATGAACCCTAAAATCTATGGTTGCTACAAGCGGCACATCCGTGCATTTATTTACTTAAAGTGAACAGCTTGTTATTTTATGTCAGCTTACAAACAAATAAGAACTCAGACGCCTAGCCTACAGTCCATAAACAACGTCTACCCACAAAACCATGCCAGTCACAATCACAGACCTAGGCTACTACAGAGTAGCCTACACAAGTCAGACGAAGGCTAGCGAACCCACAACAGGTTCTCACCAAGTTCGCAAGTCTCTGCAAATAGTTTCCACCAAAGATCCTTGATTACTAGCTTTACTAGGCTTTAACCCTCTCTGTTTCCACTACTACTTGAGCGAAACAAATGCAATCATCGATACTACTCAATCACAAAAAGAAACCTCTTACTCACACATGAGAAGTTCGCTCCCCCGAGTTTATTCATCAACGATGCAACTGCATTTTCAGGTCGCGGTAATCCACAAGTTGTGCAAGAACATCCAAACACATTATTGCAACTGAAGTTAAATCTAATTAAGTACTGTCTCTGATAGGCCTACAGGCTACATTACAGCGGCCCTTGTTCTTGTACAAACACAAAAACAAACATCAACATTATTTGTTGAATTAACGTGAATTGAGTGAACGTCCGCTAATGGATAAAACATCCACGAACAAACGCTAACCATTCTGATGACGTAGCGCCTGCATTTTTAAAACATGGCCTCGCCCCAGTGGCGAAAGTCGTTATTGACATGTCATTTTCCAGTGAAACTACTTGAATTTCTGGTTTAATGAAAATGTATCTTCAAAAATTAAAAAGCAACCAAAAAATGGTCACCGTTCTCACTGCTTCATTTCCACTTTAAAGATGAAAGTGTTGCGGTGAATTAATTGTTGTTTTTGTCTCTTGCAGGAGAAGAACCTGATTTTTGGGGGAACATTTTCTAATAGCATTTTTTCATCATTCAGACTTTTTTTTAAACATTCAATAAAATGAATTGAAAATATTTCTGGCATCTTTCTTGTGTCTTTATAGATCTAATCATTTATAGCCTAGTGTAAAATGTGCAATCTCAAGTTCCGACCTAAATAAATAAAGGTCGTATTAGCTGGGGGTGGGCATAGCTTTGATAAATTGTTGAAACATCGCCTCATTGTCGTTTTCGATTATTTACATCCCGGCGATGTCTTGCCAATGAGCAAACGATGAGTCGTTGAAACATTGGCTCATTGTCGTTTTCGATGATTTGCCGACATTCCGGCGATGTCTTGCCAATGACAAAACGCTTCCTATGCGATGTGTTCTAGACTGTAACGGCATTCATCGGCCCGACATCGGTAAGATTGATGTGTGTCGTCTGTGAATGAGAGGATGCTTAATTGCTTTTTACCCGACATTTTTGATTCAGATGCAATGATTAATGCATCCATGGCCAGGATACAATTATATAGGCTAATATGACATGATTTTAAAAGTGACCTATAACAATAGGCTATAGAGCTGCACAGTCCCGCCCACAGCCAAAACGCGGTTAGGTGCCGGATGTAAGATTCCCATTCATTTGTCCCATTGACGTTTGGAAAAATCCGTATCTAAAGAGTTTTACAGCATGTCTTAGGCTAACCAGCTACGGCATAACTCATAAGCATACAACATATCATTTCGAGTGAAAAAACGAAGAGAAAATCCAAAAAAAGTCAAAGGTACAAGACTGTGTACATATTTTCATTTCTGAGCGAAGGAACTACTCATCCCATAAACCACCGGGCCTCACTGAAAAATATAAGCAGCACGAACCAGCGCGAAATCATTCATTTCCAACCGGCGACAGCAGCGAACCCTTTCCTCCAAACAATGATTTGTATATAGTGAATGTGCAGTTAATAGCAGTTATTTCAGGAGTAATCGTGTAAATAATAGTGTTTTGATATTGAATTTTATATTTATCATCGTGTATTTTATATCGTGTGTGTGAAAGCGGTTAACGTTAACGGCAGTGCTTCGTAACGTTAGCAGCTACCTGACTCCTATCCTATGCTGTCATCACTGCTCAGTCGGGCTGATGCATGGTCTGCTCTTGGACCACCATATTCAGTTTATTAATTTGCCGTGAATTATTACACAAAATGTTCATTAAATGCACAAAGTATTCCTAGGTTAATGATTAATATGAATCATACAGTATGAAGGCTACAGTAGCCTAGCTAATGTTAACTAGCACTGCTAGCAGCATTAACATTACAACCTCCCTGCTTAGCTAACTCACCACAACTTTGTAGGTCTTGTCCCTCATGCTGCTGACCCTTACAAAACCCACAAACTGACTCTCGGACACACAACAGTCAATAATGTGACCCGATTTAAAGTGGCTTTCACCCCTTTGGACACTCACTAAAACATAATATTCATACCTGTGTTGCAGCATGTAGGCTAATGTTAGCTGCATTATGTAATGACATACAATGTCGGAAATGCTAAAGGTTAGCCTGTCGGCTAGTGCTAGCCTACCTGAAAAGTTTGAGTGTTTAAACTAACATTTACAGTGGTCTATTTGATAGTGTATTGGCCCTGACTAGGTTCGTGTGATGTATAAACCCCAATCCTTGTTGATACAAGTACCAATATTCGTCAAGAAAGTTTTTAATCACATTAAGATTTTCGCCATAGGCAGTAAAAAACTCCTCCATCTTTGTCAATATTTTTCCGCTGAGAAAGTTTCAAACTATGACCATAACGGCCTTTCCACCAATCAGAGGCATCACTGTGGGATTGTTGGATTGTGGGTAATGAAGTACTTATCCAAGAGATCGCGAATAAAAGGCATTTATCTCAAAACAAGGTTAGTGCCCCACGAACTCTTGGTGTCTATAGGAGCATATACAATCGCTTAGTACAACCGTAGCTGGTTTTAAGTCTACCACGTGCAGTTAAGTTTTTATGGCTTACACCGCAATTGTCAATGGAGAAATTGCATTGACTTTTTACATCCGGCATCGGCTGTGGGCGGGACTGTGCAGCTCTATGCAGTACACTTTAATTTGTTTAGTGCTAATAAAATGATTAAGCCTATTTGGAGTGAGAGATGTTTAGAATGTGACAATATGTCAGTCGTCGTGTGAACGAAAGTAGGCTGACTAGGCATAGGCTACTTGTTCTGAGCAAGTGTTGTCAATGAACAGGCTGTGAAACTGTTGGCTAAGTTACAGACCGACATGAACAACTGATGCTAATTGTCTGGGAAACATTCTCTAGCAGCAGTCACGTTGTGGATTTGTTGTAACATTAAAAGATGACATACTCTGTGCTGAAACCATGAACTGATGCTCGAAGCTTCAAGGTGAACGAAACGAGGCTAGGTAACAGGTTCGCGTTCAATAATTCAAGTTCAACAATTCCAGGATACACGTTTTTTTCATTGGTTGTTGCGTTAAATCTTACCCAGATACAATAGTGCTATTTTCTGATTGGCTATTGTGTAGCCCCTCTCGTTATTTTTGATTGGCTGATAAGTGACAGGCTCAACTCCAGGGGAGACGCTCTTGATTCCTGCCGGTTCCATAGTGAGAGCGGCGCGGCCAGAGACATTTTGGGCGCTGCTGCAGCATACTAAATATATAAATAGTTTTTTCTGCGTGAGAAATACAATGTGTGGCGGGAGAGCGTGACAAAAGACTGAAATGAGTGACTGTCACGCTCAGTGCGTGACACTTGAGGGCCCTGAGTTTACGTCTGACGATCTGCAGCATTGACTGGGGAGGATGCATATAGGCTACACCTTGCACGTTTACGCGCGTTGAATAGCCTACGTCTTGAATATGGATTTATTTATTTCTATGGAGCCCGAGCCGACCGGCTCGGAGGGCCCCTTTTGCTCAAGTGCCCCTGGGCAGGTGCCCAGAAAACCCATTAATTAATCCAGCCCTGCTGGTCGGGGTTCAAACCCGCAACCCTCCGGTTACAAGTCCGAAGCGATAACCAGTAGGCCACGGCTGCCCCAAATTTAGAAATGTAAAATTTTCAAATTTAAAGTTTAGCCAGCAAAGATTTGGAAAAGTTTTTTGAAAGACTACAGTCTCAGACCCTCTCACATCTAAAGACAAGTGATAGTTGTTGAGTCACAGACTATGATTTTGCAACAACTAGGGATCATGCAGGGTCACTATTTACAAGACTGCTACTAGATTCCTTTAAATTATTTTCATGCACTACATATCAACAGGAACTCATGATAGTCTACTCATATCAAAGTCATTTTTCGTGTTTCGTGTGATATCCCTAACAGATATAGTTGTTCTGTCACATGGAATAGCCGACTAATAATTTATAAGAAATGAAATAACAAATAATCTACAGCTGTCGCCTACTTTGCCCCTTCCTTTGGTGTTGGAGAGAGGTCACTATTGGTTTTTATATTATTCACGTCACTATTTGCATGAGCCACAACCAAAAAGACTTGCGATAATATCAAACATGTTTGATATTGTCGTAACGGCAAAACTAGAAAAAGACTGACTCCGACTGACTTAAAACCGCAAAGGCACTTTACTCTAAACGATCTAGTTGACGGCAGCGCGCCGCGATTCCAGTAGGCAACTCCCATGATTTCTGTCCGATTTTTGAAATTTAGTCGCCGACTGTGAAAACAGACCAAAAATTGTACAATGTAAGGCCGCCATTACAGATAAGGACTGACATTAACACTACATACAGTGTACTGACAGTAGCTTATTACTTTGTTGGATGGCCTACAGTATACTGACACTACCTACTTTGTTGGAGGGCCTACAGTATGCTAGCCTGGCCATTTGCCATCCCCTTGGTACGCTTCGCTTCTACAAGGGTCTGGGATCTCGGCTATTGACGAACGTTTGCAAGCTGGATGCGTGGACTCTGTAGAAGTTTGAAACGATTGGATCTGATTTCACCCAATCGCTAACCGTGCATTCAGGGCACTTCAGAATGACAAGGACCGCCCCCATGGCTACTTTGTTTTTCCTACAGCAAGTGTTCATGTGCTTTGCCGTTGGAATGTGTGACAAACGCGGATGCCACAACAAAGGTTAAAACATACACTCACTAATCCTAAACAAACAACTGTATTTGCTTAAAATATAGTGTAAGACGCTCGTGAAAGAAAGATATATGCAGCTTTCAAGTGACGGAAACGGCAAATTCCTAAGTTCACATTAAAACTGTTGGACATGAAAGGCCACATGGACTACAAACGAACTACAACGTGACGACAAAAGTGATGACGAGCCCCTAACTGGGCAAATTTGTTAGCAAAATCTAGCCCCAGTTTCCGACCTCTGACTCCCACATTATGTGACGTGAATGACGCAGAATGATGATGTTTTCACTCGGAGAAAGGTTTTTCCGAAGCCCATGAACGCTAGGTAACGTTTGGCCGTGACGTATGTTATGCGCCAGCTCGATCGTGAAGTAAGCTACACTACAACGCTCAGGAATTGCCCACAACAACCATTTCCCACCAAAGCGAACAAGATGGATGTAAATGACCATGCCAGCTTTGCGATACAAATGTAAGAGTTAGTGGAAGAATAGCAAATAGCAGATTACTATTCAACAGTAAGGTTGAAGATAACATATTGTAACGCCGATGAGAAGTTAGGAGACGGGGAGGCTGATATATCGTTCCAAAACTGGTAGTTTATTTCCTATAGATGTACAGGCTAGTGCACGGGCAACAGGAGGTGTCCACTACAAAACAACAAACTGATCGCTGATAAATCACGGTCTATATCACTCGTCATTCACACTCATCGTCAACAACACAACGCAACACAACTCACTCGCACGTAATACACTTCTACTCTGACTAAACTTACTAGACGTCTTAGAACCCCCTATTCTATTCCCTCCCCTTAGCAATCGCTAACCTATCTGAACCCCTAAATATTCCCTCCTGGACACCTCCCCCCAATCAAAACACATCAGAACTCATTGACACATTCTATGACACAGGAGGGAGAGGGAGACACAAACACTCGCACACACACACACACACACACACGCACACGCCGGGAACACAGAAGACACAGGAGAACACAGGGGAAAGCCCAACACAGGGGCAAATAGCCTCGGCGGTACAATATCATCACAATTGTCAAAGCTAGATGTGATCATTGAAAACACGCCGCTTCATTCATACCGGGTCTGCCGCACATAATTTAATATCGAGGCTACTGCGCGATACAAATCAAACGTTTCCCAAATCCCGTAGGGAGTAGGGCCACGACATCTTTGCCCGAAATAAAATGTGTTAAACACTCCTTTTGTTTGGACTTCAATTCCTGAATATTTGGAAGTGTAGCCAGCACGGACTGAATTGCTTCATTAACTTATGCCATTGCCAACTCCTCAAGGACTACAATTCAAACACAGCGCAGAATCTCGACGTCGTCTCTCACAACTCCCGCCTCCTGCTCGCTGATTGGTGCGGAGTAGAATTCTCCGCTGTGAGCGTGGCCAATGGCCGGAATCCCAGACGGAGTCGTGGAGGGAGATGAAAATCTAGCGCAAGTACGTAGGAAGGCAAGGCCAGGCTAACAGTATACTGACAGTATACTACTTTGTTGGAGGGCCTACAGCAGGGGTGGGCAACTAATTTCCCCAAGGGGCCACATGACAAACTGGGACTGTTGAGGAGGGCCGGACCCAAAATACCGAATTTAAGTCTGAACTCAATTCTGTCCAATTCTATTCTGTTCTTGTATAACATTAAGTAAATCATATGGTTTTGTTTACTACTCGTAAGAACAGATGAAAATGTGAGGGAGACAAAGGAAAAACAGCAATAGGCTATTTAATCTATGTCCAGTATTTAATCCTCATTCTCGAAAATGATTTTTTTGACATTTACATTTTTTTTTTCAGTTTTCAAAGACTGATATAAAAAAAGTACTACAATATCTATATAATTAGGCTAGGCCATGAAAATGTGAAGGAGTCAGTACAACCATAGGCCTGTTGTACCACCATTTCATCAACACTCAGCAATATTTCATCATTAAATCATTACGATCATTAAATTAACTCTATGCAGAATTAGACTATGAAAATGTGGAGCAGACAATAGTAGGCAGTCATTAGTTAATCAACATGCACAAAGAAAACTATTTTAAAAATGTAGGCTATGTTTTTGCTTTAACTTTATGCACAAAACTGTGATTGGTCAACTCGACCTGTGTGTTGAGCCGGCTGCTTCAAGCAACCTGTGGGTAGTAGCATCATACTAGTTCGCTAACATAAGCTTTGCAAATAAACTCAGACATATTTTGGTTACAATGACGGGGTTATCCGAATGTACACTATCTATCTGCCAGTAACGTTTTGAAATTAACACTTCGTATCGCCAACAAACAGCAGGAGTTCGTTCTGACAACCTTTGCGGTGGTGAGCGACGCAGACATAAGACACAAAACTTTCAAAGGTTTACGCCGACTTAAAGGCAACTGCATTGTGTCGACGCAGAAGCATAAATTCTATTCACCAGCACAATTCAGTGAGGGTGTTTACATCGTATGCATCCACGCACAAATGTATGGGCGTACAAATAGCAGTCGCTTTCAAAATAAAAGTAACGATATTGATTTGCGTGCATTATCTCTATGCTAGGCTCTATTTGTTCTTTCACGGACCTTACGCGGGCCGGTCAGGGAAAGCCCACGGGCCGGATGTGGCCCGCGGGCCGTATGTTGCCCATGTATGGCCTACAGTATACTGACAGTATACTACTTTGTTGGAGGACCTTTGCTTTAAATCCATGTTATATAAAGGACAAAAGCTAGCCTTTTATTTCAAAATACTGAGAGGTGACCAAAGTCAGGAGGCAAATTCAGCAATACAAATCTTAAACGACTCAGGTGGTCCTTTCCCTCTCTGTTTACATGTATAACAAACAAAGGAGTTTTTTGCAGTTATGCCAAACCGCACGATACTCCTCATTCAGTTAAGGTTTCAGTGAGGTAGTGGATGTAATCACCCATGATTGGTCAACACACAATCAGATGGGAATCAGGTTTAATGCAGATGCTCTGCTCTGTGCTCATTCACCCAGCAGGGGGATATTAATACTGCACTCTTAAAACAAATGTGTTGTCCCTATCTGGACACAGAGATGTGTTAAATATGCAAGTTGTGTTGTTTTCTATGCAAGTTGTGTTATTTTCAACCCATATTGTGTAACAAATAAAAAAAGTAAACAACACAAATGTTCTCCCTATCTGGCCACAGAGGTATGTTAAAAACAATGCAAGTTGTGTTGTTTTCAACACGTTAGTTTTAGCGGGCTAATATGACTGCCAGTGCCAGCAGTCTCTCATTTCATATTCCTCATTCCCTGCATGGTGACTTTAGTGTGATCACATCAGAACACAGAAGGAGCATGATTCAGCCAGTTCTCATGATCCCATCACCTATCAATCTCTTTGTGTCAGCTTCTACCCTTGAAAGGTCTTAGAGCCCATTTTGACACGAGGGATTGACAATTCCAGACATGAGCAATTTTCTCTGCATATTATGCCCTTGAAATGACTGTGGTAATCCTATCTTCGGGGAAGTGATCCAGACAACAATGCATGTTGTGTTGAATTTAAAATAATGTTAACCATTTGGCTTGGATTGGGAAAAATGTTTCTTGAATTCCTTGTTTTTCCCTACAGAAGTATTGTCAACAGCATACTCACTCATGTATAATGTGCACGTCCAAGTATGGGTAATAAAATCCAGAAAAAACAAATATCGGTAACACTTTACTTGATGGGTGAGTTCATAACACATTCATAGCAGCTGTCACAAACTGCACATAAAGCATTCATGACTGTTTCATGAGACATGACTCAACATTCATACCAAACCTTTCATGAATGTGGAAGACAGAACGACGACAGCTTGTCAAAATAAAAGTCCAACGTCGTATTTGTGTAACCTGGATACCATTAATTTAATCTCTCCAGCCTTTGTAAATATTTCATTGATATCTTATGAAGTCTACATCGAATGTCACTTTACTATACAAGTACACATTCAGCTGACCTGTATTTGTGTAACCTGGAACGACATTCCCAGTAGCAAAAGATGAGAAATCATGTGCAAAGGTTACATCATAAAACAAATACATTTTTATGAAACAAAAATGATTTGCTTGACCATGTTCTGTCTTTTTGGCACTGGAGTAGGCCTAGCCCATTGATGTGGCGTGATCAGGTAAGAGGTTTGGACCAAAAACGGCAATGCTGCTTTGCGACTTTGGACTTTTATTTTGACAAGCAAAAGTCTCCCACATTCATGAAAGGTTTGGTATGAATGTTGAGTCATGTCTCATGAAACAGTCATGAATGCTTTATGTGCAGTTTATGACAGCTGCTATGAATGTGTTATAAACTCACCCGTCAAGTAAAGTGTTACCCAAATATCTATAATTTGCGTTGAGTTTCATTTCAGACTTTAAGGCATGCAGATTGCAGCAGCAGGCCATGCAATGATTTATGGGAGCCATAGCCATATATCCAGTATAGGCAGATTTAGACCAAACTTCTGGTATTACCAACTAAACTTTACAAGCTTCACTTCTATATGCAGCAACATGTAAGTATAATTAAATATATTAAAAGTGTATGTAGGAATTGTCTGCATTTTGTTATTTGTGACAAGAGGTCTACACACACTGCACATTTGAGGGAGCTTAAAGATTAATCTCACTGACACAGTTCAAGGCAAGTCTTTGCATTCATAGATATCTTGGATGGATTTCAAAATAGATGAGGTCACTGAGACATCTTTGGACAACACAGGCAATAGAGAACGCAATACGCCTACCACTCACATACAGGGCGGTCCAATTATTGTTGTTGTTCAACTCATCTCTCATAAAATCTTTCATACAGGTGAAAGAGGTGAGAATGACTTCTGACATGGAGATAACTCATACCTCCAAGTAACACTTATGAATAATGCCTCCAAGTTCACCTTGGCTGACTGATGAGAGTATACTAGTGATCATGTGAGTGTACTGTACCGCAGCACAGGTTGGCTTCTCACTTCTCTACCATCAAGTTCAGAGTGCGGAGAAAGGGACCAATGAGAGACCCAGACAGAAGGAGAAGCTGACCACCACACATGTACAATGTACATGAGAGGTCTATGTGCGTGGAGTCAGTGGGTGGCTAAAGACCTTAGGGCAGCTCTCCTGGTGTATTTACAAAGGTCAATGGTTTAAGTCTGCATGCTGGCATCAGTGGTCAAATACTGAATTCCATTAACATGGCAGGGCATCATGTGTTTGGAACAAAGAGTCTCCTGTGGACAGCCAAACAGACTACTTACAAACTCAATGAATGCTAGGAAGCCTTGCATCTTCAAATCTTTTTGCTGTGCTGTTTTGAGTGGGTTGTTGCCAGTGAGGACCAAGGCAAGACGCTTTGGTGTATTTGAGGCAGGACTTGTCGGACGAACGCCAAAGTAATGCATTACCATTAGCGTATCAACGTTGTTATCTAATCATATTTTTACGAGACCTGTTATAGGTAAGGCATCCCCCTGCATGACTGCAACACTTGAATAGCACCTGTCTATCTTTTGAAAATGATATGCCACAATCTTAATTTTACCCATTTGGAAACATGATCTATTGATTATATTGGAACAAATAGTATACTGCAGTGACTTATGACATTTGCAGTCCAACAGAAAGATACACATCGAATATTTTTTTTTATTATTCTTTTCTTCGCAAGGAATGATGGTGCTTGTTTGAAGCTGTTGGTGATGGTGAAGAGGTGAGCTCAAACAGGCACTGAATAAAATGTGTTTCCAATTACATGTACACACTGCACCACCCTTAACAACAGCCACCCAAGGTGTATCCTCTGACAGTTTATTGACTTGTTTATACCTAGTTGCTTCCATTTCCGTGAATGTTTGCCTGACAAATTGCCTTGAGGTTCCCTTCAGTCAATCACCTCTATCTCATGTGAACCACAACATTTAACTTTTAGGTCAGTTTTCATGTAATGAGGCATCTCGTCCATTAGTTATATCTTCTCCACTGAGTCCGGACGTCTACAAGTCAGATGGCTCAAGCATTTCCAATGCTGACTGGTTCATATATGGTTCATGTCATGACATATGCTCTGACATAAGTTAATAATTTCAATGTTTGTAATACTGAAAGAGGCAGGGTAAGCTGTTAGGGTCAATCCCCTTATAATACATTATTCAAATCACTTTCTTATTTCCTAACTCTTATTTCTTATCTTTTGCTGTTACCTGGCAGTGGTAGTGTAGTGCTTAAGGAGCTGGGCTTCAATTCCTGGCTCCCACCGTTGTGTCCTTGAGCAATAGCCTGGCCCTGTCCACCTAGATCTTGTTTCAGGGTGATCGAGTCTGGAACACCATAGTTCATAACCGTTTCCCTCAGACAAGTGTCAGTGATGAGAGGGGAAGATGAAACCGAAACTTATTGTGATAAACAGTAGCAGTAACACCTGCAAATATCAAAAAATGCAGTTGGAAAAATGCAGAAATGTATTAACAGCAAATGTAGACCCACATACTCTGTTGATGCTGTTTATTGTCAGTTGGTAAAGTTTAAGCGAAGTAGGAAGTAGTGTTAGGAATCTGATCAATGTGATTGGTAAGACTGGATCAATTATTTCAAAGTTAGTGCCCGGCCGTCGCGATGCTACTGTTCCCAACATTGGCTTCCTTCTCAGTTTCATCTCATTTAATTTGGTCTTCTGTCCGCGTCCAGCTCCAGTGTTTATATTTATATGGTTAGAGCCACAGCTCAAGTAAGGCTAACTTTGCTGAGTTCCGAGCCAACTACTGTCTTTTCTTTCCTACTCTTTAGATCAAAATCTTCAAACTTTAGTATCTTTTTTTTTCTTTTTTGCTCCCAAGGAGTTTAAAAACTGAAGAGCTCGGGGTGTGGAATGGAATGAAATGCTCAGGCAGAAGAAGACATACGCCTGTCTGTCTGTATGCCTCATCTGACAGTAAACGACCAATCCAGTGCCCTCCACTGCTAATCCTTTCCCTGAGGCGCCATCCTTACCAAACTAATTATGCTGCATCTCAAGGCTTCTGCTCCCCCAGACACAGCAGCATACAGAAGTGATACAGACACAGGCACTGCAAATGCTTTTTTTTTGTTTGGTTCCACGTTTCTTTTTTCCACTTTCATTCTGAATTATGTATTGTGTGAAAAGGCTATATCTGGTACAGTATAGCTCTAACATCAGCAGGGTAATGTTCCTGCTGGAAAACAGTAGCCCATAGAGTAGACCACAGACATAGGGTAGACTACCAAAAAATGCCAAATTTAAGACATATGACAGAGAAAATTAGCCATTGCTTATGCAAAATTGTCAATATTAAGCAAGCTGGGTATTTGTATTTGACATGTTATATCATAATCTAAAGTTTAATTATGAATAAAGTTCAATTATGTGGTACAGGTTGACCCCTACTAACCCATGGACTACACATACAGTATATGACTATTTCAGGCCTAATACTATATAATAATATGGCTTGATAGACTTAATGTGAATAGATTGCTTCTGCTTTTCTCCTCTTGCATTGAGTGAGGCATTTTCTTCATGGGGGTCTCTCTCTCTATTTATCTATCTATCTATCTATCTCTCTCTCTCTCTATATATATATATATATATATATATATATATATATACTGTGCCACTGGCTGATAGACTACTTGGTAGTGGTAGAGGAGGTGGATGTATTGATTTTATGAAGTCAATCATAGATTCTCACAATATTTACCACTGATACATTGTTCTGTCCCATAATGCTCAAGGCACACTTAACCTCTCCAGATCGAAGTCTTTCACCTCCTGGGACGCCTTTCGGCTGAGCCTTCCACATATCTAAATTAAGATAACCCAGCATAGGCTCACGACACAACAGCTAAGTCCATTTGAAATAGATTATGTTGCTGTCAAAACATTTTGAACAACATTGTGACAATAAAAAACAATTTGAAACTAGGCCTAACAAAATCCCATATTAAAACATTTTAAAACCTGGGTTTTTTGTGTTGCTATGATTGACAGTGACCACTAGGCCGTAGGGACGGATGAATGACAGAAACACCTAACTGTTTTATGGCCACAATGATAGCGGCTATTTTTGATCTGTTCTGCTAGGTTTAAGGACACAGGGGGCCGCACAATTAGAAAATGTATATGATAACCAACACAGCCCAGCTGTTATGACAAGCGAGCAAAGGTGCATGAGAAACAGAGGAACAAGGGCGAAATCTATGACTCACTCTGGTTTCCCAGAAGACAAAATGGTGGTGCTTTTTTCCCTAGACACATAAGAGCATGCAAATTGGCTTGCTGAAATTGAAGTGAACAGCTGTAGCCACTGGTATTTTTAAAGCAATTTGCCATACTTGATGCTCCCTCAAACAATTGCGGTAAACACAGACATGTGCCCGCAACACTCTGCTAGCAGCTGTGGGAGGGTGTCGGTGTCACAGCAGTGCCCAACTGATCCTGTCACACACATGCTCTCCTCTCTCTCCAATTTTCCCCCGATCACTTCCATCATCTGAGCCTCTCTCTGAAGGACACCCTTTTCTTCAGAGCATTCCGTACTCTCTGAATGGATTCACTTTTCCTGACCAAGACTAAATATTATGATTTCCAGTGGACTAGTGATTGCTGATTATTTTCAATTTCCTGGTTGTGAACATGCATGGGTCAAAATTCAGAAGGCAAACATATTCCCATGAATAATCTAGGCTATAACTCATGATTGTGCTACTTTAATATGCTGTTACACTTGGGGAAAAAAAAAAAAAAACAATTATTGGTTAATCCAGATGTGAATTGCACTAGGCATGTGTTTAAATGCCACACAGAGGAGCTCCAGGGGGTCTGCCACACAATGCCACATGCAAATAAAGATCTGAAGCCATGATATCAAAGCTTTCCCCCAGCGCTGCCTGTATTTCCATGGGACAAGCTTGAATCGCAGCATAGTGCACAGTGGTGTGGAATGAAAGGAATTCATAATAGCTGTAAACTATGAGTTGATAATATCCCTATCCCCCCCCCTTCTTTCTGGAAGTGGAAGTGTTTGCTGTGATGATCACAAAGCAGTGCATTTATTTACCATCAAGAGTAAACAGAGATTCCCTGGATGCCCCCCCACACACACACACAAACTGTTGATCTCCATTCTTGGACTCATTTGCTCCACATTTTCATATGCTTTCATAGCTTAACAGCTGGCCCAAAGGTTTTCATTTGTTATTGATGAGCTTTAATAATGCATTCCCCACTGCACACAGCTCCATAATTTGATCTCTTGGTTTAAAGGCATCTATCAGTTTTCATCATCCCAAATGTAAAATTTCCATTTCCATTGGGAAAATTCACTGCATTATGCTTGACATGCACACTAACACAACAAATGCTCTCTAGTGAGCTTTTGAAGCTTTTTTTGTTTTGTTTTTTTACTATAGAATACACTCAGCTGAAAGAAAGAATGATTGTCACCCAGACACAATGAGTTAGCACAATCCAAATGAATGCAATGGTTGTTGGTGCAAGACAATCTAAAAGTGCTCCCAATGGAGAAACACTTGGCTTCAAGGGTTAAGCACTAGAGGTCTGCAGGGTCGCGACACAAAAGAGTGCGGCGTGCGACATGTTTTGAAAGCTCTATGCGGGAGTGGGCGGGATGAGAGAGGTGCTTTTGAGAGTGTAGGAGAAACAGATGATTCACTGCACTTCCGCAAATTAAATATAGGCATAAAATAACATATAGAAATTCTTAAAGTAGTGTATAGAATTAAAATTGAGCTGGATATTGTGTTAGGCAGCATAAAAAAAATGGGGTTTAAGAAGCCTAACTTGTTTAGGCCTACGTGGTTCAATTATTTCCTGCTGCTTCGTTGTTGAAACTCGAAATCGAAACCATGACCGAGGAAGAGGACACCACTAGGCTACTTCAGATGTTAGTGCCGTTCTAAAGAATGGATGCCAGCTAGCATAGCTGTGTTACAGTAGCCTACATTCAGAATCAAGAAACTTTAAATCAGACATCTGGCAGTTTTTTTCAGTTGTGTGTCTTAATCTCAAATGCCTTCATTTCATGTTTCTGTCTTGTTTTTTATGGATTCGTTGTACTGTAGTTGTTGTGGATGAACGGACAAAAATATTTGGGTCATCATATTCTCTTTATTATAACCGCCGCGCAGCGAAGCAGTGTCATATTGGTTTAGTCAGAGTTTTTTTCTTCCGGATTGAAAGACTTGTTGGGCATGTAGCCCCACGAGGATGACACGGAACCATTGTTTTTCATTTTGAGCCATCGCCGGACATTAAGCCCCCCCCCAAAGGAGGGTAGGGCAGACACAGTTTTCTGTAAATATCTCGAGAACCATAGGGCCTAGGAGGACCACACTTTTTTTAGTATGTTGGTCTCAAGGGCCCATGTCAACCCATCCCATAACCATTTGATGTATAGCACCACTTAGTTAAAAAATGAAAAGGCAAAAATTAGGTGTTGAAATTGCAAGTATCTTTGGCAGGTTGACAGGTTCAAAACTACATGGAATTTGAAGTTGATTTTGAACAATTGAATTTGATGCCATCACTTATCTTCTACACAGGACACATTCTCACCTAGACAAGGGGAAAAGTGCTGTGAGAATCATGTTCTTTGATTTCTCAAGTGCTTTTAACACCATCCAACCCCTCAGACTGGGAGACAAGCTCTTGCAGATGGGTGTGGACGCTCACCTGGTAACCTGGATTACAGACTACCTGACCGAGCGACCACAGTTCATCAGACTGAAGAACTGTCTCTCTGACACTGTGATCAGCAGCACCGGAGCACCACAGGGAACTGTGCTCTCTCCAGTCCTGTTCACCCTGTACACATCTGACTTCTGCTACAACACCGAGTCATGCCACATGCAGAAGTTTTCTGACGATACTGCAATTGTGGGGTGTATCAGGGACGAGCAAGAGGAGGAGTACAGGAGCCTGGTGGAGGACTTTGTGCAATGGTGCAAACTCAATCACCTTCAACTCAGCACTTCAAAGACCAAGGAGATGGTGGTGGATTTCCGCAGGTCTAAGCCCGCTCTGCTACCAGTCTCCATTGATGGGGTCAATGTGGAGGTGGTAAGCACCTACAAGTATCTGGGTCTCCACCTGGACAATAAACTGGACTGGTCAGCCAACACTGACGCACTCTACAAGAAAGGGTAGAGCAGGCTGTACTTCCTGAGGAGACTGCGGTCCTTCAATGTGTGCAGCAAGCTCCTCAGGATGTTCTACCAGTCTGTTGTGGCCAGCGTCCTCTTCTATGCAGTGGTATGCTGGGGAGGAAGCACAAAGAAGAAGGATGCTGGGCAACTTGACAGGCTGGTAAGGAAGGCTGGCTCTGTAGTGGGAGCTGAACTGGAGTGCATCACTTCAATATCTGACAAAAGGACCCTGAACAAACTGATCAACATCTTGGACAATGAATGCCATCCACTCTACAGCACTATTAAAAAGCAAAAGAGCTTGATCTGCTGGAGACTTCGCTCACTGCCATGCACAACTGAAAGGCTGAGGAAGTAATTTGTCCCCAGGGCCATTGAACTGTTCAATGCTTCACTAAAGGGAAGAGGAGAGATAGACTTCTCTGCTTAGTCTGTCTGCCTCTCCACCCTCTCCATGTTTGAGTACTGACTGCCCACTACTGCTTTACTACTGTTTTACTACTGTTTTACTAATGTCCACAGCCTAATGTTTTTACTACTGTTTTCCTGCTACACTGTTTTTCATGCTATATTAGCACACATGATCAATGGCTTCTGCTACAATACTGAATGGCTGTAACCCTATTACCTCAACCTGTTATTGCACTGACATAGTTTTTTATAGTTTTTTATATTACCTTGTCTACATTATACTTTACTCTCCTATTTGTCCATATTATTTATGCTGGTCTCTAGACCTTATTATTGCACTGTTGCACTGTTGGACTAATGTTGGACTACTTTTTGCACCTTCACCATGACACTCACTCTCTTGAGCACCTTACCATGCACACATAACTAAAGGACTACTGTTGGACTACTTTTTGCACCTTCACTATGACACTCACTCTCTTGAGCACCTTACCATACACACAGAACTACAGGACTACTTTTGCACCTTCACCATGACACTCACTCTCTTGAGCACCTTACCATACACACAGAACTACAGGACTACTTTTGCACCTTCACCATGACACTCACTCTCTTGAGCACCTCACCATGCACACAGAACTACAGGCCCTGTCACTACAAGCGTCTCATGCTTGATCACCCTCAAGCACACTGGATTTTTTACATTTAATTTATATAGTGTATTAGTTTTTCTTATCTCCTACTGTCTCTATTGTACAGTGGAGTTTGGTTATATGTTTATACTTATACTTATATTTACCATTTCTGCTGTAAGTGCATGTTGTGTGTGATGTCTGTATGCTACTGAGACCCCCTGAATTTCCCCTTGGGGATCAATAAATTATCTATCTATCTATCTCTATCTATCTACTGTATGCAGTCATGCATCCTAAAAGAGGGTTTCTTTTCCACGTGGTTCTCCTGATCAAGCTCACAATAACAGGTAAACATCTGCCCAAATCAGTACATCAAGCTGTAGGCTTGCCATATTCTGCAGACAGACTTGTGCTCAGGCCTTTTGGTCACCCTAGTGGACAGTCTGTGTCTTGTCACGTCACATCTTGTTTTTGTTTCTTACTAGTGCAGTGCCCGTTCAAACATGCCATTCCTGAAGAAAACCCATAGCTCAATTACATGGCCACAGGTATGCCTGCTTTAAGAATAGGATGATAGGGAAACATCATTCCAGCTAAGCATTCAATAATGAATACTGAATATTATAATATATTAGCCTATAATTAATGTGGCCTCTAATACATGTGTAGCCTAATAAATGTAGGCATGGCTGCATGTGACTACAGATCAGAATGATATAAGCCTAACAACTGTTTTGAGTTAAGTGTGTATAGCTTACTGAATAACTTCCTAATGCTATTCGAAGCGTCAGTTTATTGAACATACTGTTATTTTGAGTGGTCACTACGTAGCCTACCCGTGTTTGATGGCGTGATAAGTGACGTCGCTCAGTCTGCAATTTGTTGAATAACGTTAGCTATGTGGCATTAGCCTATCGCTCGTTACAATTTGGGACCTTGCAGTCGGAATTGTCGTTTGTTTAATCAAAGTCTGAAGTCCAAAGTAGCCTGGGCTATTCGAAGCGTCAGTTTATTGCACATACTTTTATTTTGAGTGGTCACTACATACCCGTGTTTGTTGGCATGTTGTTGCAAAATCCGCGTAATCATTTTATGCAAGCAAACTGCATACAGGGAGTCTTTATTGGTGAGGTCAGACATGATAATCATCTTGCATCTTAACCCACAAGCGGTTCCTGAGTAGCCTAATCCGTTTTTTTGTGAATTGCGAATTTTAAATCTCATCAAAGTGAGACCTAGCTACTGTCAGTACACGATCCATGGGGTGGAGCTCCCCTGAAACTGGCCCCCTTGGAAACAGTGCAGTGCAGCGATAAACGTCCTACGTAAATAATCATATTTTGAAATATGCATTCAAAAATCTTCAAAATCGAGAGTGCACACCTTTGTGCCACGCGCGAGCCACATACAAAATCTTAGGTCAGTCTGACAAACGGTCAGCGAGATATGCGTGCCACAGACACACACACAGACGCTTCTTGCTTTATAGATTGATGATGTGCTCTTGGTTTTGATTCTCCTGGCTGTGTGTGTGCTATGTGTGTTACATAATAATAGCCAGTGGGGTAGTACTGTGCCGTGAAACACTAGCACCCATGGGTCTTAGCCACGCTAGCATGCCTGGCTCCCAATTAGAGGTACTGTCTGCTGATGTGGTCAAGTCCCAGTAGGCTATTTCACACACACAGTCACACACACACACACCACACGCACAAAACAGGATTAAGACACCACAGATGAGATGACAGAAAAGGCAAGGCATCACCTAGTGTGGGTAGAGCATCCTGCGTTTAGGTGTTTCACAAAGGCTAGGGTAGGGTGAGGAGTTGCAACAAGGTCAAGTCAGGTGGTAGTCATTTTCTTATGAGTGTGCATTCAAGGCTTTCTTTAGAGACCTCTAGGTTGTAAGTGAAAAGATGTGCACTATAGACTAATTGCAACAAGGCTACGTTCACACTGCCAGGCAGAAGTACGTCAAATCAGATTTTTTTCCCTCCCCTTGATTTTTCAGTGTATAAACATGCCATATCTGGTCTTTTCCCATCATATCTGAGTCACTTCCACTTCTTGATTGGATATATATCTGATTTGTGGCCATGCGACATGAAATAGATCGGAAATAGATTCTTTCCCATATGGGCTATGAATATCTCCTGTTGCAACAGCAAACTGCAAAAATGACAAAAATGCCTTAGACATGATCATATAGGCTGATATAACTGACAGAGAGAAACACACATATGCTTATTGCCCTCATCACTGATTTCACTCAAAACATGTTTGCAATTTGTGCCTATGTCTTTCTGATAGCCTGTAGCCTAATTAAGGGATATTGTCCGTCAAGGTGTCCTGTTATAAGGAATTACTGTAATGGATGAGGGGGAGGCAAAGAACTCTCCCGATGCACAGCGGAGTGGAGTTTCCTCCACCCGAGTCCATTAATGCTGTATAACAGGACACCTCGAAGGCCGTTATCCCACTTATCCAGTTGCCACTATAGGCAATAGTCACGCCTTATGCAATCAACACAAACCAAGTTAGTGTGACATAAGGAAACAGTGCCACATGGAGTGTCAGATAAACTCTAACTGTTTCAACTTAAACTAATGCAGACAGTATCATACAGTCTTTTTCCACAGTACTATCAAGACACAGTTAACTACTAATGGTCAGCCAAATTAAAGGTACACTATGCAAGATTTTTACCCTAATATAATCTCTTCAAAGCCAATTTGATGGTAAACGAACTTGTAATAGGGGAAGCGTTCACGCAGCATAATCATACAGCATAGCCATAGCGGGTCGCTAACGAGAGAACCAGCAATGCAACTTTAAGAATGGCTGACCCGAAGACATCTCGTGAGAATCGTGAAACATTACCTTGTCAGTAGATATAGCTCTTTTGGAGAGTTTTTCTCCGTTGTTAATCCTTTGCCTCCACAACAAAAGCATTTCCATTGTGTACAGGGGGAACAAGCCATGAGAAGTAGGCTATTTACAATGGCAGGGTAAACTAGATGTACCGCTTAGCGGTACAAAATATGTCCGCCGCTCTGTCCTGTACATCCGTTCCGCGAACATAAAACACACTAAGCAATTTGTATCTATCTTCTACTCCATCCCCCACTCTTGAAACTTTTGTGTATGCTTGTTTGGCATGCCTGTGTGTGTGTGTGCGGGCTGCACAGCAAGTAGCCTACTGGCGCTGTGAAGGTGAATAGATTTGTAGCACTAGCCAAAACATTTGTAGCATTGTTATAAAACCTTTAAAATCTCTAAACAATTACAAGTAGGGCAGTTCATCACAGTTCATCCATTGCAACTGGACTGATGAAAGGTCATGTACACCTGTCAACCTGGTCTCATTAGGGAAACGTTCCCCTGGGAACGTTTTGGCAAACCCAGCCAAACGTTCCACCAGACACGTTTCTGAGGTGCAAACTAGCCAAGCAACCCAGCGGGGGTGCTAAAGAGAGACGTTTAGACGTTGTTTACTACAGTTAGGTCTGGTCAAACTAAATTGTAGCTTACACAAGCTCAGCAGTATTCTTTGGTTAGCAAACCAAAGTTTTGGATTAATAGTGCCTATATCTAGCTACTTTTCACAAAATATAAGGGCACAAACCCTGAACTGCCGTCTATGGTTAGCTGCCACATCTTGGTGGGTTTTTTTTTTTTCGCGAGCAACCCGGGGGATTTTAGCTCAATTGTCAACACGCTCGACTTCCGCTCCGAGGGGCAGCTGTTCACAGATTCGAATCCGGCTGTGTGCAGGGCCGAGTCGTGCAATTCAACCCAACGCACGAAGACCAGAGGACCAGGCTGCGCAGACTGGGCTTGCGACGAAGACCAGACTCAGCACACAGCCGGATTCGAACCTGCGAACAGCTGCCCCTCGGAGCGGAAGTCGAGCGTGTTGACAATTGAGCTAAAATCCCCCGGGTTGCTCGCGAAAATCACTCATTTGTGATTTGCACCCCCCCGGTAAAAATGAAAATGGAATATCATTCTGCTTTAATCGCCCCTATCTTCAGTTAAGATGTTCAGAACTGCACCAGATGTTATGTGTATGATTAACCTGGCATTCTCTGGGGGTATGCCAAGTTTCGTAGAATTTCATCCATGGGGGGGGGGGGTCTAAAGAAAATTACGTTATGTGTACATTTAGTGACTGTACACTCATTGGCCTGTAGATGGTGGTGTTGAGCGAAGGGTTGCTGGAAGAGGATTGTCTCACATGCACATACTCTTTCTCGCAAACACACTTACATACATCAACACACACACACCCACATGCACACATACACACACGCACGCATGCACACACACTCACATCCACAGGCACAGACACACGCATCCACATAAACACACACACATGTATGCACACACAAACACACACATGTATGCACGCACACATACACACACAGACAGAAACACACACATGCACACACACACACATCCACACATTCATGCACACACACACACACAGGCACGCACATACTATCAGTATCGGCAATTATAACATCCTATACATAACTACAAATTCAGTAGAATTAAAGGAAAACCTAATATTCATCATCGTTTAGGCTGCATTTCCAGTATTGCCGTTAAGTAGTTTGTTCATCAGATGGCAGCAGCAAGATGTAACTTTGTTGGAAGTTACAGTTTTTTTCAGTCGCTAACAAGCGTTTGTCTAACCCAGGGGTGGGCAAACTGCGGCCCCAGCGGACCGGATCCGGCCCGCCAAGCACTTTCATCCGGCCCGCCGAGCATTTGATGGTTAGCTTTACTGCAAACTGCTTTTCACTCTCCTTAGAGAACGTTTACAATGTCAATGTCAAAACATCATGTTAAATAGAGAGAACATTATTTTAAACTAAGTTAACTCTTAGTTATCTCCTTTGCAGCAGATTTAACATGAACATTATCCATTTAATTGGGAACGCGTCTGCACTCACGAGAGGGAGAGAGAGCCGCAGGTTCCAGCTGGCTTGTCATTGTCGATCATTGATATCTCCTTATAAGAAACTGTTAAAAGGAAATGGTCCCACTACTGACCATTTAAAAACTGTGAGAGGACCCAGCCGTAGGTACAGCACTAGCCATAGCGGAGCAGGCAGAAGATCCTTGAGAAATAAACGTGAATTAAAGCGACTGTCTTAAAGCGACTGCACAATTTATACATTTGTTAAACAGCATAAAATTAGCAGTATTTTTAAGCAAGTAATATTTGAAAATTAAAATAAATACTTTTCATACTAAATTATACGCTATAAAAAATGTGTGTGTGTGTGTGTGTGGGGGGGGGGGGGGGGGGGGGGGGGGGGGGTTGTTGTGCGGCCCGCCGGCCAATTTTAAAAACCCAATGTGGCCCTTGAGCCAAAAAGTTTGCCCACCCCTGGTCTAACCAGTTGTCAGATTTTTAAAACTCTCAACACAATTAGCACAGCATCGGTCTTTTATGGCCATACCATTCACACATTCCATGTCGTTTTCACACAATATGCAGTCAGTGAACACATTTCCACAATGCTTACATTTTCTTAACAAACAAGCTATACCTCCCAACACAATTATGGATCGTTTTTGCAGTATTTACGAATGTTAGCACACAACATCCCACAATAGTAAAAACAATATTCCAAACCTTAGATACAGTAGCTGCTCTGCTTCTGCTACCAAGCGGTTTTATCCCAGGTGCATCACCTTGGATAATATGTGATGTTGATGAAAACATGTGGCCTAACCCTGAATTCACCCACACTTTATATAAATAAAAAATGTTGACAGTGCAAATACTGCTGTTGCATATATATGCTGTGCATTAGTTTTGAACATTTTGAACATTTGCAAAAACACCACCGTACCATAAAATCCAATGTCAGCTTCTTCCTCATGAATGGAGGATGAAGTTGATGGTGTACCTGGGAAAATAATTGAAAACTTGTCATCCTCTTCCTTTCTCTTCTTTCTTTTCTGGCTTCCGGACGCATAACTCCGCTTCATTATGACTGCGAGGTTTTATATTTTCCCGGCAGCAGAGATCACAAACTTGGCTGGCTGGCTGCTGTCAGCGACTACTGAGAGGGGCCCCCTTGAGGGGGATCCCGGTATTGCCGGTAACAGTGTCGTTGCGCTTTACTGCATTGACTATCAAAGGGGCGCTCACAGTTTGTCGTTGCATTTTATTCTTAACCAGTCGTTGTCTTGGGGCCCCTGGCCAGCTCGGGGCCCCAAGCAATTGCTTGGTTTGCTTGCCTTCTAGCGACGGGCCTGAGTACAGGAAAAAAAAACTCATTAGCTTTTTACTGGAATGCTTTTGAATGTGAACATTACATGTGGACATACAGTTCCCAACCAAGAAATGTAGTGTAAAAACGCTGGATTGCATGTTTTGCACGCAGATACCTGTAAAACTGAAACATAAAGTCTATGCAGCTTTTGTAATGTCAACAATAGCCAGTATTTTGAAACCTGGTGTACTTTGATTGACTGCATGTACCTTGTGAAGTGAAAACAAGTGTTATTCTTTGACAGAATAATTTCATTTTGAATCAGATTGTTTTGGTAAAGTTAGTGTGTGCAGAGAAAGATGTGTTCTGTTTTGAAATGAAGAGTTAGTATATATTTAACAAAATGTGTTTTTGAGAGGAAAATTATCCATTTGGCCAATTGTGTTTTGTAGGTGTGAGTCTGTGTTAAGAGTTTAGAAAAAGTGGTAACGCTTTAGAATAACATGTGCTTATTAGGTATTAACAGTGCATAATAAGCAGTTATCAATTCATTACTAACAGTTAGTTAACTGTTGTTATCCTTTAATAACATTAACTAACTGTTAACATGCAGCTTGTAAGTGTTAATAAGCAGCCTTATCAGTTACTTACAAGCATATTTGTTAACAGTTGTAAGTGTTAACAAGCAGCTTGTTAATGGTGTATAAGACAAAGAGGTGGATAACTAATACGCTTATAAGACCTTTCTTACCTATTTGTAGTAAATTTTGCAGCCCCCCAATCTAAAGCGAGGACCATGTAGCCTATAGTTCCACAAGCCCAACCTTCTATCTCTCTATATACTGTATCTCTCCATCTAGCTTGGTTTAGCTGTGAGAAATGCACCTTCAAAATTGTTGCTGTGAGCAGGAATCGAACCCCAGTCTCCTGCATCAGAGAGTGTAACTTAATTCTACTTAAATCGTAGAAAGTAACTTAAAAGGCTGCTTATTAACACTTACAAGCTGCATGTTAACAGTTAGTTAATGTTATTAAAGGATAACAACAGTTAACTAACTGTTAGTAATGAATTGTTAACTGCTTATTATGCACTGTTAATACCTAATAAGCACATGTTATTCTAAAGCGTTACCGAAAAAGTATCTGAAGTATGGATAAGCGCTTGTTAGCGATTGAAAAAAACTGTAATCTAAAGTGGGTTGGAAAAACAATGGACGCTTCCTACAAGGACAACACTGTAGTTTACCGCAGAGAATGTCTAATAAGGATAGGACAATTTTTACATGAAATGTAACTCCCATTTCTTCTTGAAGCCGAAATAAATCTGAGAATGTTTATCGGACATGCTTGGTTTTTACTGCAGGTACGTTGATCTTGTAATATCAATAGCCTAGGACAGTGTTACTCAAGTAGCAGCAACTGGAATCCATGCATTTTCACGGAATTATTTTTGGAATCTGATCCCTTATCATACTTGTTCGTTCGTACTCGTCGCTCGACTTATCGTGACTAAATTCAAGATGGCGTCGAACGGTAAAATTCCTTAAGGTACTGTCTGTATAAATCGTCTTGTAAATAAACTACCAGTGCTTTTTCAAAGTTCTCCATGTCTCGTTTTAAATGTCAAGGCCCTCGGAAGTCTACCAATGAAGTATGGAGCTACTTTGAGCCTCGTAAATGGTGTAAAACAGTGATTTATTTGCATGGCTAGGCCGATGCCCGAGGCACCACAACGAAACACTGTGTTGGTAGCATTGGCTAACTAGCGCCAGATTTCTGAGTGCAGGGGACAAGCCGAGGTGAGCTATGAGACATACATTCAAACTCGGTATAATGTTTCAACACACTTTAGGTCAAAATCACACCGGAATTATCCTTTAAGCCATTGGTTTCCAAACGAGATTTTATTTGTGTCGCCAGCATAGCCTATTGACAATTTATGTTGTAAATAGGCCTAGCTTATATCTTATGTACTGTAGCTTAGGAAAGCTAACAGCTTTCTATTAGGATCTAGTTTGTTAACAGTCACAGTTTTGTCATAACTCCCTGATGCATTTTTGCATTTAGAATAGCCAGAGCGTGAATATCTCAAACGGAAAATTAAACAATATCGGGCGCCTACCATGGACTAAGCTGGGTGAACCCAGCCTGATCTGCCGGCGATTTATTTTTCGATTTCTTAAAAGATCGAGCTTGGTCTGGTGAAAGCCAGACTAGCCATGGACCTCAGTTGCAAAATGCAAGGGAACATGAATCAGCCTATATTTGCACGAACAATAACGGACAACAGCTCTTCAACTTGGCCCGTTAAAATGTGTAGGCTATAAACAGTCTAGCCACGCATTTCATAAAGGCCCTTTTCGACATGTCAGTTATTTGCACCACTGGTTAGATGTAAAACTGCATTTCGTTTCAGACTACTGGTATTTAATTTGTACATTGACAATAAAGTATCACATGAACTAAAGATGACTAAAATCTTATGTAGAAGAAGAAAGATTCCCAAAAAATCCATGGCATGACCTTTCTTCTTGATAGCTGTTGAAAACTGCATGAAACTGACATAGATGGTTTTGGTTATTAATAAATAAAATAAATAAAAATAAATAAAACATTATGCTGATACGTTTTGCTTTTCCCAAATACAATGTAGCCTACAGGTGTAAGTGACCTTTCATCAATCCAGTTGCAATGGATGAACTGTGATGAACTGCCCTACTTGTGATTGTTTAGAGATTTTAAAGGTTTTATAACAATGCTACAACTTTTTTGGCTATTCTACAAATCTATTCACCTTTGCAGCGCCAGTAGGCTACTTTCTGTGCAGCAGCACACACACACACAGGCATGCCAAACAAGCATACACAAAAGTTTCAAGAGTGGGGAATGGAGTAGAAGATGGAGACAAATTGATGTGATTTATTTTCGCGGAACGGATGTACAGGACTGAGCAGCGGTCATATTTTATACCGCTATGCGGTACATCTAGTTTACTACAGTATTTGTAGTGTTTATGCACCTTCGTTTATGCAGCAGTTATTTCCACATTCATGTCCATTAGATTCCACCGCCATAGATAACGACTCGGCACCAATGGTTTTCTAAGGCACACAGACTTACTTTATTTGTCAAAGTTAATTTTGCTGAAGCTGACTGCAACCAAGATAGATTAAAGGTATCCTCTGGCTGATGATTCATATGTACAGCTCTTTAATGGGATTTTTAAATATTTCTCATGCTAAAGGATAGCCTGTCCAGTAAGCAAGCCCCAAGGTACAGCCAAAATAACATGCCTTTGGATGGAGCCATAAAAGGGTCACTTTTAGTGATTCGCAACATTGGAGATAAAGGGGAAGAATTGTAGTTGAATTAATTTAACACATTCATTCAAGTGTACCCTCACACAGGAGTTAGAGAGGGGATCACATTGAGCTCCGAGCTTTCACATTTGATAATCCAAGGTCTTTATTATTATTCAAACTGCTATTCAAACAGCAAAGCAGTGTTCAGAGAGTAAGTGTCAATTGAATGTTGGCTATGAAATGCTGTACAAGAAACTGTCCTGCATCATTCATTACCATAATACCTCACCTCGTGGAACTTTGTGCAACTCATGTCATTACTCTCATCAAATGTCGACACATAACTTGGCTACTGGGAAAGAAAAGTTGTTCCTGTTACATACTACATAATGTTGCTCTGCAGGGAATACAAATAAAATGTTATAGGCTAATTGAAATGTACACTTGCAGATCCTCTCTGTTTTTTACTTTGCCTGTTCTCTAGATACAACTCTCTCTGGGTCTGGTTGCTTTGGATGTTTGTTTTTTTTTCTCAATCTGCAATTTTATGTTTCTGAATTCTACTTATGTTAGTTATTGGTGATTCTCCTGTGACTATTTTTTTATCTGTGTGTGTGTGTGTGTGTGTGTGTGTGTGTGTGTGTGTGTGTAACCTGGTTTTGAGTTGACGTGCCTGCTACTATTCTTCATGTTGAGTTTTGCCTGACTATAGAGAACTGCCGACTGCCTCCCCAGCTCCTTAGTTTGAGTCTGGCCTGCTGTCTGTCACAATGTCTTGATACATTGTCCATGTGCAGAGATATTGCCTTCGGAATCCTAGGAATCACAGCTCATCTTGTGAGAGGACTTATCTCTGGTCAATCCAGACTGAGCTGTCATAATCTTAGCTGAGCCCGCATCATGCATATTTTAAAGTTACCCATCTCTACATAGAAAACGTGTCAATCTTTCAATTTGTTCTGTACTTAAGCTTAGAATCCCATCTATTTTAAATTATAAATAGCAACACAGTTAAATGGCCAAACTGTTGCCTTCTCAGACCAAATTCAAAGTACAGTGTAATCACTACATTTACTATAATATTGCGATGGATTGTACATACATATTATTGGAGATATGACTAAATTAATCCTGCGAGTGCAAACAAGTTGGAAAGTGCCAGAACTAGTTGGTTATCTTCCACTTCCAGTTGTTCCAATCCCTTCTGATAAGAAGGATTTAAATATATATATATATAGAAAATAAATAGTCCATCATGGACTGGCCAAAGTAGGTGATTAAAACATAATTAGTTTCATTGTCATTAGTTAATGTAGGCCACTCCAATTTTGAAACATATTGTGACATTATTGTATGTACAGTAAAGCTATATTTGGAAAGTTTGTACACCTATATGGCAACTATGTTTTATTGTGTTCATGTGTGTCTTGAAGTGAATCGTTTCCTTTTTGTCATTGTGTCTGCCTTCCTCATCTTCCAAAAATGGGTGGTCTCTGGACAAATGACAGAAAAAAAATGTAGGATTAAGTGATGTACAAGTGTTCTGCATTAAACTGCAGGGGACTTGGTTTCCAGTACCAGCAGACGTACGCAGTAAATAGCAGCACCAGAGTAAATAGCAGCACCGGAGCGCCACAGGGAACTGTGCTCTCTCCAGTCCTGTTCACCCTGTACACATCTGACTTCTGCTACAACACCGAGTCATGCCACATGCATACGTTTTCTGATGATACTGCAATTGTGGGGTGTATCAGGGACGAGCAAGAGGAGGAGTACAGGAGCCTGGTGGAGGACTTTGTGCAATGGTGCAAACTCAATCACCTTCAACTCAGCACTTCAAAGACCAAGGAGATGGTGGTGGATTTCCGCAGGTCTAAGCCCGCTCTGCTACCAGTCTCCATCAATGTGGAGGTGGTAAGCACCTACAAGTATCTGGGTCTCCACCTGGACAATAAACTGGACTGGTCAGCCAACACTGACGCACTCTACAAGAAAGGGCAGAGCAGGCTGTACTTCCTGAGGAGACTGCGGTCCTTCAATGTGTGCAGCAAGCTCCTCAGGATGTTTTACCAGCCTGTTGTTGCCAGCGTCCTCTTCTATGCTGTGGTATGCTGGGGAGAAAGCACAAAGAAGAAGGATGCTGGGCGACTAGATAGGCTGGTAAGGAAAGCTGGCTCTGTCGTGGGAGCCGAACTGGAGTGCATCACTTCAATATCTGACAAAAGGTCCCTGAACAAACTGATCAACATCTTGGACAATGAATGTCATCCACTCTACAGCACTATTAAAAAGCAAAAGAGCTTGATCAGCTGGAGACTTCGCTCACTGCCATGCACAACTGAAAGGCTGAAGTCATTTGTCCCCAGGGCCATTGAACTGTACAATGCCTCACTAAAGGGAAGAGGAGAGATAGACTTTTCTGCTTAGTCTGTCTGCCTCTCCACCCTCTCCATGTTTGAGTACTGACTGCCCACTACTGCCTTACTACTGTTTTACTAATGTCCACAGCCTAATGTTTTCACTACTGTTTTACTGCTATACTGTTTTTCATGCTATATTAGCACACATGATCAATGGCTGCGGTCAGGCTTCTGCTACAATACTGAATGGCTTTAACCCTATTACCTCAACCTGTTCTTGCACTGACATAGTTTTTTATATCACATTGTCTACATTATACTTTACTCTCCTATTTGTCCATATTATTTATGCTGGTCTCTAGACCTTATTCTTGCACTGTTGCACTGTTGGACTAATGTTGGACTACTTTTTGCACCTTCACCATGACACTGACTCTCTTGAGCACCTTACCATGCACACATAATTAAAGGACTATGGTTGGACTACTTTTTGCACCTTCACCATGACACTCACTCCCTTGAGCACCTTACCAGTCCCGGCCCTGTCACTACAAGCGTCTTATGCTTGACCACCCTCAAGCACATTGGACTTTTTAAATTTAATTTATATAGTATATTTAGTATTTAGTTTTGTTAGTTTTCTTATCTTCTACTGTCTTTATTGTACAGTGGAGTTTAGTTATATGTTTATACTTATACTCATATTTACCATTTCTGCTGTAAGTGCATGTTGTGTGTGATGTCTGTATGCTACTGCGACCCTTGAATTTCCCCTTGGGGATCAATAAAGTATCTATCTATCTATCTATCTATCTAAATGGCGTTTACAAACGGAAGTTCGGGAGGAGCGTGACGGAATTTGCCATGCCTCTTTCTTCAATCAATCAGGTTATTTATTCGCAGCCTACCTGCCGAAGTTGCAGCATCGGTGTTACTCCGCTCGCAACCCACCACCTCCCCTTACGCCTCCTGTGTTCCATAGTTAAAGAATAAGGGGGTGTATGGCGGAACCCTGCCCGACTCCTGCCTGCACAGTCGACTTCAGCACGATTCCGCGAAGCCCTTCAGGACCATGGCCAGAGACCTCGCCAAACATGCTCTTCTATTATGGTTTTATGTATTATGCTTTTATATCTTTATGCAAATTCAGGAATGTGAACTAGTGAACTTCAGTTTGGTCACCCCAGTGAAATGGTCAATTCCAGTTAGGGTCAAAAATGTCTTTATTGACCCCTATTCTATAATCTTTGGATTGCATGAGTTAGTCTGAATAACTAAGCAATCTGGCGTCTGGCATAATCTGGCGGTGATATGAGAGGTCACAGCCTCTGCCACCTTTCTGTGTCTGCTATAACTTTGTATTGCAACCCACACACTGAATAAAAAAAAACCCACACCATCCTTCTCCCTGTGCCCTTTCTGTTAACAACTAATTTGGATTCTGTATTGATTTATGAGGTCAGGGAGACAAATTGATGTCAGTGAAAGTGGTCTTTGGAAGACTCAAAAGAAAGGAGGAAAAAGGTGACTTACAGTAGTAGCGTAAATGTCACGCCAGGCTTGGAATGTACCTGTCTGCTGCAGGTACGCCCACAGCCTGGGTGTTTTTAATGAGCTAAATGGTTTATGCATGGAACCAGTACGAAAAATGTCAGTTAAATACTGCTTACCTTTCCAGGAACTGGGTTGTGTGCCATGGCGTACTGAATAGCAACACTACACTACACAACACCATGAATCTATTTATTTTCTCCTTCATTTTTGCCAGCAAAATACCCTATATGTCAGTCTGAATTGATTTCAAGGCCCTTTTGAAGCATTTTATGTTTCCATCCCAGGGGGGTTGGGGGAGCCTTGTGGTTTCCCTAAGTCTTTTGGAAGCTGGCTGGTGTGTGCTCACTGACCTGTGAATATCAGTGGCGGAGGGAGACGAGTGAGTGGTGGACCTTGTCACCATCATCGCACACAGCCGGAAACCAACGCTAATTTTCCACCTCATTTCAGTTGTTGGAGGCCCTACACAAGAGCAGCATGAGGAAAAATACCATTCCAACACATCAGTGTCTTGTGTTTATTCCCTTGGCCAGCAGGGTTTGCAAGGCTCTTCTCATAATGTGCTAGCCTGCATGTTGCCACTGAGAGATCACCTGACAACGCTCAGTGATGGCAAAAGAGTCAAAAGCAAAGGTTTTTTCACAGTACCCCTGGTCTGATGGGATCTGTAGATGTGCCAGTATTACTTGGTAAGTTAATGACTGTGCCTTAATAAGCTGGTGTAAGATGTCTAATGCAACTTTGAAAGCTGTGACAATCTTTCTTGTGTTATGTTGATTAATGTCGTGCTTCTGTTAACTCATTCATTGTGATAAGGAGATCTTATTGCTTAGAGGGAATACGTCAGGTTAAAAAGCATGCATTTCCTCTACTCCTTTATTTCTCATAGTCATTTCAGCCCACCACTTTGGAGTATCTTCCTCTTCCCAAATGAAAACAAGTTCTGTGGGAAGAGACTTACACTTCATTAAAAGTTTTTCTGAAGCAAATGAAGTGCTCGTACCCCCCCTGGGACCGGCGGAGGCCCAGATCTGTGGGCCCGCTCACCTCATTAAGGCCCATGACATCCCAGCATGCATAGCAACCACTGCACACTGGCTTCCTTCTGACATCCGTTTAAAAATTTAACCACCACAAAAAAAAAAGAACCCACCTACACTCACTGGCTAATTCTCTCTCTATATACATACATTTTGTGCTCAGTGTCTCTGTTCAGATCTCTACCTGCAAGTCAGTGGTCCATTCCCCGGGATGTTAATTTAGCCCTCAGAGACATGCATGGCATTCTCTCTCTGGTATTTGTAGATCCTTGAAATCACTGCATGATTCTAATATGAAAATTATTTGCACAAATTATTTTCAATACAGTACAACATGCCCCACACAAATCAATTCTACAACCCTACAGTACAGATCCATCTTACAGCTAAATTATATACAGTTACAAATACCTTACAATTAAGAATATACTTTACGATTATGAATATATTTTACAGTTACAAATCAATGCTACACATACAAGTTTATCCCATAGTTCCCACAGATATACTTTTGAGACATCTTTGAGACTGAATAACCAATGGTGAGGCTCGGATTTGATCATCCAATCAGGAATCTTATTTCACTATCCAATCACAGAACAGCTGTTTTTTGTTTTCTGGAGTGAATCTTTAAAATGTGTATGAAGCCCATTATGAAGCCATATCTATTTTCTGACTCATGTAAACAAGGCCTTTGAGCTAGAATTAAGTCACTGAGGGATCAAAACTGATGCTTAACAAAAAATCGTTCTATTGATCTTGCTTCTTTGAGAACTCAGCAAGACCTATGTACCTTACCATGACACACACACACACAAACAGACACACACACTTACACACAGACACACACACACACACACACACACACACACACACACACACACACACACACACACACGCACACAAACACACACAAACACACATTCGCATGTTGAAAAGAAAGAACAATACTTGTCACAACCAGTTTGATTCGACATGGCTAAAGGGTGCCATCCGAGCGCAGAGGCCACAGTAAACCCAAGCTGACAGCTTACACAAGGTGCATTCAAGCTTAGGTGTGTGCAGCGCGACGTGTGCTGGAGTGGCAAGCTTGGGCTCCTGCAAAAACACGAGTACACACTACCTTGAAGGAAAGAAAACACTTTGTGAACATCACTTGAGAAGGTGTATTGCTGCAGTGCAACCTTCAAACTGAAGAGAGGAGAAATTGGTTAAATGTACAAGGTCAGCTTACCGAAACTCATAAACAGAGTAAACATCAGCCTACATAAAATTGTATATTTCTGTGGAGCCAACAAACCCAGATGGCCTTTGCTCCCTCACTGCATGCCTAACCTCCATTAATTAGTGGATGAGCAAAAAAATGTTGAAACTAAATGATGACTAAACAGAATGACTAAAACAGAGGTACTTTTGGTTGGACCAAAACTAAAGCGAGATATTGTTCTTAGTAATCTGGGGTACTTGGCGCACCAGGTCAAACCAAAAGTAACAAGCCTCGGTGTCATCTTAGATGCAGAGTTAAGTTTTAAACCCCATATCAGTAAAGTTACTCAAACAGCCTATTTCCACTTGAGAAACATTGCCAAAGTGCGGCCCTTTTTAACTCAACAAGATGCAGAAAAACTAATTCACGCCTTTATCACTAGCAGGTTAGACTACTGCAATGCACTTTTCACTGGTCTTCCAAAAAACATCTAAAGAAATCTCTGCGGCTAGACTTTTAACTAAGACCAAGAAGAGAGAACACATCACCCCTGTGTTGGCTGAACGGCACTGGCTCCCTATTTCCTATAGAATTGATTTTAAGGTTATGTTAATTACTTACAAAGCTCTGAATGGCATAGCACCTTCATATATCTCTGAGCTTTTAATATCTTATCAACCACAAAGGAAACTTAGATCATCCAATTCTAATCTTTTAATCGTACCCAAAGTGCTCCACAAACAAAGTGGAGAAGCTGCTTTTATCCATTATGCCCCCAAACTATGGAACACCCTGCCTCTGTACATCAAGCAGGCGCGTTCAGTAAATATTTTTTAAAAAGATCTGAAAACATACCTGTACAGGAAAGCTTTTAGTTAACTCATCTTATCCTGTAGACTACCTTTTCAGATTATTCTACATCTGCTGCTATTGGAGGGCGCAGCCAGCCAGAAGCAGATGGGCTCCCCCTAGTCAGGTTCTGCTCAAGGTTTTTCCTGGAATATGGGAGTTTTTCCTTGCCACAGTTGCCATATGGCGTGCTTGTGGGGGATAACGGGTTAAGGCTGCCAGTCTTATGACATGTTATTTTCTATATTTTTGATATGTTGCTGAGTGGATCATAAACGGCCCCAGCAATGAAGAAAAGTGATTGATAATGACTGACTGACTATTATTGTGTTACATGCTTCAAATGTAAAGCACTTTGAGCTGCATTCTGTGTATGAAAGGTGCTATACAAATAAAGCTTATTATTATTATTATTACATGTACCCTGCTGTAAATCCCTCACATGGCTCTGGACCCAGAAGCAGTGAAGTCCTGTTTTTAACAGGAGGGCGTAAAAAAAGATGACTTGACAACAGTCTGGGGCTATGTTCATTTCTGCTCTGCTAGCTAATTGTACACACACTGGAAGATGAATTGATTGTGAGGACAGACCTCTATTAGCGCTTGAGCCTAGAGGAACTTGGCCAAATTATTGCGACAGCTCATTAAGTCCCATCAGCCCCATAGCCTGCTGCTCCAGAAGAGAACACCTGACCCACCAACTGCCTACAGTCAAACTGCTGCAAGGCTTCTTGTTGCTTTCACAGCTGATCAAACCTACAATCAGAGCTGTTGCTTGTTTGTGTTGGCTTTTTGTGTTTTTGTGTTCAGCTCAGCTTTACTGTCTTAAATGTGTAAATGGGTAAAATGTGTGCTTCAATTGCTTTGGGATACAACTCCTAATCACATGGTTCGGGCTGCCGGTTCCAGACATGATGTTCACTGTACCTTCAGTCCTCCTGTGTCTTCCGAGAAGATTCCTGTAATGGCAGCGAATGTTTAAGTGTTGTCGCAGGTCATGCTGCTATTCTCTGTCCTCAGCAGATCTGTCAGCCGCTGTGCTGGTTTGCGGAGGGGAGCGGTGAATGGTTGAAGACATTCAATAACATGCCATTTCCAATGATTGTCACTCGGAGCTCCCATTGAGCGTAAAACTGCCAGAGGAGAGCCAGACTCATCAGCATGAGAAACGCCTGCTTCTCTCCCACTCTCCTCAAAAGGGAGAAAGCAAAGACTTCCTCTTGTGTTCCTTTTACATTCATATGCAGTCTTTTTTTTATTTGGTGTGAGACTGTATTTTCTTCTTTTTGTCTTCTCTCTGCTGGATTGTCTTCTGCACCTGTAGACAACTCTATATGTCTCTTTGCCAATGCCTCTGGACTCTGTGCCACAGACGTGTGAATCAGGAGAATGGTCTGGGGGATGTGTGGGTGGGGGACAGGTGCGATGGTTTGTTTGAATGGTTCAAATGATATGCCCTGAAACGACTCAATATGTTATAGACATCTAGCCTTCTATTTAAATCCTGGCCATCATGTAGAACACAACACAACACAACACAACACAACACCACACCACACAATACAGTATTGTGTAACCTCATCATTTCATTTTTTAGTATCTATAATATTTGTCTTATTCATAGATTATTTTTCTTCATATCTCTGTGGCTATATGTCATAGTGTTTACATTAAACAGAAGATCTTAACATAGGGCAGCAGTATAAGATTATAATTTTTCATCAGATGAACTATAGAGCCTTCCTGTTGATTATAATAAAGAGTGATGTATTCATATTGTAGATCTATAGCATATATATAGTATTTATCTATTTCTTAAGGTCGCTAAACTGTTGATTCATTTTCTGTCAGTCAGTGGCTCTATGATTCCACTCAGTTTGGCTCCCATTCAAATGTGCTAGCGATTATATGATTCCTTTGTGCTGGGCACCATAAATGACCGTTAGAGAGCAGTATCATGTATTGATTAGAGGCCCAGCTGCAGGTTTTGGCCATTCACTGCCAAATGAAAAGACAGTGTGTGTGCTTATACTGTAGTGCCCACTGGCCTAGTACTCCCCAGTATGCAATCCTGCTGAAAGACATGACTCTTTTAGCTATATTAAACATTTAACTCAACAGCCAATCAAATTACACCAATTCTTTCTGTTCCCAAAGTAACAATTTGCTTGGCTGGAATAGGCTCTTCCTTTGTTTTCCAATTACAGCTAGGTTGGTGTGAACCAGTTCTCTGGGTTTGACAAAAAAATGTTTGGACTAGAAGAATCATGCACCTTTAACATTTGCCCATCAAAATAAACTGCTGTTGCATATCTCCAGCTAGTACTCATCAGTATTTGAATAAGAAATTTGCATTTGTATCAAAGAAAAATAGGCTAAGAATTAAATGATTCATTCTTGTTATGATTGAGTTTGAAACTGTTTTTAGAACATAATTACAATTCCTCATAGCAACTTTCCTTGCACACAGATTATTATACACGTTGGTCTACTTGGAGATGGCACCATAATGTCAATGAGCCGAAATGGCCAAAATGGTGCGTTTTTGATTGTCCATGATGGCCTCTACTTCTAAAGGGGTTATAATTTCCAAACAGTGTTCAGGTTGTAATTGTAATACAAAGTGTCTGAGTCTTGTGCTACTCTCCAGTGTAATAACAGCTTAATTAAGTCAGCCAGCTGCAAAAAGCCAATTAGCATATATTGTTTGAGCAACATATTAGATTCCCCCTCCACCACCACCCCCCCCCCCCCCCCCCTTCTCAAGGGAGGCCAGGTGGAGTCAGCGCACTCACATATGTTTGTTAGACTGCTTGAAGGCTCAATTAATTGAAATAACCCATGATTGGCCCTAGTCTCCACCAAACCTCATGAATGTGATGGAAGGGCTTCCAATCCACTTGTCTGCTTCACTGTCTTAAATGGCTGTCTTGAGGCACGACCAACCCCCCTCCTTGTGGTGACTGTGTGCTCATGTAATTTATTTATTTGATTTTGAGTGTGTGGGGATACCATACAGTGGGGGCAGTAGAGAGCTTTGAATATAAATGTGGAGTCCCTGTACTTGACAAAATATACCATCTGATCACTTCAACAAAACTGCCGAAAAAATAAAGTGAGCAGAGATATCACAGGCCATTTGTAAGAATGAATGAGTAAAATACAATATATTTTAAACAAAACATTTAAGCTATTCAATGGAGAATAACACTTTAATACACAGTTGTATTCCTGATAAATGAATATGCCAAATGCCAGATGTGTGGAAAGCAACAGAAACCACTGTGTTGCACCCCAGAAGACTATGGTCTAGCACAGTGTTTCTCAAACTTGTTCAGCCCAAGGAGCACTTAACCAATAAAACAAAAACTTGCGGACCGCCTAGTTAAAAAGAAAAGAATACACCTACTTCAACAGCATATTACACAATAGGCCTACTCACTGAACCACGCTTATTGTCTTTGCACCTCGCTTATTGTGTCAGAGGATTCATATGATTCAAACTGGCATATCTTACATAGGTAGTGTTGCAGAACGTTTTGGATTCACATACATGTTGGTTCAATATTGTTGCAAACAACTCATCTTTATTATACTTACTACCAAGTCTGCTCGCGGACCACTTGGGCTAGCTTGCGGACCACCAGTGTATATATCAGTATATATATATATATATATATATGTGTGTGTGTGTGTGTGTGTGTGTGTGCGTTTGAACAGTTGTGCTGTACCACACGGGAGCACTGTTGTGCAGTGAGCCCAGCCCTCCCTCAATCAAACGCTTTCAAGCTTCTTTTGCAGTGCAGGCTTGTAGCCCCGCGTGCTATAAGGATTAGTGCCAATCATAACCAGAGGACTCAAGGCAACAGAGTAGCAATGTCTCTCTGACTTTTTGATCATATGCCAAAGGACAACTTTGCAAGTTTGGCTGAGGCTGTCTGAAGATGCTTTTTCAAACATGCGCTCATCTTCTCCCTGACTTCTGAAAATACCCTGTCACCACAAGTGAACTCTTCCAGATCATTCTTATAAGAGAAACACTATACTATCTAAGATAGGAAATATTTAGAATGAATTCATGGATAAAAATAAATAAATAACCATTATACAGTAACAGTGCACATACTAATATGAAGGCTCTGCTGAAAGACTGAGTCTGTCAAAAGGTTTCAGAATTGAATGAGAACATGGGAGTGATGGCGTCTGGCATTGTGGCCAGTGTGATTTCTGCCACAGGCTGTTAAGCTGCTCTATTCATGAGCATAATACAGAAATTGTCATGGAGACTGGAAGTAGTGGGTGAAGGTATAGAGGTTTGTACTTTTCCAAAGATGAACTGAACAGATACATTCCTGCTCTCCAGTCCTTGGAAAATGGCTCTCTTTCTTATTTGAATCAGGCTCGACAAATTGTTCTGATGACTCAATCCAACCGGGTATCTCTCCTATTCTACAAAATAGGTGTGGTTTGAATTGTCAGGTCCTGGCTTTCTACAAGCCTGATAATAATGAAATCAGCTTGAAGCGACCATTCTTGCCTCTGAAAACCACAAAATGAGTTGTTCAACAACTGTATTTTTTAGGCTATTAGGAAAAATTACAGTCTTAGCCACAGGAGTAAGCCAGTTTGATGAATAAAAAAGGGAAATCATTTTGAAGTGTAATAATTCCTTAACTGAAGCACAGCACTGAAGACATTAGTATGCTAGTTAGGGTTTGGTTATCATTTGGTTATACTGTATATTATTGGTTATATTGGTCATTAACCTCTAACAAACATGATCATATTTGGTGGTAAGAGTGGTGAGTTTACCTCTGGTAATGTCTCTTCCCAGAAGGCCTTATATCATCTCTGTCTCTACAGAAGACAGAATGCAGAATACTTCTACTTCTACAGAATGCTAAATACAGAATTCTTCTGCAGAATACCTAGTGGCTACAATGGATTCATTGAGTGTACTTTCTTCGTGTATTTTTCACACATACACACACACACACACACACGCACACACACACAATGTATGAACATGTCCAAATAAACCCTTACCCCTACAACTCCAGATGAATGGTAATAGAGCCTCTGCCATTATGCTGTTAGCAAGTTTCACACTGAGCTATACAAACAACAACAATGTCCCAAATAAGCCCAAAGCCCCATATCACCATCACAGGGATGATCCTTTATAGTATTTTAGAGTGGATTTACTTAGTACACAAAGGGGTTCTACAAGTGTGAGTATAGTCTGGCTATTAAAATGAACTGGATTGGATTTTTTGGGGGATTTTATTATTTCTCCAAAATAAAAGCATAAAAATGTGTTTCATGTACTATTGCTGATTTCAACCACACACTGGTCTCTGTCAAGAACAAAAGAGCTCTTTTAGCAGGGTGCTCGATATCTCCACCTCTGAGATTTTCCATAGACTTCGTGAGTAGGCGTGGGTGTGGGTGTCCCCACTGATGGCCTGATGTCACTACAGGATGACGGAGGGCTTTTGAAGTAGTCCAGACTGAATGACCCTTCCTGACCTCCAACCTCACAGTCACACAGACATGAAACACTCATCTGTGAGAGTCTCGCTAAGACTGCAGTTGACTTTGAATGTCCCCAGCAATACCGTCTGATGACCTGATCAAAAGCTTTATTTTGCCTTTTGATCTACTCCTTATAGTTTTTTTTTTAAAATATATATATATATTAAAGGAATATATATTATATTCCTGAAAGGGGGAGATGAGATGGCAACCACTTGACTGTAGATGTGTTCACGTTCTCAACATGACGCAATATGCCTTATGTGGGTCTCTTAATTTGGTTTGTTTGTGAATGTCACTGCTCCTGTCTGGTGACTCTGCTGCCATGGAAACTGGGCAGATGTGTGGGGTCTGAGGTCAGGATGCAGCCTTGTTCCCGGGAGCCACTGAACAGGAAGTGTGTCACAGAGGCAGTCTGGCTTGCCCCTCAGCGAACCGTCCGATGCACCCCAGCCAGGTGTCACCTATTAAATCCATCAACGAGTACCTTTTGTTTTGGAGCGCAGGGCAGAGTCCCCAAGGTTAGGTTGACGGGCACATGTGTCACGAGTCAGCACTTCCTCCGGGGGATGCTGGTCATTCACATGACATCCTGTTTGTCAGTCAGAAGAGGAATATGCAGTCACAGGTTTCTCTGTGTTTTATTAATAATCATTTCAGAAGTCCGGTGATATTTCATGTATTTGTTGCATTTTTAAATATTTGTCAGGGAAATATATTGAGATTCCATATTACATTCTTTTCTGTTGTTAGTGGCTTTGTAAAGCCTGTCTTGAGAACATCAATAGTGAAGTTTCAGTAAAAATCCCGATCTGAAATGGTATCCCGTTTAAGTCACCCATAGAGCCATTTTATATAGACTCCTGTTGTTCCTTGAACTACTGTACTGTATGAAGCAATGTGCAATATTGATTTCTAATTATACAAGTTGATATCATATTATTTTATTTTATGTACCATTTTATTATCCATTATTCTGGTCATCTTGCAGTTTAGAGAAGTTTGAAGAAGGACAAACCTTCCTAGAGACTGCATTGACACCACATTTAATGCCATCCGTAATGGAATGGAGTGCCTCACAAAATGATGTTTGACTCTGATTTGTCTTTAGTATTGAGATTTTAATGAGCTCATTATATAAAGCTTCCTGCTCAGCCATGTGATGATTTTGATATTCTTCCATTATTGTCAACAAAGGCATCATTACTGAACATACCGTTTTGATTTGAACCTGGAGTGGGTGCAGTAAGTAAACACAGAATTTAGTTTGCCAAATGAGCAAAGGAAAATAACGGTGATTATGAAATCAGCGCATGATTGCTAGGCTGTGCATATAGGAATGACTTCATTTGAGTGCACACAATCTATGAAAAATAAAAAGCACAACTTGTAGCGTATTTTAGCTATGACCTTGTGTGTCTACCAATGTCAGCGTTTTTCCCTTCAAATGTTAAAAGTGCCATTTGCTTTTAAGCAGCTATCTTTTTTTTAAAACAGTGGATTAGTGTGATTTGCGATGAGCCTGGCCAGAGAGCGCCAACACAGTCGGTGGAGCCAGGCGGGTGTGAGCTTGTTTAGATTGCTCAGATCCCCCAGGTCAGTTTTGCTGTGGCGTGCTCCTGCTCTGTGTCCTTGGTTTTTACGGTGACAACACATCAGATAAGGGGCTCGTAACGTGCACGTTTCCTGTCCAAAAAATCCATAGGGTGGAGCTGGGCCCCATTCAGGTCAGGCTCCACAGGAAGCAATGACGCTTGTGCCCTCTCTCTCTCTTTCTCTCTCTCTCTCTCTCTCTCTCTCTCTCAGGCAGCCCCAGAGGCACAGGGACAGATGTGTGGGCCTTCACCCATAGCCCACAATACACTGGAGGTGGGGGAAGCAGTCATTCCACAAAAAGTAATACAGTCATATAGTAACTACGACTCAGATGAATATGCAGTGTTACTTGACTAGCCGCCTCTTAGTGTACAGCAAGAGAACAGCTGAAGAATTTGAATACAGTACCTTATGTCTGTACAGTTTTTCAAACCTTTATCTGTATATAGGCCCTTCTGCAGAAGAGCAATCAAATCGTCCTAATGCATTGCTACACACTAAAGGAGCTTAGTCGACCCAGCACAAACATGCTACGTATACTATTACAGGAGGAGCATCTGGAATAAAATAATTGAAATACACAGCAGTCTATTGCCTGCTTTGCATTGGTGCACTGAGGCTTAAGAATGGTCTTTGGCCTGTTGACCTATATAAGCGCATTCCACTCCACCATGCATTCACTGAGTAGTTTGATCCTGTTAGTCCCACATGCTGCCATTATCTTCTCTTGCCAAGCAGCAAAACAATTGACAAAGCCCAATACTCACATTTAGACGACTTGACTACAGCACTGCCACAAGTGTTGGGAGGTTGGCGTGGTGGGCGTGTAGACTTTTCAGTGGAATGATGTATTTGATTTGTCATGCCACACTACTGGCATTTTAAAAGTATTTTTTAACATTTAAAACACTTCACCTGCTGTACATGAGAAGGAAAAACATTAATATGAAACCCAATCCTCTAATGTGTCTCCATCGTCTATGTGTTGGCCATCCCGCTGGCTAGTTATTATGACCGCCGCGCAGCGAAGCGGCGGTCATATAGGTTTAGTCAGATTTTTTTTTTCTTTTTTTTTTTCGCATGCCCAAATTTCCGTCAATGAGTCCTAGGACACTGAAAGACCGGGGTACACGAAACTTGGTGGGCATGTAACCCCACATGGATAGCATGGAACCATCGTTTTTCGTTTTGATCTGTAGCCCCCCCGCTGGACTGCATCCCCCGAAAGGAGGGTAGGGCAAACACAGTTTTCTGTGAATATCTCGAGAACCGTAAGGTTTAGGAGGACCATTTTTTTTTTGTATGTTGATCTCAAGGGGCCATGTCAACCCATTCCATAACCACTCATTTCATGTATAGCGCCACCTAGTTAAATACAAAAAAGTAAAAATGAGGTGTTGTAATTGCAGGTATCTGTGACCTAACATAGTCAAAACTGCACGAAATTGGAAGTGTAGGATCATTATGACATCCTCTGAATGCACGCCAAGTTTCGTGGAATTCCGTTCATGGGGGGCCACACAATAAATTAATTTATGTTACTATACACCAACTGGCCTGTAGGTGGCCGGAGACAGTTTTCTGTGAATATCTCGAGAACCGTAGGGCCTAGGAGGTCCACCTTTTTTTTGTATGTTGATCTCAAGGGGCCATGTTAACCCATCCCATTACCACTTATTTCATGTATAGCGCCACCTAGTTAAAAATTAAAAGCAAAAAATTAGGTGTTTTCATCACAATATCTCTGGCTGACATGGTCAAAACTGCACGAAATTAAAAGTGTAGGATCATTATGACACTCTCCGAATGCATGCCAAGTTTTGTGTACTTTCGTTCATGGGGGGCCTTACAATAAAACAATTTATGTGTACATTTAGTGACGTACACCAACAAGGATTCCCGGGACACTGAAAGACCGGGGTACACAAAACTTGGTGGGCATGTACCCCCACATGGATAGCATGGAACCGTCATTTTTTGTTTTGATCTGTAGCCCCCCCGCTGGACTGGACCCCCCGAAAGGAGGGTAGGGCAGACACAGTTCTCTGTGAATATCTTGAGAACTGTAGGGCCTAGGATGACCATTTTTTTTCCGTATGTTTGCCTCCAGGTGTCATGTTAACCCATTTCATGTGCACACATGTGCACAAACAGATACACACACACACACACATTCATTCACAGTAATCATACGTATGACACATACTCACACAGTAGACATATGTACGCTTGCATGCACAGGCACATACGCAGGCACACACACAAGCACGCACACACACACACACACACCCACACACACACACACACACACACACACTCACACACACACACCCACACACATAACATAAACATAACACAAACGAATCACGAATTTCTCAGAATTATGAACAGGCAAGATGGAGGTGGGGTTGTATAAAATTAATTTTACATGTGAAATCTATGAACTAATCATGTTTTGGTACTTGTTGTCTAGCAGATACCAGTGAGAATTGAGTGTGGATAATGCAATTTAGTGAGACAGTTAGAATCATATAGGCCTTTCAGCGTGATTTCTTTTTGTGGAAAAAATGTGCTGGACTGGGCGGCGGTCATATTTTGTACCGCTCTGCGGTACATCTAGTTTTTCCTGAGCTAATGAGAAGCATCCCTAATGGCAAAACAATCTTCAGTTCAGAAATGGACAAGCAAAGACATGATCCAAGAGACTGAATATTTTTGTAATGTTCCTGAACTATTATATTATATTTATATTAAAACCAATACGAGCTTCACTGATATATGCTGTCTAGCGTGCTGCCAGAGATGTAAAGCTCAGATCTGGTGCTCAAAGCTACAAAGAGAATAAATTCATAAACCTACAACAAAGAAACATGTTTCAATATGACTAAAAGTAAAATGTATAATTACATGTTTTTAGAAAGTAGGACACGGTCTTTGATGCTAATATTTATATTTACATATTTATTTTAAAACGCAATGCCATTTCAAAGGCTTAACATTATGCTAGAATTACATTATCAAACTGGCAGTGCCTGCCTTTATCTGTTGGAAAGTGTAAATATATTTTAAAACATTCTAGTTTCTAAAGAGACTGTAGGAATACTATGTTCATTTCTCTGAGATGAACAATAAAATGTGGAGAAATGATAAGGAATGCACACATGTAAACAACATCGCCTACCAAAGAAGATGCAAACTGTTTATTTACATTGATTTTCAGACAGATTTGCCAATGTGAAGTCATATTCTATTCTTTTCAGGACACTAATGAATAGTGTTTTAAATAAACACTGGGGACAGCGCTCAAAAAATGCACATCGTCACCTTAGATGTGTTTCTTTGTCAGGGGAAAGCCAGACAAGAGAGGATGCTAAGGTTGTCGGATTGGATTGAACACAGGGACTTATCTTGGCACAATAACAAAAGAGTGCAGTACTGCCTATTAACAGAGTTTATCCACCACACATACTTAGACACCTAACAGTAATTCGCTGTATGACATATATTTAGTGATTTATAGATGTGCTGTATATTATGAGTATAATTAAGTCATGTCAATATATAGGCTGCAGCTTCATCAGTAACAGTGAGAACACAACATGATTGACAAGCACATCACTGACAGCATAACAGACAACCATAGCAACGACAACAAAGTGAAAACACAACAGCACAAGCATACACCAGTAACAGTGACTACTCAACATAATTGACAGCACATGCTCGACAGCATGCCAGTCAATCATAACAACAACACAGGGGATGGGGGTGGAGGGTCGGGCCGGGGTTGTGCAGGTGTGTGAGCATATGAGTTACAGGTGTGTGCCTATAAGTAGTGTATCATGAAGAGGTGTGTTTTCAGTTGTGTCTTGCAAGATGTGAAAAGTGCAGTCACATTCAGCTTTTATCCAAAGTGACATACAGCTGCTAACTGGAGGGGCCAGTCTCCCTGGAGCAACGTGGGGTATAGGGCACAACGGTGGCAGCCAGGAGTTCAAACCATGACTTCTGTGGCTACTGCATGGAGCAGGAGTTCAAACCATGACTTCTGTGGCTACTGCATGGAGACCAAGCTCCTTAGCCACTACCAGCGGCCCCTGTGTTGATGAAGAGGCTTCCTATTTCTGGGGGCCAGGGAATGATCTGCCCCCTACTGTATTTTCACCTGTTCATGTGTAATGGGACATAATACAATTGTCTAACTGAGGGGTTTGCACAATATACAAAAGCTGGCCATGTGGAAAGACAAATAAATAGATGAATATCTTGAATTAGGACACTCCAATTATTTTCATGGTGCACTTGTTTTCTCTTGGCCATGGACACATCTCACAAGACATTCATTTGGATTCTTTGAAATAATTGAAATTAATAGAAATATGATTCCATTTCCATGCGCTTCAGCAAATGCATCACATTAGTAAGAGCACATGTGTGTGACTAATTGAAATTATGCTGAACCTCTCACTAAAAATAACAGAATAAAACAGAAGCTCTGTGTTTCTCTGACAAGCCCCCAGTCCCTGCCACCACAAAAAAAAAAACACCACCACTGCAGCACAGTCTCTCAAAGCAAACTCTCAGGGCCTCTCAAGCCAGCAAAAAAAAGGCTGGAGGAATATGCCTTTTAATTGGGCTCTGTGGTTTGATTTTATGGTGGATCAAAATCCCAAATTACTTTTACACTTGTATCTAGCAAGTTGATAATCATATGGCTGCTTGACTTTGACAGTACTTTAAAAACCCTGTTTTGCAGCAGAGGGCAACTAGGAATTTTCCATGTCTTCACTTTTATAAACACATTAAAAAAAAACAAGTTGTACACTATTGACCCTAAAGGAACCAATCAGTTCCAAACATGGGCGGATTATGAACTTTCGGGCCCCTGGGCCCAGATGTATTAAGGGCCCCCCACTTATTGTCGTATATGTGGGAGGGGGGGTTTGGGGGTCCTCCCCCAGAACATTTTTAATTTGTTTGATGTGATTTCCTGTATTCTGGTGCATTTTGGGGATGGCCAATACTAAATTTAATCAGATTCATAGCCTACATCCTGATTTGTTGATATTGAGGCAATGATTCCATGCAAAGGCTTGGGCTTCAGGGCACCCTGACCCCTTGGGCCCCTGGGCCTGGGCCCGGTAGGCCCGTGCAGTAATCCATCCCTGGTTCCAAATTCCAAACTACAGCACACAATTACTATACGATCTGAAGCATCACGGTAATAGGGCTGTTTAAAAGCCTTCTTTAGTTTCCCAGATGTTTACTTCAAGAGGAAAATAGTCCGTCCATATAGGGAAGAACATGACTCAAAATGATACAGATTCCCCATCGGTCTGGAGAGAGTAATGACCACTTCCCAGCAGCACTGTCAACATAGATATGCCTGAGAGCGTGTTGATCAAAGGGCTTGTGGAAGTTCAGGACAGCATGGTCTAATACCATAAAGAGATTTGAATGACGTTTATCCACATGCAGCGCAAGGTTAATTGCGCCAGCCTGACATACAGGTCTTTGGAATGTGTTTAACAAAGGCACTAATTCATGGGAGCATGCAAAACCTAAACCAGTGTAAAACCAGTCAGCTTTTAAAAAAAAAAAAAAAAAATTACTTTTCTGTTTTCTGTTTTTTTTTGATAGAGACTCCTGTGTACTTAATCTTTGGAATAGATTATTTTGACACAAGACATACGAAAAAGGAATAAGACCAAAGTGTGTGAACAGCAGGCAGTCCAGTCCAATCACTCAATCATTTACACAAAGAGCTCTTTTAATAAGCCCCATACACTAATCTGCAAGCATAATCAGAGTGTAATCAAGAAGGCATTTCTTGCCCACAGAAATAAGTAATATCAAATTACATCTCATAGCATTACTCTGTTGTTTCAAGAAATCAATGCCCAAATCCTGCCTCAAAGTGATTAAAAACCTCTTGATACAAATTCTTAAATCAAAGAATGTCCCTCTTTGGTTAGAAACAAACAGCTAGGTATTTATATGTACATATATACATGGTGTGAAACTATGCCAACCCAGTGTAGCCGCTATCAGTGTATAACAATACAATAGCCTACTATATAATACAATTTTTCTGACTTTTGAGAAGTGTTCTACTGAGAGATATCTTTGAGGTTAAATGATGCTTTCTCTCCCTTTCATAGACTGGTCTTCTATGCGCATTAGACATTTTTTCTGCAAAACAGGCAGGTTGTTTCCTCATTAAACTTGATGAAGAATGAATCAATTTGCCCACTTTACTTGAAACTGCCAAAGCACCTGGTAAACATCCTCTTTTGCTTCAGAAAAACATGTGTGCTTATGTTAGTTCATATGTTCATAACTATAGTTTGTATTTGCTATATGGTCCCTTTAAAGGATATTGTATCATTGATGGACTTATACTATATACTATATCCCTAAACACTACACTTCTATAGCATGTCCCAAAATGTAGTATTCCTTTTAAATAGAATTATAGTTTTTTGTAAAGGACAATGTAAATCCACAAACCAACTGCATTGCCCATAGAATCAAAGAAAAATGAAATTCTATGGCACTATTCATTCACTCACAGACAAAGCAATGGCACTTAGATTTTGGATGAATTTATAAGTGCAATGTACAAAGATGAAATCTACATAGAGGACATGTGAACACAAGTAAAATTATACTTTTGTGAAACTGTTGCACAAAATGTAAGCCAAGGCTGTATAACAGACACCATCTATAAGATATCAACTAAGTGATAGCTTACCGTTCTCTTCAGATTTTTCTTGGGGTGAGTGTGTTGTAGCAGGCATACAACACTGTTAAGCTGAGCTGTGCAGGGCTACTTCAGTGTCTTGAAGTATAGCAGAGAGCTTCAATGCGTTTGCGTGTATAATATTACAAGGATACAAGGATACAAGGATACAAGGAAGTTTATTGTCACATGCATATAGTTACTGGATGTAAGAAATGCAGTGAAATTATGTCTGATGTCAGCCTATTTGTGCATTTATGGGGGTAAAAAGTGCAGTAGAAGAGGGCTTTAGTAGATTAAGTGGCAAGGGCTGCATAAGAAAGGTGGGGGGGCACCAACAAGGAGCACCCAAGAGCAACAGGGGCAAGTTTTTACCTAGTATTGTTAGAAATAGTGGGCATATTAGGCACCACAGCACAAAATAGGTATACGTTTTCTGTTGTAACTGCTACTGTAGCCAACTACACAGTTAGCGGTTTGATTGAAAGCTAACTAAACTTTCGACTTAAAAGACTTTGCTTTACCCAAATAGCAAGCACACGTTGGCCCAAGGTTGGTATTGGTTGGCAATGTCGGAGGAGGAATTTCAACGTTGAAACAATGTCACAACAATGGCAGCCCCTCAAGCAATTTATGTTCATGTTCGAAGGCGCCCAAGCCAATGTGTCACTTAGACATCAACAAAAATACAATTATTACATGAGGTATAGTATATGCAACAGTGTTTAAAAAATCATTAAAGCAATGTCTGAATTAATAGCTTGTCAAAGTGGGATCCTTTATTAGATTTAAAAACATGAACCCCTCATACCATCACCAATCACAGATACCATACTCAATCCACAGATGCCATACTCTATCCAAAACTGAAATGAGCTCCTCTCCTCATATGCTAACATATTAGTTATTGTTCTGCTAGTTCATGCTTCTGTCATTACAAAAATATATGGTATCCTGTAGAAAGTAATTGGACAATAGCTCTGTTTTGTTTCAAGTTATACAATTGATCAGATGGTTGTAATTTTATCTGTTTTCAAACATAACCTAAATATTACTAATCTAATCTGCATCATCACGCGTGAAATGTGGAGGTGGTATTATTCAGTGTTGACATCAGTTCATGAATTTTTCATAGAGTTTACAATGTCTGGATTGTAGATCCTCACTGTAAAGTGAGAAGTGTATCTTTGACTGCTGCATTGGGCAGCCGGGAGTATAGGCCTACTGTACCTAATCAGTGCTTGAGTGTTGAGGCATAATCCGCTGGACAGTCCCACTACACTGGTCTAGCTATTACAGGCGGGAAGATAACCCCTTCTGTCATGCAAACTGTTCCATGGGGTTGGCCAAGATAGCTCATGAGAACATCTGCTTAATTGTTTCATTATGTTGCCCGTGGCCGAATTAGCTGTGACAGTGGCACTGTTAAAACAGGGCTGTTCACTGGCATCATTTTGGCAAACGCTTGGCACGCTGGCACCTTCGTGTCTCTTTGGGTGCCCCGGCCAACACTCAGCAGGTCCAGAGATGAGATGCGGGGCGACTGGCATTATTCAGATGTGCAATGGCTACCACCCGCGGGGAAGGAGTGGGCACACTTCAGCTCATAAACTTCTCATTTAGGGGTTATCCGCCTGGCTCACCCACTGACAGCAGGGCATATTGTGTAAAATGCCAAGCAGAGCAAAGCTGCACATTCTTGACAGCATGGCAGCATCACAGGGCAACCTGACACTTCAGCTCAACATGCCCCCTCCCTCCAGCTGAATAGTAACAGTTAAAAAGGCAAAATATTTGCATTAATAAATATTGGAGTTAAAAAGGCTATAATATAATGGATTGCAATAGGTTCCACACTGCATTACATTCTTGTATGGTTTGAACAGTCATGTCACTTTGTAATCAGAGTAAAGAAAACAGACATACCTTTGCATTGAAAATGTATGTCTACATTTCTGTATGTTATGGGAAATATACATACAATATACATATATTTCATTCATCTGGGTACAAGGAAATGCAGGCATGTGCAGACACACAGACACACGGATTTGTCATCAGCTCAGTTGAGCTCTAACACCACACAGACTGCAAGCTGTGGACATTGTGGGGTCCCAGCTCAAATCATTTGCTCTGCAAGTACATCATGATGACAGAGATAGTGCATGTGGGAGAAATGGCTAACAAATAGGTGATAAAATGTGTTTTGGAAAATTTACATCTCTAAATCAGATCAATAAAATGCATATAGAACACAAATAAACAAAAGCAAACCAGTAAAATGGGATTTGATGAGATATGCTATACTGAGGCAAGATGCATATTCATCATTCATAACCATATCGGTTTCTGTTGACAGGCCATTGTTGGGTTGTGACTATTGCAGTAGATGCTGCTGAAAGGATGGCAGTTTCAATCTGACCAAGCTGCTGACAAAAAGATACAATTTATCATGAGCTGCTAAAATAAGGCTTGATATTGCTATTGCTATTGGATCGGCTTGAAGTGGGATAACGGAATTGAGTTATCTCTGAAGCTGTTGCTACTACAGAAGGCTAATGACCATCTTAATTCATTTTATTGCCTGCATGTTGGGCTTAACCTTTCTAATGTTCCTAAGTTAGGATTCTGCACGAAGCATGCCTTATGAAGTGCAGTTACAGCCTAGTGTTCTGCCTACGCACGGCAGTGTGGGTAAGGTGGCTAAACTAAACAAGACACTTTAACTTAAAAGTTACAGTCTGAAAGACAACCTTAGGCTTCACCCCCTCCCCTGAAATCAAAAACATTAAAATATATTATCATAAAAAATATTGTTGTGACTTGGGCCTTTTGGACTGTGTTGTGTGAGCTACAGTAATTATCCAATTCATACATTAGCTTCTTGATTTTCTGCAACGACCACTCAAATGTAAATGAACTTACTTTTTGCATTGTGTAATTCCCTTAATATGAAATTATATTTCAATAATTTGTAAAACAAATTAAACCATAGCATTTCTGTACAAATATATCCTGATTCATATCATTCATATATTCATCATTTTGATTCAGAAAAGTGACAACTTTTGTTTTTGCTGACTACACATTCATTTGTTAAGACTTGACAGTCTAGTAGATGGCCATATCAGTGCGAACCAAAAAGGCACTACCACACACTGAAGCTGTGCAATTCCCCCTATGGGGCCCGTGTGTCCTTATCTTGAGTGAGAATAATGACTTAGAAGAATGCGATGTGTAGAGCATGAAAAGGCTTTTGCTGATACATTATGACTGATGAGCTTGGCGTTACCCTTGTAATTTTTCACATGATAATTTGTGACACAGCAGAGGAGACTCAGCCTCCCCTCCATTCATCATCCCAGATTGCTTGTGACTTATGTTTTAACCACATCTGAAGGTAAGGTTGTAATTTCATTTCAAATTTGCCATGAATATTTGTGGAGTTAATTAAACTGTCAGTTGAGGTTTACTGTTTGGGTTAGGGCAGAGCTAGTCTAAATAAAACATCATATACTGCATGCACGTCACAACGTTCACCCATAGGAGCTCAGGTACTCCACACGGATGCAGTGCACTGACTAAGCACCTCCCTTAAAAGAGTTCCATTTGGAAGTCTTCTCCCCAACACTCTCTAAATAGACCTGAAGAGCCCAAAGCCTTGGTTCCCACCACAGCTTAATTATCGATGATGGAGCTGATGGCTTACTAATTGGTTCATGGCACATACATCTTTTTGTGTTGCTGCACTGTCTGAATTGCTACTCCACCTATTCCTTTAGGCTGTGTTTCAAGTGCTTACCGCTCGGTGTGGTCATTAATCTCTTCTGAAATTGTGTGGTCTCAAAAAGAGAGGGCTTTGCTGATTTTTTGGTGCACATTGTCGACTGTCTCATGTGCAGCTGAATTTTATTGACAATTGTTTTGCAGTTCCACACACAGTTCACACAAAGCTATGTGGTGGGACTATACTGTGTGAATGTCAAAAAAAAGAAAACAAGTATGATTCTTGGATAGTTTGATCAACATTTTTTAAAGACTTGACTTGGACTTAAGACTGAGAGAACTGCTTATAAACAGAAGTTTACAGAACAAGTTCATGATCTTAGAATTATCTTCAAAGAAGGGAATGACATATGTCAAAATAATTTCTGCCACACATATGCTTTGTGCTAATGGTCAAGCCAAGGGCAGAAATTAAGTATCTCACTCTCTCTCTCTCTATGTCTCAGACAAATAAACACACACACACACACACACACACACAAACACACACACACAAACACACACACACACACACACACACACATACACATGCACACACACAAACACCCCCACACACACACACACACACACAATGTATATACAGTATATGTCAGGATACATATTTGTTGGGGGCATATGGAAGTCATTGGGAAGACACTGTTGACTGAACAGGAAACTGCTTTGCCAGGGCACATCACTTGGCCGCCTGGAGCGCCGTCAGCTGTCAGCTTCCCCGGCCATTGCTGAGCCCTGCACATGTCCACAAGGTTGATCATCAAAAACATCATTAGGTCAAACAGACAGATGGATAACTTTGATGGTAATGTCTCTTCGGCAATGAAATCAGTGAAAGCGTCAAATTCATCTCTTAATTAGTCAGATCATTTTGCACACATTGGACATGATGTTGAAATGCAAGTGTGAAAACCACAGTTGTTTGAATCCACTAATAACTGCTTTTTTCCTGGGGGTACCAAAATGAGAAGAGGTTGCTGTACTCTTGGAAAAAGACGGAAAGACTTATACCACTCATATGATAGAACTCATTAAGATTCAAGATCGCGGTTGAAGATTGAAAGGAATGCTCTCTCTCCATTTAACTGAGAGGCTTCTTTCAATGAGCTATAACGCGCTCTCATGTTTTGACAAATGGGGCATTGTTTCCTGAAGTGTTTCTCATGTGTTAATGTTCAAGGGCACTGTGAAATCAAAGTGTAAGCAGTGCACAAAGCCATGTGGTTGTTTCTGTCTTTTTTCCCCAACCAGATCAGACTTGTCACTTTAGAAAGAACTGAACCACTTATCACACATATTCTGAGAATAAGGACTGTGAATGTGCTCCATTCTCCCCCAAACGGCATATAATCAAACACAATGAGATTCCGTGGAGAGCTGGGAATAACTGTTCTTTTGAAATTGTAATCCGGTTACAGTCTGACTGCTGGTACGTTTAGCATATGTGCCCTCTCTGTGATGTAGCATAGATTAATATGAAACCATTTTATGAGATAAGGAAAGGAAAACACCAAACATTCCATATTTAAGCAGCACCAAATGTAAACCAAATAAACAAAGGAGACTCATGCAGCAACTGAAAGTCAATCCTGGAATATGGGACTAAAAATATGCTAAATTAAAAAAGAAATCTTTTTATATAAGACAAATTACATTAATTGTAGCATAAAGCCCACTGATGTGCAGAGATATGCTTAGATATAGCATCCCAAAGTTGTTATTTATTATTTATTTATTTTATTTAAATTACCTTTTAGCTTACATCAGACACAAATCAATTTACACATATGTTTCAAGCACATATTCTTTTTAGCAGAAAATGTCCTACATTTTTCTCCTAGCCTACAATTTCATAATAGCAAATAATAATAATAAGAAGAAAAACATTAATTTGATCAGTTGTCATCAGTCAGACTTAACGAATTAGAATTATTTTTCAATTTCAATTTTTTAAACATTTCAAATAATTTCCTCAGATTTCTGGTGACGGTGTTGACATACAATGGTTGTGACACAGGAGATACTTATTATTTAAAACATTAAGAAACTAATGCAGTAAGAGCCTTTCCACTGATGTAAAATGGGTCCTTCAGAATGACGGCTGCCTTTAATGTTGCCTTATTTTAATTACATATTTATGAACATTAGAAAGTGTTTTACATACAACTGCACTAGGGACATGTCTGTTTTGCAACTCTTTATCATCACCATCACATCTCTAATTTAAAACCCTGCTACATTTTAAGGAAGCTATGTTTCTGTTGTTGGTTTTATGTAATTGGAGTTTGTTAAACTCATTGGAGCATGTGATGCTCTATGTGGAGAGGGCCCATGTCTTTAACGCTTCATAGGAACCGGGTTGATAAATGTGCCTTCAATACTGTCAGATTGACTGATTCTGGCATGGCTTTCAAACAATAGCCTAATACATTGACCCAATTAGAGCCACCTGGGGGAAAGTGAGTGTGAGTGTGCATTTACTGTGTGTGTGTGTGTGTGTGTGTGTGTGTGTGTGTGTGTGTGTGTGTGTGTGTGTGTGTGTGTGTGTGTGTGTGCAGGAGAGACTGAGAGAGATTGTTCATATTGGGGAATAGCTGTCCATAGCAGAGGAGTGGAGGGCTGTGATATCAGGTACCTGGCTGCTCCAGTCTCTTGGCTATAACAATCAATCAGGTGTGGCATCAGAAGACCATGGTGTAATCTTACACAGGGAACAGATAGCCCTGCTGAATATATATGCAAGGCTGACACACACACACACACACACACACACACACACACACACACACACACACAAACTTACACCTATCTAAGAACACATCCAGATAGACATACATGGCACAACTGTGATAAGCCAGCTAGTCCATTTCACATATTAACTTAAATTTAAATGAATACGTGCATACGCAGGATGTTTTCAGAATGAAGAATTACTGATTTAGATGACTTTCCCCCCTCCCTCTCCCAAACAGGGATCCACATCTCTGTTTCCTCTGCTGGTGCTCTGTATGCATTGTGAGGTGAGTTGTTGCGGTGATCTTTGCCAGTGATCTGTACCTGTTGACATTGTAAAGCTTCCCCACAGGGGCTGGACGGTCCCCCCGCCATCTGTACGTGGGAACTGAAACCACCTCAGGGCTGGTCCACATTACCCCTCCACCGCTCTCTCTCTCTTTCTCTTTCTCACCCCCCCCCCCCCCCCCACACACACACACACACACACACACCATCTCTCTTAGGATCAGATCTCCTTCAGGTTTATGCCACGCTGACGTGGTCTGGGCCAACTGCAGGTCTCCTGTCACCTCCTCGCTATGTGTAAACAAACAGCACCTCCTCTTTATGGGCCAGCGCAAACAGCAGGGCTTTGTTCCCCTATCCTTTGTCTGGGTTGTGTGGCTGTAACTGCTGCCAGCCCTTTCAAACCAGTCCTCAAGGTGGCCAAAATAAATTCAAGGGGGAACCTTTGCATTGTTATACCCAAATAAGCGCCAAGGTAGTTTTTTATGTAAGGGATAATGTATAGAACGCCGGTCATTATTGGGAAAAAAAGTCCCGACAGGGCGAACCGGACCCTGACACGCAGCGGAGGGGTCTTGTTCCGCCCTGAAGGGACTTATTTTCCCAATAATGACCGGCGTTCTATACATTATCCCGCTTATTACACGGCTACTTGCCAAAACGAAACAATAAACTCCTCACGATGTGACTCTTTAGCCTACATAGCCTAGGCTATAGCCTATTTGTTACCGTTTCATCGTGGCTTTTGGTGAGAAACAAATAGTTCTACAACAGCACACGCTGAACTTGAATCAAACATTCTTTAGAACACAGCTGATCAACCGTCTGCTTTTACTTTTGAATGAAGTTCCAGTCCTTGCGTAGTGATATGAAAGACGTGAAATAGAAGCACAAAAGCCATTTTTCTTTGACAGCGGTCTGTTATACTTAGCAACGGTTTGTTATTGAGAATTAGCAGACCACCGAACGTTGGGAAGGCCCATTCAAGTGAATGAAGCATTCTGCAGCATTATGAAGAGGCGTGTAATAAACTGAAGGTACTGGTTACTGGTATTTCTGAACTTTTTCTCACATCAAAGATGATTATATTTGAAGGGATATCTGTGTTTGGAATGATTATCTGTGTTTGGGTCTTGTCTCAAATCATCCCGTCTCTTCCTTTCCACGGTCAGACGTCCAGACATTACTCAAAACTCTCTGTGCATGCCAGTCCACTTTAAACAAACATCAGTCAGTTTAGATCTTCTAGGTTTCTGAAGAACTCCAGACTGCCAACACGATGCGTAATGAATGCCACAGAATGGCCATTAACATTCCAGAATATTCTAGAATATCTTTGTTTCTCCTCCCGGTTAAATGATCTCAGTCCACTCCCCACACCCCTAACACTCGTCCACATTTATAAAGTAGGAAGCCACAACACCATACATTTTAGTGCTTTGCAATATCATGGTGGCATATACAGTTCAATTAAAATAATGGGATCATCTATATGAGCTAATTGCTATCAAAGTCATAGGCCATAAAAGCCATAAAGGAGTGGAGAAGTGTTAAATATATAAATAAAAAGCACCGCTTTCTTGGCTGCTGAATATGTATAGGCAATGACAGGAGGTCATGCAGCATTGGGCCATAAATCTGCTGACATAAGAGCAATATAAATCAAAGGCATTATTGCACCTCAGTGCCCAGGGCTTCAGCGTCTCCAGCGCTTCTCATTCCCAAGGCCAGACGCAGGCAGAGGAGGATTTGCACATTCCAACAGGATGAGAATGCACTGAACAAAAGACTGGCCTGTTTAATAGGGAGACAAAATGGGATTTTTATCAGCTCCAGACTGTCACACACACACACACACACACACACACCTACCACACACACCTACACACACACACACACACACATATGCATGCGCACACACACACACACACACACACACACAAACACACACACTCACACACACACACACACACACACACACACACACACACACACTAAGTTTTTGGAGCAGAAATGGAGCTTGTCCATTTGTCAATCTGACAAAAAAATTATAATTTCCTGACATTGACCACCATATGTAATGTGGATGCAATGTGGAGGTGCCACGGTTCGTTTGCTAGTCATTTCACTCTGCAGGTTTCTGCACAGGATTTAAGACTGATACATATTGCCAATGGCAATTTCCAGAACATCCTTGCTTTTTTTCCTCTGAATTGAGAAAGAGGGGGAAAAAACATTACCAGTGCAATAATTTAGTGTTTTGTCTCAGAACAAACATTGTATTTTCATCGTGCTTCGTTTGTGCCAGACACAGATGATGTTTGTGTGATGCAAGTTTGTGGACATAATACCAAACAAGTGCACAATTATTACAGCTATTATGTTGTCAAATATCAGCTGAGCTGCAGAGCAGCAGGAAGTACCACTACATGCCAGGGTCTTCAGCAGAGGATTCTTCTTCCTCTGGATGACTGTCATGGGTTATTTTATCTCCAGCAGAAATGTGCGTTTCCCTCAAATGTCATGCCTCTAGTGCAAGGTTATGGGAGCACTTGTTCACAGAGATCCAATTGTGGGAACACATCAAGCACATTACTGCATAATTACAGTTTAAAGAATCCACTGTTCATTCAGAAACTCTGAATGCTTTGCTCAGTGAGACTCCCTCTAAAACTTTCAGTGAATTCTGCTGGACAAAAGTTATGCACTAATATACTGCACTAGCAACATACAGTAAAAGCAATTCTAGGATATGCCATACGTAGTTGATGGCACATATTTGAGAATGGTAGATTAGCATTAGTGTCCGCCATTGCTTTGAATGCTTTATTTCTGTATGGACGTGAACCAACAGGACTATACGTGCTGAGTACAAGTGGCAAAATAACAGCCTTAAATAACTGCTCCCCCCCCCCCCACCTCCTGCTATGTGCCTGACTCAGGAGCGGATTCCATTATCTCTAAAGCTTCGCCTCACGCAGAGAATCTGGGTGTAACCAACTGTGACTGCAGACTCCTGTAGAAGCCTGTCAGATAACTCTGAACACGTTAGCCTTCCCCACCAGCTGATAACGATTGGGCCACGCAGCTATGAAATAAAAATGTTTGGGCCAGCGATGAAGATGAGGTTGGGGTTTAGAGAAAGAGGGGGGTGTGGGGTCGTCGGGTGGGGGTGGGGGTGTGGGGATGGCAGCAGGTCAAGATTCCGATCAGAGACGGAACGAGGGGAGAAATTGCTGATGATTTGAGATAACGTGGAGAAGAGCGTGGTGCTGCAAGTCGCATCTCTCTCACCTCCAGCTGATAGGAGACCGGAGGCGACGCTGTGGAGGAGGAGGCCAATGGGGGGGGGGGGGGGGGGGGGCATGCACTGGCCATTTGTGTCCATTTGAGTGTTCACTGTGTTTATGTGTCTCTCTGTGTACATTAGATCATGTCTGTGTAAATGTTTCTCTATCTCTCTCTCTCTCTGCAACTTTGTGTGTGTGTGCGCTCGAGCGTGTGAGTGTGTGTGTGTCTGTGAGAGAGAGAGAGGGAAGTTTGTGTGTGTGTGTGAGAGAGAGAGAGAGAGAAAGAGAAATATAGAGAGAAAGAGAGAGAGAGTGTGTGTCTGTGTGCGTGTGTGTGTGTGATAGAGAGAGAAAGACAGTTTGTGTGTGTGTGTTTGTCTGTGTGTGTGTGTGTGTGTGTGTTTGTCTGTGTGTGTGTGTGTGTGTGTGTGTGTGAGAGAGAGAGAGAGAGAGAGAGAGAGAGCGAGAGAGAGAGAGTTTGTGTGCGTGTCTCATCCGGAACTCTGGGTGTTTTATCTCCTCCTGGGATCTCTGCGTGTATCCTGCATGCTACTCTACTTCTCATATACGATCATTTAGTTGTATATATGGCAGTACAAATTTTCATCATGATTAAAGATGGCAGCCTCCCCTGGCTCCAAATTCGATTGTGAACATGGCAGGAGTATACACAGAATACAGTATTTTTAGCAGACATGATTTTCATCGGTGGATTTAATAATCCAAAGGCTCGGCAGTGCGAGGTAATGAAAATGTAGTATCCTAGGCATACATTTACTTCTTCTGGTGTGTCTGAGATTTACAGCAGATTTGGTGGAGGTAATGAGAATGCTAATGCGTTGGCCACGTGGCTGAAATTGCCCAGGAATGGTTTCAATTTTGAAATATGACAGCTGGAGACGTGAACTGATTCCCTCCTAACATGGAGAAAAATATATCATTTTATGCAAATGTTAAGCAAACTAAAACAAACTCAGAGCTGGGTTGTATACAGACGGTCATGGTTAATGTGTGTGTGTGTGTGTGTGTGGGTGTCTCTCTCTCTCTCTGTGTGTGTGTGTGTGTGTGCGTGTGTGTGTGTGTGTGCGTATGTATATGAGTGTGTGTGTGAATGCAAGGTAGTTTTTAATGATGACTACATTAAGTCAGTGGATTAGTTTTTCACAATCACCATCAGTGCTTTGAAAATAAAAAAACATTTGCATCCCAATTTGACTGTTTCAGGTTCCAGCGGTGGCCTTGTCCATATAGTGAATGCTGAAATGATCCATATGGAGAAGCTTTGATGTTTGTAATGTTTAATGTAAAGCCCTGTGACGCACGCACCCCTCTGTGAAAACACATCCACGATTGGTCTTCCAGGGAGACCTCTCTCACCTTTTCTCACTCACACCTCTCCAAATAGCCACAGCTCTTCTGACACGGCGTGGGCTCGTAGGAATTCCATTATTTCCCCCCTCAGATTCCGCCTTAATGTCCCTTGAATTTTACGGGTTGGAGGTAGAGATGCAGAGAGAGGGAGGGTGAAAGCAGACTGCGGGATGTGTGTCTGTGTGTTAAAAGGGCTGACGTGCGACAGGCCATCTGGACTGCATGATGTACACCATGCCTTGGAGGGTGATAAGGGCTGGCGTGGCCCCCTAGACCCTCACACTGCTCCCTGAGACGCCATATTTCAAACATACATGACTGTTTGGAGTGATTTATACTTTTTTATGAAGCTGTCGCTCATTTCCACGAGAGAACCCATTAGGGATGCTTTATTTTTAAACAAGCAATCGTCTGTGTTTTTTTGGAGGGGGTGGGTGAGGGTGAGCAGAAGGGGGGTGGGGGCTGTTTAATCCGACATGGAAAAAATGTTTTCATTGGCAGAAACCATAGTGGAATTGGCTAATTTAAGACATGCATACAAAAAGAGAATGTTATTTTTTTTTACTCTCTGGGCTTACAAATTTCCCCAAGTGCTGGAGTGATTTAGAGAAGAAATTCAGCATTTGAACGAATCTCATTTTAGCCATAGCATATTCTATCCTGTATTGCGTGACTGTTGGCAATACATAAATCATGTTTGGGAGTGCATGCTAACCTCTAGCAATTTAACCTCATCGATGGATAATATTTATATCTTCACAAAAAGGGGCATTCATGTGAAGTCCTCATTATCTTTTGAGAAATTTGATACGGTTCCTTTTAGCTGTCACTGTTGTCAACATCAAAATATCATATGGAAATAGTGCAGAGGAAACAATCATACCCATTCTTTACCTCTGCTGTGGAGAACCACTGATCCTAAACAGTCAACTTAATAGTGTTGATTCAACATGTGCTAATGGTCAGCTGTTTATGCTAGATCTTATATCTTATTTCGGAGGTCCTGACCCACAGTGTTAAAAGCGGTAAAAAAGCTGTGATGATATCATTGTTTAACACTCGAGCACTGAAAGCCGAGGTTATCATCTTCTATGAGTGTTGGCATTTCCTGATAAAAGTCAATCAGCCATTCACAAAGCCTAGATTAGATAGCACTTCACTTTAGCTTTCTTACTCAGAAAACTCTATGGGGGATTCTAGTGCAGTGTCAGTCTAATGTTCTGATACCTGATAAGCTCTCGTGGGTTATTTTGTGAAGATGTTTGAGGGAGATATTTGCAACTTAAAATCGCATTGTATGCCTTGAATGTGTCTAGCAGAAAGACTGCAGAGCTCATGGATATCGGTCTGAAACAAATAATGCGGTTTAAACATCAGTGTGATGCTGAGAGAGAGTGGTGAAGGTACAAAAACATTCATTATTCTCTTTTTAATATTATAACTGCATGTTATTTTCACAAGTGATAAAATTAGTCCACAACAGGAATCAGAGGACATTGCTGGATATGGTCAAGCAGTGATTGTTTGTTTTATCCTGTCATTTATTCAGTCTAATAAGGCAAAATTCAAAGTGTCAGATGGCAAAGATAATGTTTCTGGCACAGAGTGTTGGTCTCTGCTCTCCTGCTGAAGGGTAAAATAATACATCCTAATGGAAGCTCTATTGGAACCATGTGGCGGAGGAGAACACCTATCTTCTGTGAAAATAATGGCCCCGCCTCGCCTGCTTTGTGTAATGTCGTTGGGAATTAGCTAGTTTGTCGGTGCCGTGCGCTGACTAGCGTGCGTGTATGTCCGCTCTGACAATTTCTCACACTGCCTGTGCATTATCCTGAGCCACCCATCTTGAGGGGATGGCAGAGAGAAATATTCATTTTGGAGGATTAGTGTGTTTTTAGAGTTAATCCACTCTCCCATGAGCAATACTGTTTTCTGGCACCAGATTCATGTTAAGTGTATGGTGCTCTCCGCATAAGGCTGGATGTTTAGGCAGGATGGAGTCCCTCAGCACAGCTGTGTGGCCGAGGATTAGGCCATCTGACAAGGTGCAATGTAATTATGCCTCGGATCGGAAGGTGATTATTTACACAAGAGCTGAGGAAACCAACAACAGTGTCCCCTTTAGAGAAGCCACAACTCGCACATGTCTTTTGATTTAGATTTTTTTCACCTGCAGATTTCTGTTCATCCTGAAAGGACAAGTGAAGCTCCTGGTTAAGATACTGTGAATTGAAATGCTAATTTTAAAATGATTTGTAATCGCATCATTGACCTGTATTATTGAGATTTAGGACATTTACATTATTTAGATAGAAAGAAGAGGGTTGATTGTCCACACACGTAAGTGTTATAGGAACGGACTGAACTGATTTCATGCACATAAAAAATAGTGAAAAATAGGACTGTTCACACCACATATTATCATTACCACTATCAATTTATCATGCGATTATTGTCACATAAAGCATAAACTAGTAAACAACAGCAGAGGATACATGTAACACCATGATAGCAGTTTATCATGTAAAAGCAGAAATCTACAGCAGTCTAAAACAGCAGTCCTACAATAACCTCCCTCTTTGATTGTTCTAATGTTCTGTTCATGTTGAAACTGTTTAAGTAAGGTGGCGATTCAATTCATTACAGTATGGCAGGGTTGGTGTATGAGTGTGTATTAGCTGAGTTCCATGTTCTTACACTCTGGCAACTGATATTAGTTCAGATTACTCCACTTAACAGAGGCTGGGACTGTGCCATCTGAAGAGAAGCAAGACTCTTTTGTGCAGGAACCACCTCCCCTCCAAATCCTCAAGTGAGACAAGGAACAGACAAACTGCCAAAGAAGATATTTTTCTCACATTTTTACGTTGTTGACAAAAAGGTTACTTCTTTTTGAATAGAAGAGACCATTAGTAAGTTATTTTCAGACCAATTAGTAGGGCTGTGACTTTCGAAACCGACGTCTCGAATCAGTGTCAAGGCTTCGAAGCACAAGTGTTTCGAAACACTGCTTCGAAACGTGGTTCAAAACAGCCATGTTATGTGACCACTGCTTCGAAACATAGCTCAAAATCCCCATGTCATGTGACCAAAGTTAAGTAAACCTTCGGAGCATTTCACCGGTCTCGGCAGGCGTGCCCGCACGTTCACTTAACAGTGTAGACTTTTCTTAAGCAATAACCATGGTGTAGTGGTTAGTGAGGGCATTTTTTTGCACGGTAGGCCTAGCCCAGGCTGCTCAAATGTGGTTCGATCCCCGTTTGATTACGGTATTATTTCAGATCGTATCTGTTTATGTTTTCTGACTTCATCATTAACCACACAGTTTCAACTAAACTCTCAGAATGGTCAAAAATCGAGTTTTTATAAGAAGAAAGTGATTTAGAGAACACTAGCAGCAGCAATAAGATTCTCTTTATAGTCACTTCATGTGGTCTCCCATCCAGTAATTGACCAAGGGCATGATTGCTTAGCTTTTGACAAAGACTGAACACAGGTAACACAGTGAGCCACAAACTTTAAAGACTACATCTCCAATACGAAGCATTTGACAGATTTGTTTCACCCTAAACAGCTCTGAGGTGTCGGAATTGTTTCGAAGCTTCGGAACAATTCGGCACAATTGCTTCGAACGTTTCAGTGTTTCATAAAGCCTCACTTTGCCCATCCCTACCAATTAGTGCAGAGTTGTCACGTGTTTGTAGGAGAGGGTAGGACCCAGATGCAGGGCAGGGCCAGGCCAGGCAAGGCAAACTTGTTACTACAAAAAACTTTAATACGAACAGAACAAATGTACTGTAACACTACACAAACTGACTAATGACCGACAAACACTGAGGGGAGACAGAGGGTTTAAATACACAGGGGAAGGAAACACAGGTGAAGATACTGAAACAATAATCAGGTACAGGTGAACTTAACAAGGGACTAACAGGACTAATGATAAGACGGGGCGGAGACAAGAATAACAAACAGGAGCACATGGAAAGGGTAAACAAAGGAGCACATGGAACAGGACACAGGAAGTAAACAAAGCAACCAGGAAGACACAAGAGGAGTAGACAAGATGGAAAAAAACAATACACAGGGCAAACAAGACAAGAACAGATCCTTACACAAGTATGTTTTGTCATGAAGGCTGAGTGATCTGGTTTGAAGCTGATTGGGAATGGAAATAGCAATTACTAATATTTTTTTATGAAAACTAGCCTCTCAAATCATATTCACAAATCAATGTTATTAGTCTCGTAATGTTCTTTTGTGTGTGTGTGTGTGGCCCTGCAATTGAGAAATACACTTAAGACCTCTGTATGGTATTAGCTCCACCCATTCGGTGGGTGACCTTTGACCCCCCCCCACCCCCGTCCCGCTTCCACATTCTCCACAGAGCAGTGCTGTGTTCCTGACCCAGACACATGGCTCTGCATCTCTATGCCCAGAGATGGAGCTCCGAGGTGCTCAGTATAACATCCAGAGAAACATTCACAGCACACAAGGTCAGGATGAGAGGGCTTCAGCTTCACCACAAAAAAGAGGACAGAGGAGGAAAAGGTGTTTTCATTTGAACACATCAGAACCTGTCTTGAGATCTTAATTGGGAAAGACTGTAAAGATTCTGGCCAAAGTAATCCACAAGACCACAGTTTTCTTTCTTTCGTTCTTTCTTTCTTTCTTGAATATCATATAAAGCTGTGTAAATCATGGACAGAGTGAAAGAATCAAGAAATTGTACAGCACCAATCTACCCAGAAGGCCAATGTTCTGGAGCACAGCATTCATTTACTCTCTGATTGTTCTGTTGACTTTTCAGTAATTCAATCATGTTTCGCATCATAAGAGAGTTTTCTTGTCATGCCCTTGAGAATTCACAACACCTCTGCATGGAGGCGAGATCTAATCTCTTTCAAGTCAGAAGTGCACTGCCATTTAATTAGAAACATTTCTGAAACAATGTTATTTGGCTTTGAGGTAATTCTCATGACATTTGTGATTGATATACAATTCATTCAAATTTACCCCATTTTCTCTGTCTGTTTTTGGGAGAGGGTCAAGTCTGTAGTGCAGTTGAAATAAATCTTTGAATTAAAATAGGAGTAAAATATATTGCCTAGTATTTGGTGTTGGAGAGGGGCTGTCATTGTGTGCTTGTTAAATATCGAATATCTCTCATACATCTGGCTCCAGATCTCACACTGTGACCAGATGGGGCTCAGGTAACAGGATGTGTAGTGAACAGCAGGTCAACACTGTGCCAGTCGCTCTCTCTCCCTCCCTCCCTCCCTCTCTCTCTCCCCCTCTCTCTCGCCCTCCCTCTCTCTCTTTCTCCCTCCCCCCTCTCTCCCTCTCCTTCTCTCTCCCTTCCTCCCTCCCCCATCTCTCTTTCTCTCTCTCTCATTGCATTGCTCTGCCTCTGTAATGACTGTTGTGCACCAATATTGGAGCTGAATCCATTTTCTAAAAATGTCTCAAATATCTTAGGTAGCTAATATAACACCTTAGAATTGGCAGTGGACATGGGCTTGTGAGTAGGGATTATAATACTATTTTTCTGATAGTAGTCATACCATAAAGTTAATATTCCAAACCTGTAAAGCATGTACTGTATCTGTCGTACATTCAGGTGTTTCTTGATTCATGCTTTCTGTCATGTTTTGCAGTAAAAAAAAAAAAAAAACAGCAGCATGAATTTCCATGCATCCATATGTGATTCCACCCCACTGCCCATTTGCTGTGGTACTGGCATAGCTATTTCTCATTAGCCAAGTGTCAGTCATGGGCACTCTGTCACTTCATCGATTTCACTCCTCAAGAGGACTTGTGCAAAGACAAGTGACCTCAACCTGCTCCCTCCAGCCTTGGACCCACTTAGTCATCGGCGCACTGCTATTAGTCATGTGTCTGAAGAATGTTCGAATGCGAATCAGTGCAGAGAGAAACAGAATCATTTTGCAACCTCCATCTCTCTCTCTCTCTCTCTCTCTCTCCCTCTCTCTCTCTCTCTCTCTCTCTCTCTCTATATATATATATATATATATATATCACTCCCCCCCCTCTCTCTCTCTATCTCTTTCCTCTCTATCTTCTCTCTGTCTCTTGCCCCCCCTCTCTCTGTATAGCTCTCTCTATCCCCAGTCTCCCGGCTCTGTAAAATTGCATGGAGAGAGAGAGAGAAAGCTCAGAAGCCCCCCTGTTTTCATGGACAGGCCCCAAACAGCAGCTGTGCATCCCCGCTGGCCTACTTTTCACAGTCTGGAGGTCAGCCATCAGTGCGATGCGCTGTCTGTCTGTCAGCGGGCGCTTTTTCGGATCACCTGCAGGGGAGGACAGACACGTCCCTGTGCCCCGCGCCTCCCTGCCTCCCTGGGATGATTAGCCTGACTCTGCCCCTTCCTCTCCTGCCACACTCTCTCACTATCAGCATCAGCATCAGAGCTTTTGTTTCAGTGGCCACAAGAGCGCCATGTGCACACGGAGAGGGAGCAATCCATATTCAAGTGCTTTTATTGACCATGGAGTCAAATGACGAGCTGCTATCGGCAGAGTTTGGTGCACCCCCTCCAAACTCACACACACACACACACACACACACACACACACACACACACACACTTAAAACACATGATCACCACTACCATTATCAATCTCTACCACATATGAATCAGGGGGAGTATTATTTTAAAAAATCAATGCATTTGTTCCAGTCATGAAAGCCTGTGGCGCCTCTGAGAGTGACATTTTCTCTCCCTGTTTTTTATTTATTATTTTAAACCACTCTCCATGTGTGTGTGTGTGTGTGTATTTGTATGCATGTGTGTGCATGCGTGTGTGTGTGTTTGTGTGACAGAGAGAGAGAGAGAGAGAGAGAGACTAGAGAAAGACTCTGTCAGGGATCCATCGTGAGTGCCCAGCTGTTGACTTTTTAAACGGCTGATCTTAAATCTGATAGCCATTTGGTGTGAGCGCTGCGACTAAGTGCCCAAAGGCACAGACAGCAGGACTGCGAGATTCCCGAGAGAGGGGAACCACTTACCCAGCCCGCAGGGAGGGGGGAGGGGGAGGGGGGGAGAGGAGGCGTGCGGACAGGGTTTGGGGATGGCAGGAGGGCACAGAAGGACAATGCTTAGCTTGCAGTGCCAGTCAACGGCAAATTACCAACCCGTGTGGTCCATTATTCCAAAACAGGTAGATCAGTCCCCATCTTGAATCCCTCGTATTCACTGTGTTATACTGTGACACTGCCATCTTTAGAAAGTCCAGTGATATATGTCAGCTGGACTGCATAGTCCTTCAGAGAAGTGGACTTGATGAAAGTGAACCGTGGCGATGGGCCTTAACAAGCCTCTCATGGACGCCAGTCTAACGGATTGGGGCCCCTGGGCCGACAGCATGACATCATCATGGTGCCATATGCACGTACACTGAATAATTAAACAAGAAAGATCAGTGTGGCGCTTGGGAGCGGCTTGGTTTCACGTGTAAACAGATGCACACACACACACACACACACAGACACACACACATTCTCTCCATATCTGTGTCTTATTAATTGGGTATATCATGACAGCAAGAGAGGCGAGGCAGAGGAGTGCAGTACTCTGCTATTTCATCCTTTTAAAAGTACTGTTGTGATGATCTCTGTGTTCTTTTCTGAAGTGAGCTAGAAAACTCAGTGAGAGTGTCGCTGAGTCATTGCCTCCTTAGACAAGGGACACTCTCCACACAGTGATCTGGAGCTGCGATAGGAGACAGATATGCGACGCTAACTCCTTCCTCTGCACCAGCACACTGTGGCTCTGATCAAGTCGGAAGATCAAACTGCTAAACAACAATTGCTAACAGCAAACCTACATAGAGGAAGTTTCCAGCACACTTGTTTTCCAGAAGCATGCCATTTTACCTGTCACAGCTAACACTTAACGGTGCCAGCCATGAAGTCATAAACATCCACAGAGATGTACATCAGTGGCTTGGTATTATCAAACAGAATCATATTCGCGTGACGAGAGTTGGGAGAGAACAGCGGGAGTGATTCACAGGTGGAAGCCCCCCCCCCCCCCCCCTGTGTGTCATATATAACCTCAAATGGACAGGCAGAAAGGCAGCGCTACACAGTGGCACTGCTGCACGCGCTCAAGAAAATCTCAGAGAGAGACTCGTTTAAATGGCAAGGATGTCAGAGAGACATCTAAAGGGCTTCACTTTGTCTTTCATATGAGTATTTTTTAAGCTTGTCTACTATTTTTACTCTCTGTCTCTTGTGCAAGCACACAAACGTGCACATGTTCATGCACACTCAGTCATGCCCTGCTCACACACACACACACACACACACACACACACACATACACACACACACACGGAGAGAGAGAGAGAGAGAGAGCATCACATATTTCACAGCATTGTAATCATATACACATGCACATCCATGCCAGGAACACTGATATTTGTACTGATCCCTAACATATTATACAATTGAAATTATGAAAAAATATGCATTGTATATCCATAGAGACTATAAAAATAAAGATAATTTCACTAGATAGACTAATAATAGCAGACCTGTAGCAGTACAGTACATATACTCTATTGATCCCGTGAGGGAAATTTGGTCTCTGCAACAGCGGCGCTCTGGCAGCAGTGAGGGGTTAGGTACCTTGCTCAAGGGCACTTCAGCCGTGCCTACTGGTCGGGGTTCGAACCGGCAACCCTCGGGTTACAAGTCCAAAGTGCTAACCAGTAGGCCACGGCTGCTCCTAGTTTCTAATGTGGTATTTGGCTCTGGTCTGAGTATGCATACTTCCACTGGCTTTCCTCTACCCCACTTCAGTGTGTGCTTGGCTGAAAAGGTCAAGGTCGCACCAGGAGAGGATAGGAATGAATTAGTCGTCAGGGATATTGATTAGTGTGATATCACTATGCATGTCCTCAAGTGTGATTTCAAATGGGTTTTAAACAGATGGCCTGGTCGTCCTGAGGAGAAGCTCCCAAAACCCCAGACATGGTATCAGATCTCTCCCAGTGTAAAACTAGCCACAAAACCCCCAAAGCCACAGGCCCACCATTGATCTGTCTAGAATGAGTAATGCTTCAAATGTGTAGTCTGGTCAATACCAGTACATACGCCATGTGCTCTAAAATATTGTCCTTTTAAATATCAGGTGCGTACGTTTTTTAGTTTAGTTATCAGTGCTTATATGAATGCCAGTAGCCTTGTGACCACGCATGTGTCTTTTATGCTGTGCTGAGTACCATTGCCTTTTGCCTTATCTTCGCCTCATTCTGCATAGACGCGTATAATTCATTCCACCCATTAACCACGTGTTCATGGGTATGACTGTGGGTTATTGTTGGCTAGGTACATTATTTTCTGCATTTTCAATCAGATGCTGGAGTTGTTAGTATATCCACTGATGTGCACTGAAGCTCAGTTTGCAAGAGCTGCAGTGGAAAAATGGCTATATTGCTGAAACGCATGATTGATGTGTCCAGATTGCGTGCGCGTGTGTGTGTGTGTGTGTGTGTGTGTGTGTGTGTGTGTGTGTGTGTGCGCGCGTGTGTGTGTGTGTGTGTGTGTGTGTGTGAGAGAGGGGGGGGGGGTTAAGAGTGGTTGCATATGTGTTTTGGGTTTGTGATTTGCATGCTTCCATTACTATCAAACTTGCAGCTTCCAGAGAGAGGAGGTCAGCTAAAGGCTGCAATGCTGTACTTAGTTAAAAATGGAGGAGGGAAACAGCAGAATGGTCTATTAACCAAGAACAGAGGAAATTCAGTCATTTGTTCATCATTGAACAAAACTAATTGCCATCGAGGTGCATTAAGGATTAAATACCTTCTACTCTTACAATCCTTAATGGGACATCTTTTCTTTCAATCAATAGTTCATTTTATTGTCTGATGCCTTTTAATTTCCTTTCATTAATTCCCATTAGTGCTGACCAAAAAAAAAAAAAGCCTGACCCCCTTTCTCAATGGTTACGTCAAGACACACCATGAGAAGAGAGAGCACTGCAGTGAGTCGTGAAGGTGGACTTCTCATGGCTGTCAGAAGCCCTTGTTGTGCTGCCTTCAGTGACCTGCTTGAGGAAAGTGACTGCTGAAGGCCGACTGCTGGCTCATTTGGCATTCCTCCAGGGTCTCAGTGTCCGTTTTTTTAATGTGGTTTGGTGTGCACCCGTCTGGGTGGGTGACATTGGGGAAAGACTTCCTTGCCCATATGGAGCGGTCGCGCCGGACGTTGGGGCAGAGAAACTGTTCAGGCACTAAAAACAGAGCCATGTAGTTTGGACGGTATATGAGTGAGGGTGCTCTAACAGAGGACTACTATTTTGTGAGCAAACAAGATTAAAACAGTAAAATAAAATGTGTTTTTTTATTATTTTTGGTATTTTTGTTTACCGTTCTGATTCTGTGTTTAGCCGGAGGCACTCATGTCATCCTTTAAAAATGCAGTCGCCATGGGAATAGGAAGCTCTCTCAGTCCCTCTGTGTTGTGTGTTCACTCCAGTCTTTTGGCCCTTGACCATCTTTCTCCACTGTGCTTGCATGAGCGTGGAATGAGACTAAGTTGGCATGGCGATGGAGTAATTAACTATGACGGCAAATGTCACATCAAACAAGTATCATGTGAATCCGCCCTGCATGTTTTGCAGTATGCTGTTAGCAAGTCCTTCTTGTTGAACACAACAAGGAAAGACAACTTTTGATCCGTGAAAGTGAAAAAATAAAAAAATAAAACACAGACTCAGGCTCACAGCCAGGCCTTCCTATGAGCTCTCCGTTTCAATTGTTCATGTTATTGCATTCTAAGGACATGAAGGTCTAGTTTTGGCCCCAGTACAGGAGTCCAGAGTGGAAATTAAAATAATAGAAGACAAACTGGATGTGAACACACATTTTTATTATTGATCCAAAATATTATTGATCAAAATATACAGTATATCTATTCCCAAAACAAACACAAAGTTCATGAGTTTTTCATAAATAAAATAAACAATGTTGAGAACAGAGCACCAGCAAACAAAACAAAGCCTGACGCTTTTGATTATGTGATAAATGCTTCATAAGATTTATTGACCTTCCCTGGATGCAGCTGCAAGTGGGCTGAATGATATTCAGTGAGCTATTAAATGATATTCAAAGCATAATTATGGTCTTTTTTAGAAGATACCACTGTTTTATCATCTGTAGGAGTTAGGTCTGCGCTCACCACAAAGGCAACAGAGGGAATTGTAGATTTTCTTGCCCGCGGCGTCAGCCTGTAGGAACTGATGCACACTGACATCAAACGCAACACATTCCGCCTCTGCTTCTTCTTCCAGCGCCGCACAAGTCGACTGGATGGACGTGGTCATGGAGGAAGCGATAACGACCACGGGCATTTTGGAAAAAAGACATTAAGACCTGATTTTCCAGCACTGAGTTTCATTGTTGTCCGACTTGACAAGTAGACCGAAGTTTGGAATCATGTGGAAGCATTATCTTAAATCCTCTCACCCTCACAGCGGATCTCATGATAGGCCTACTTCTTAATCCCCTCTGAAGGTTCTCCTTATATGGAGTAATTCTAGGACAATAGCTAGCGTTTGGGGGGAAAAAACACACACACATATATACACATACATACACACACACATATATATATATATATAAGTATACAGTGTTAATTGGGAAAGTTCACTTTCTACGTGAACTAGTTCAAAGTTCAGTTCACAAATTTTAACATTTTAAAATAAACTAGTTCAGTTCATAATTCAAAATTTTGAACTAAGTTCACACTTTCCAAAAATGAACTAATTCATAGTTCTTTTTTTTTCATATGTTGCTGCGAGCTATTATTTTCCAAAATTATTGCCACAGCCCATATAGAATGCAGTTAATTTGGGTTGAGGATCTGTCTTGACTGTCTTTTGATTTTTTATTGGCTTGCACATACCTTGAAAGGCTAGCCAGGTGCTTCAGTTCAATGTGCCGTTTCAGGTTTGCTGTGGATGTGACTGAAGTGCGGGCAAAGTTTGCACAGAAATGTACGATTTTTCCCATCCTCACTGACCTTGTCATAAAACTTGTTTAAATGATCATACGACGCCTCCTTGCTGCTTTGTCGCTGCTTTGTTTGCTTATCAGCTTTTCTCAAACTTCTTTGACCTGAGGCCCAGTCAAGGCATACTTTGGGGTCATAGGGCCCACCTACATGAACCCACCCCTCCTCCCACCCCCCATCAAATTATCATAATGATATCACAATTATTATTATTTTTATACTATATTGCTACAACACTTCAAAACAGTCAATGTTTAAATTGCTAAGATTGTTCACAAAAGTTTGTGAAAACATGTACATCAGAGTACTGCTTTAATGTAAAATATAATTAGGCCTATAGTTTCATTGTTTTTGCATTGTTGCATGATGCTTGCATGAGAAATACTTCTCAAAACAGCAACAATTATATGGGTGCCATTGTTTTGGGATGTTTCCCTCACGAAAGCATCATACACTGATAGAATATTTATATGCTATTTAATTACATTTCATTTGAATGCCTGAATGTAAGGATTCAGGAAACACAATACCAATGCTAGACAGTGTTTTATAGTATGTGCTCTGTTTTTTATGGAAGTTGCATAAATCCACGTTGTTCTATTAAATGTCATTTCATAATTAAATAGCCTTCCAATAGGTTGAAGTTTAGCTTTGCTACCAACGTTATCGAGCTGCTTCTCACGCAGAAGTGCACATGCATGCACTGACCACGTACTGACCATGCACATACCACGACTTAATTCTATGCCTCTATGTTTGATGACATGCACCAAATTAACAAGTATTTCCTACTAATTGCAGAAACGTTTGTTTTCTTTTTCTGTCCGCGGTTGATCAATTGCGCAGCAAATTATCAGACGATACCGCAGGAATAATTTCACTCTGCAGACCAGCATTGTCCACGTTGCGGACCGCGGCCAATAGTTTGAGAAATGGTGGCCTACATGCTGCCATATTAGGGCCTGTTTACGGTGTGTTTTAGCCGGGTTTTCGTGTGGAAGGCTCTGTAGAAATCTGGCACCCTATTGAACGAGAGAGCGTGCCGTTCACAGACACCAGAATGAACGAGTTCATAGTAACGATCATCAGGCAGTATGTTCAGTTCACGTTCGCTCAAAATATGAACGAGTTCATGAACTTTCGTTCAATGAACGCGTTCAAGCACAACACTGTAAGTATATATATACTTATACTTGTAGAAGCAAATCAGAGTAACAGTATTGTAGATGTATTAACATTTCTGCGCCCACTTAAGGTATTTTTTTTCCCGCAACGTGCGCGTTAATACATGGCATGGTATGTACAAACAGGCCGCACTTAGGTAAAACCGCAGACTGCCTGTGGCAGGAGCAGAGAATGGTGAATGGCAATTTGCGCTTTTCTGTGTCATGCAAACACATTAGGAGGGTCAAGGGTAAGTGGGAGTTTTGTGTAAAAAGATGTACGAAAACTGCCCGTGACAGCTTTTGCATTTCTAAAGAATGCATTTTGCAGTCAATTTACATCTGTGTGGGTAACTGTGTTCAATCTCTATTGTCTTAGTAGGCTATGGCCATGACTGAACACCCCGGCTCATGCATACAGTGGCCATTTGGCCTCTGCTCTCGCCACCCTCTTGAGAGCTTAACTCAATCCTGGGCCTGCCTTGGACCAGAGGAAAATATTCTGAACTCTAAGATTTGTGCCAAAGGAGAAATTATAATCTGCTCGTCTTTGATCAAAAGACTTTCCTCCACTACACAGGAGGCCAAGCTAAACTAGTTAGCATACAGCAAAACTCAAATCCACCAGAGCAACTACTCTGATGGTTACCTCTGAAATCAAATACATGTTGTGAATAATACATTCATGTTTGGTCTCAAATTAATACTTGTAATGTGGGCAACAGGTCTGATCATGATTTCATTAATATCTAATGTGTCTGTGCATAGTTGTGGATTAAGAAATACACTGTAGTCTGTATGCATGTTTTCACACCAAGTGACCAAGGTCCTGCAGGCCAGTTGGTTAGGCCTTGCATATTTTAATTATCTTTGGGATAAAGCAGAGTGTCTTGGTGAGAGGTGCTCTCTTCTTTTCCTGCTACCAAGGCTGTGGGGAAAGCTTATGCTGAGCCCTCAGTCTTCATCTCCCCCTCTCTCTCTTTCTCTCTATCCCTTTAATATTTGGGTTTGTAATCTCATGATTTGGTATACTGTTTCATCTGGTCTTATTCTTAACTTGTTAATTTGTTAAGTTTATCTCTGTGTTTTTGGTTAAGCTTCCTTTGTTTGTTATATTGTTACAGTAGACTATATGAGTTTATCTTTGCGTTCAATCGTATATCTCTAACTCTGCCATGCTCTAAATTAGTTACTTGGTAATTGATTCGATATACAAATTACTAATTAAATGGAGTTTGTAATAATAACATTGCCATTTAACTCTTCACCAGCCTGTCCATTTTTAATACACGTGACACTCTCCCTTTGTGAGAAGCGCCCTTTGTTTGGGCCGATTTCTCTCCTTACACAGCGCATGTCTGTTTTGCAGTGAAATATTTCCGCCTTTTAAAATCAGGTGTAATCAAATTGCTGTTAAATGCGTCAGAAAAAGAAGCATTCAAAGACAACATAATCGGTATTTAGAGTACCAATTTTACTTATTTGTACTATGTCAGAAGCAACTTTAATTTTCGCCGGCCTTTCTAATGTCTAACTTTCACTTTCACGTCACCCACCTAAACTTTCCTACCTGCTAGATTTGGATATTAAAGCCTATGTGCACAAGTAGTTGGAGTATTTTCTTATTTGGAGTAGAATACCGCTCTGCATTATCTCTCTGCTTGTTGACATTTTCTTACGTATTGTATTACTTCATGACCACTTAACTTTTGATTCCTTTTAATGTCATCAGTTGACTCTGTTTAACTACGCTTGTGATTGAATCATACCGTTCAGTTGTGAGCAGTGCAAATTTTGGTAGGGGGCAGAGAAAGGCTCGGAATACCCAATGAGCTACAGGTAGATAAATGCGGTTTGGCCATGGCGCTGATAACGATGCGCATGTATGTAAATGTACGTGAATCTGCCCTTCAGAGTTAAGCAGAGGCAGTCATTTCATTCTCTGGCAGGTCAATGTAAACTCCTGTGTCTAGGTTCACTCTCTGGCAGGTCAGTGTAAACTCCTGTGTCTAGGTCTTCACAGACTCCTGAAGTCACCTTTTTTAATGGCTTCTTTCTCGAGTAACTCAGCATGCTAACACTTAGCTCCATGGTGCGGTTTTCCAAGTCGCGGAAGTGCTTTTTGTGGTTTTCAGCACGCGTTCCCTCTGAGAGCTGTGCCTGGCACCTTCAGCTCCTTGCCCACCCTCTCCAGCTCTGGGCAGCGCATCAACTCTCTGCCCCGACTGAAAGCAGGCCCAGCCCCGGCTCTCTGAGGGCTAACAAAGACCCGGGCTCCTGACAACACGCGCGTGCTTGAGTGATAACAGATTTCATCTGGGTGATATTCCCATGAAAGGGCCACAGTTGTGTTTTTCGCTCCTTTAACAAAGGTGACAAACAGATCAATATGCTACTGTCAAGCTGAAATGATTTATTCATGCACTTCCTTCTAATCCCACTAGAAGTGATTAAAACTGACCTCAGTATCATTGGCCCGTCTCTGTAGATGAGCCTGAATACCCGGACCTGGTCTCTGCCACAGGCCTGCCGGTCAGGAGGAATCTTTTAAGCGCCAGTGGATGGAAAGTCTGGGCCCTTAAAGTAGCCCAGCTGTGCCTCTTGCCCTGAGCCCTTGAGCTCCTTGGCTCTTTTACCCCCCACGGGGGTGACAGAGGGCATCCAGGTCATGGCACATGTTTGTCCCTGGCAACACTCTGTGCCGCCCGGGCACCTCAAGGTCACTGCTGCTCAGCTGGACTCTAAACGGCTCTTTGGCCGGCCAACCGGCCATGCTCACTGACCCACATGCCAATCAGCGGCCATTATCGCCCAGGTCGAGGGGAAGACGAGGAGGAGAAGGAAGAGGAGGAGGAGGAGGAGGAGAAAGTGGAAATGGCTACTGGGCCGTTGAGCCAGCACAGCGCATCACATCAGTGGAGACAGCAAGCTGTTATCACTACACGCTGACTACAAAATCATAGACATGTACACACATAGGCTACACACACAAGTGCAAAGAGAGAGAGAGAGAGAGAGAGGAGAGAAGGAATGAAAGAGAGAAAGAAATAAAGAAAGAGAGGACAGAAAGAACGAAAGAGAGAGAGAGAAAGAAAGAAAGAAAGAAAGAAAGAGAGAAAGAAAGAAAGAAAGAGAGAGAGAGAGAGAGAGAGCGCACATACACACACACACACACACACACACACACACACTAACATAATCACACACAAACATGCCACCACAGCCCACAAATGCACAGAGCTCAGTGTAAATATGGAGCGGGGGTCATGAGTCCCATCCAGCTCCTGCTGGGATGCAGGGCTCACTGAAGCAGCAGAACGGAGGGATTAGACGCTGGCTGAGCAGAGCAGAGCGAAGCGGAGAGGAGCTCCTGGAGAGAGAGAGAGAGAGAGAGAGAGTGACAGAGAGAGAGAGAGAGAGAGAGACTCACACCCCAGCCATCCCCAGCCATGCAGCGGCATTTAAATGGCTGCACACAGAGAAACTATCTTAATGCCTCCCCTCTCCGTCAGAACAATCACATCTCAATAGGTCAAGCCAGTGATTTATCACAGTGAGAGTAAATATGTACACAAATGTAAGAAATATGATAGTCATGACAAAAAATAAACATATACACATAGAGGGCAGCCTACCAAAAAGAGGACAGCATTTTTTGTTTTTATTATTTATTTTCTTTTCAAGGTAAATAAGTTTTTTTTTCTGTTCTCTCTTGGTGTAACTGTTCAGCATTTGTCCATTTTTTAGGCATGAAAAAAGTGCTTTTTCCACAGGTTACAATTCAACACCCTTTCCTGCTGCTGTTAACAGATAGCTTCATGCATTTTTTTAAGCATCCACCCCCCACCGACCCGATCTCTAACCATTCCTGTTCGACTGGTGTGTGTTCCGCTGCCTCCAGAAAGGACACGGCGAAAAGCCCCCCAAGCGCTGCCTTTTGTCTTCCTGAGGTTACGGTGGCTTTTGAGGACCTTGTCTGCCTAAGACCTTTCTCTTGACCAGCGCTAACCTGACAGATGGCCTTCATCAGGGCCTTTGAAGAACACCCACTGGTGCTGATCAGGCACTTACCCTCGTTTCCTCCCAGGACGTGCCCACGGGCTGCAGGGCCCCCATCCCTCTCCCCCGAGCCCTCCAGTCTCAGGATGGTGTGACTTTTATTGGTGGGTGATCTATTGTGGCCTGTGTAGTGGGAGGGGGGGGGGGGGGGGTTGACAGGGACGTGCATGTGGGCTGGCTGTAGTGAATGACTAGAACATGCGTCATACACATGTTGGGTGCAATGTAGTGCGTGGTGCTTTTGAACTGAATGTGTGGGAAGAAGACTGAAGACAAAATGATTAACCTCGTTGGACATGATACACAGTCACGCACACACACACACACACACACACACACATTTTTAAATGTCATGGTAGGTAAGAAGTCAAGCGTTCACTTATATATACCACAATGCCCAACCAAAAAATAACTGAAAGCAGTTTGTTCAACAGCGACTTCATTAAACCCCCCCCCCCCCCCATCTTGGAAAGGTTCTGACTGTGGGATTGCACCATTTAATGCCAAGATTCCTTCTGGCCCTAAATTCATTTTCTCTGGCAACCCAGAAACCATCCATCAGCCTCCACAGAGAGCACCCCCATCCACCCCTCACCCAAGTCTCTGTTCCTCCCTCGGCCTGTCGGCGTGTTACCAGGCAACGGCACTGAGCAGAGGGGTTAACAAAGGCGTCCTGTGTTCAGGCCACATGAGTGGGCCAAGCGGCCATGTGGAACAAGGGAGCGCAGGGTGGCGATGGCCGATTGCTGAACCACACTGCCCTCCCGGATCAAAGCTGCAGAGTCACGAGGAGGGAGAGGCCTGGGGTGGGGTGGGGTGGAGTGGGGGTTCCGGTGGGGGGGAGTACAGCGGGGCGGGGGGTTGTGGGGCAGGAGCAGGAGAGCAGGGCTGGAGGTGAGTAAGGTGGATTCAGGGCTGTGGAGGAAGAGCCTGAAGGAAGAAAAGAAGAGAGAAAGAGAAGCAGTTCGAGGGACTTAGAGTCCCCACAGGAGGCAGGGGGGCGGAATAAGGGAAGGCCAGGACACCCAGAGGGTGGCATCCCTGGGGACGAGACACCCCCCCACACACACACTCCCTCCAGTGACTTTAATGACTGTGGAGGGGGACACTGAGCCAAAATGGCGCCTAGGTGATACCCCACTGTTCCATTGTATGGGACACAGTGAATGTCTCTGCCTGACAGACTCCCTATTGTCATTATAATGAAACTGTCAAAGGCCAGGTAGGATGTGGCTTCAAACTGCCCAAGAATGAAGACTATAGACAAAAGTTTACACCCACTCACTGGCAGACTATCATGGCACAGACTGTAAAATGCTATTCATCCATTTGGCAGATGCTTACGCAAGGTGGCTTAATCACTTAAGAAATACTAGCCAGCCAATGTCATATGTGTGCCTTCTACACCAGTGTTTCTCAAACTTTTTCAGACCAAGGACCACATAACCAAAAAAAAAACCCTCACGGACCACCTAGCTAAAAAAAAAGATTTCAACAGTGTATTACACAACAGACCTACTCACTGAACCACCTTGCTTGTCTTTGCACCTTGCTTATTGTGTCAGAGGATTCATATGATTTAAACTGGCGTAGCTTACATAAGCAGTGTTGCAGAACTGTTTGGATTTACATACAAGTTGGATCAATGTTGCAAACAACTCATCTATATTATATTTTACCACGCCTGCCTGCGGACCACTTGGGGTCCATCTTAAGCCACCCCACTTCCTATTTACCTAACGTCCATCACTGTTGACTTTCTCGCTGGGAGGCCGTCATCTCACAGGTCATTGTTGATAATGAGGCACCATCAGCTCTCTTCTTCCCTGACCTAGACACTGGCTCGTGAGGGCATTAGGCTGGTAAGGGCAGTAGGCTGGTTAGGGCAGTAGGATGGTCGGGTCATTAGGCCTGCCAGGCTGATGGACTTGACTGGGAGTGCTGCTGCTGTGCCATTCCTTATCGTGCCTTTCACTGCAGAGTTGTCACAAAAACAAGTGCATTGTTAAGCAAGACAACAATTGAACAAAAAAGACATGTATTGTCTCGTTTTGTCAGGTGGTACCACTGTCATTCTGAGAAGCAGTGAACTGTTACAACAGCAATCTCCCATGAGAAGGAGAGCCACTCAGGGTGATCTTTCTCCCTGTTGCACCAGTGTCCATTCAATGTGTTGACATGATGTGAACATGGTTTATATCCCAGCTAGCGAACCTCGGAATGAAAATGTCCATCTGTACTGTAAATCAGGGCAGTTTAAACCTGAATAGAGCAGACAAAAATGAAGAGCATATCCATTGTGCCACAGAGCCTTCTCTAACACAAGTACCTCCAGTCAAACTCCCCTACGCATGGATCTGCTCACACACAGTAAGCTAAAGCCTGTAAAGATAAGTGTCTGCAGCCTACAGTATGTGCATGTAACTGTATGTAGTACTTGGACAGTATTTGACCCGTACCTATTCCAGAGGTATTCCAGTGTTAAAATAATGTGCTGGAGATTAATGAGCGGCTGAGTCCTGGGTGTCACGGTGGAGCCTGGCTAATGATCAAGTACGAGTCACAGTTTAGACTGTCAGGCCAGCCACCAGAGTGAGGATGGCGGAGTCAAAGGCAACTTGGAGACATCTAATTACGGTAAAGTCAGGGTCATCACTATCCCCTCCCGGAGGTGTTCCTGAGCTGATTCCATTGTGCAAATCAAAGCAAATGCGAGCGGTTGAGTTGGTCCTTTGCTCTCAGAAGCACTGGGGAGAGGAGTGGAGAGGTGACGAGGGTGAAGAGGACCAGAAACTTTTTTCCGAGTCTGATTACAGCGCTGGGTTCACCCTCAGGCTACGAATACAAATGAGGTGCGAGGATCTTTCTCCATTTCAAACTACGAAAAGCATACATGCTTATCTCTCTGTGATTATGCTTATTATATCATACGTCAATTTTTAATATGCCATATTAGTTGCCCTCACAATCTGCCAGATATATTTCACAAATCGTGAATAAGAAACATTTTATAAAAGGATATCTTTGGTGTGATTCACCAACTGCGTTCCTGATTCTGCATTTCAAGTAACACACACAACATCTCATCAGATGATCAAAACAACTTGGAATTGATCTTAGACATGAAGAGGCTAAACATGTATTAACTCACATTTGACAGGGAATATAAACAATCAGACCATCATCAAAACTAGGACACAGGAAAGAGATGAAGTATGTGAAGGCCATTGCAATTAGTCTACATAAACTGAGGATACAGCAGATTCGCGTCAGAGCCCTGTTTGCTCTGTCTGGCTTATTTTCCGATAATGAACAGTGGATAACACATTATCCCTAATATAGAGGAGGGCTTGAGAGAGCATATTTCACTCAGCATGATGAGTGGATGCTCCGTAAAGTGAGGGGTCTGTGGGGAGGCCGCCGCCGTATGGGGACCCTCCCCTGCTCTCTCTGGCCCTCCTCTGCCATGCAGGGTTTCCTGTGGGCATGAGAGTGCCCTGCTCCCTTATGGACTGGAGACAGCCAGCAGGGAATGTGTGTAGGCGTCTCTCTCTCTCTCTCTCTGTCTCTGTATCTCTCTCTCTTGGTCTATCTCTCTCTCTCAGTCTTTTTCATTCCTGTGTTGTTTTCTCCTATGTATTTTTCTCTTTTTGTACTTAGTTGTGAAGTACATAGAAAAAGAAAATAACTTTCTTCCAGCCTAACCATCACTCACCATTCTATTTTCAGTTAAAAATCTCTTCAGTGTCTGGCTCTGGTCTGGGCTTTATAATCATAAAGCTGTTGCCATAGCTATTCCAACACAAAAAGCCTGTTAGCTAAGGGCATATCTGCCAAACTTTTGGTGGATAGTGAGTTGGCATTATCAAAATTACACTAACCCTTATGTGTGAAGAGGGCTGCGAATCTTCTGCACTTCCTCTGCACTTGTGAATTCAGTCAAGCCTTTAAAGGAAAATTCCGGTTTTTAGCACTTTAAGGCCCTTTTCTGGTTTGTTTTGGATGAATTAGAGTGGTGGACACCGGAATTGTGACGATTGGTCCTGTCTCGACTTTTCTGACTCGTTTTGAATCGCCTTTGACTTCTCAGGGTGGCTGGCAATGGGCATACTGTATAGTAGGCTACTCAAACATGTCCTAAAACAACCCTTAACGTTCGTTTTCAAAACTGTGTAACTCACCGAGTGGTTAGAATTTTCCTTTAATAATTGTGTTGTTCAACTACAGTCATCTGCCAAGATGGTTAATTGCAGTGAAAGGTAGGAACCCACTCTAAGCAAAAAAAGCACTGAGTGGTCTTCAAAACAGCACGAGGAAATATAATGAATAATATAGAATATAGAATAGAACGTGGCAAAAGGAGCACTTTGTAATTTGTATTCTCAAAAAAGAAAAGATGATGAAGTTCATGTGCTTGATTTATTTAATATGATGATGAGAAGAGATTACCCTCAGATTTAACGATTGGTTACAGCCATCGGTAATTCATTTGAATTGGATATGAAAATACAGTACATGTTAATCCCCTGTGATATAATCTGAAGTATGGCCTTCCCTCACTTCTGAGTTTATGGTATAGTAAAACTCTATGTAGCGGATTATCTCTACAAATACAGTTTATTTACAGTTTAAATGCAGATTAGCAAGCATCCCAAATGATGTCCATACAATGATTTTGAGTCCAGTCAGGAGAGAGGATTGTCCCCTAGTTGTTTACAATGTTTCGTAAAAAATAGGCATTTGTCAAATACAACACGGTTCACTATCCTCTTCTCCTTAAGAGAATAAAGTCGTGAGCACTCGTGTCTGGTTCTCTGCCACAGACGTGACTCCTCTCATGCAAGGTATCTATCCTGTTCAGAGATTAGGAGAAATGCAAATGCCCTTGGCTTTGAGAATCAATTTAATACATTGAGCTTTAATTCACATTCACAAATCCCTGGATAACATCATTTAAAACCTTGTTAATGGTCTTACAATCTGGAGCGCATAATATGATAGCACAGTGAATTAAAATAAAACGAGGAAGCAAGGCAGTCATATCATTTTGTAAGTTAATGTGGTCCATTAGTTAAGTGCAGCAGGAGCAGTGATACAGTCCACTGATAGCGGACCAGAAAGGACGTACATCTGGTCCAAAACATGTAGTCTACCTGGAGAGCATCTACCATTTTGCCTCCAACATGTTAATTACTCAGTGAACTTGTGAATTGAACTGATATATCTGTGAAGACAGGAGCCTGGAACATTTCTGAACTCTCAGATGTTCTCATAACCCAAGGCAATAGTAGTTCACAAGCAGTCTTCTTTTAGAAAGTAAGTCTTCTCTCTCTCTCTCTCTCTCACACACAAACACACACACACACACACACACACACACACACACAAAACTTTCTCTTCTGGGTCTTAGGCCTGGTGGTCGCCAGATGATAGACTCTTGAAATGAGCTGTTGATCTCAATCACTTTAATCAGTCCAACCAATCCCATCTCGCGTCCTCTCTGTTATCGGACCTGGAGCGGAGCCAGCCGGAGCTTACCGCAGTGCAAGTGCAGGCGGGATGGAGGCTGCCAGGTTTTTATTGTTAATTTTGTCCTGGAAGATAGTCAGGGGCACATGCAATATGGATGTAATTATCTTTAATTTTGTACTCTCCATAACAATGACACATTATCCTTCTCCTTTCTCTGTGCGTGAAATCAAATCTGTGCTTCTCCACTGTTATGAGCAATTAGACATAGCATTTCATCCAATTAACTCTGCAGAATTCAGTCACTGGCCATGAATGGTAATTCTTTTGTTCCAGAGAGGGGAGAATGTATTGGAATGGCTTAAATTTAAAAATGAGAAATCACCATGAAATTATTGTACAGCATTGGTTGAATAGACTGCGTACAGATAGATTGAGTATTTGTGTGGGTACATGCCACTCTTCTATGTAGCATTAGTGAAATGATGGCGATCAGGAGGTAAGGCAGAACAGGTCTGTGCATATGGTGACATTATGCTGTATCCCCCTGAGCCTGCTCACCCAGGATTAGCATCTAAAGACAGAACATGCCCTGAAACTGGATACCATTCAGCTTCACCTTACCTAGCAACAGCACATTATGACGCTAGCCTGATATTAGCTCTTTTGTTTAGCATCTATAAAGCATTAGTTATTTATCCATTCTATATCCATTATATATTCTATATAATTAGCTGTTTCCTTAATGCAGCTTCAATGGTTCAGTGAAATCCCTTCCTTTAAATAACTCCCAGACGCACAGTATCAGCAGACATCAGTCAACTCTCAAGAGTGGACATCATTGGGATCAGGAACTAATGGGGAGACGGGGCGGCTGGATTCTTGCTCTCGTTTGGTAATTCAGCACTGCCCGAGACAAAAAGGCTCTCTTTTGACTGACGGGCACGCTGGGGCTCTAAGTGTTTCAGTGTAACATATGCTCAAAGGTGTTGACATATTTATGCCTCCATTCAAGATTTAAACGACACAGCCTCCACTCCTGTCAGTGGTGCATAATTATGCGGGGCCCAGGTTATGTGTGTACCGAGTGCTCTCTCTAAGTGTTTTATTTTCAAGAGTGGAAGAAGGCATAAAAAGCCATACACTTCATGTTATATTTACTGAAGCCTCCACTTCGCAGGAGTGATAATATATGAATCTTTTTCATACTTGCAAACAACCAATTTTAGGCTGACATCTTAATTCATTTGTATTTTTGACCTGACCTTCACAAGAATTTACGGAATCGTGAGCAAAGTGGGAGATGTGGTTGGCCAGTGGCTCCGGAGAAATCATTGCTTCAGCTGCTACACAATCAGGCTTAATTCATCTGAAATCTGGACATCCAATGGGTGCCCCCTTTTTTTCCACCCGTCTTCCCAGACCCAGCGGTCCAGTGGCTGACTGACGTGAAAGGGTGGTATGACACCAGTCAATCCAGCGTATCCAGGGTAATCTTCCAGGTGATGATCCTATTGGACCGGGGGGAGGGGGAATGGAGGAGTCACATTCTCTGCCCTCACTCATGCTTGTAGCCTCCACTATGGAACATAATGTGTTTTGTGTGTAGGTGTTTTGTGCATGCGTGCCTGTACTGTGTGTGTGTGTGTGTGTGTGTGTGTATGTGTGTGTGTGTTTGTGTGTGTATGTGTGCGCGTGCGTGCATGTGAGTGTGTGCATGTGTGTGTGTGTGTGTGTGTGTGTGTGTGTGTGTGTGTTCTCTTTCTGTTCCAGTAATTGTCGGCTTCAGTGCGTTGGAGGGCTGGTGGAGGAGAGCCGTCTGTGAGCCGTCTGTGAGGCGTCCAAAAGAAATCCTGTGGGGCCTCCTCTCTGATGTTATCTGTGGCCCCCTCCTGTAGTACGTCTGACTGTCTTATCCAAAAGGGAACTGTTGGAAAGCTAAATCACATTACAACAAAAGGCTTGATAAAAAAAAAAAATATGGTTGATCGATCATACTGTTATTGCCTTTTGAAATACACAAACTTACATCTCATAGGTCACATCCTCATGAGCGAATCCCCATTAGCATGGTTTCACCCATGGATGTATAGACCTCTAGAAAGTGAGAAAGAGAGTGTGGGAAAGAGTGAGAGGGTACTGACGAGAGTGAGGAAGAGTGAGAGGGTACTGACGAGAGTGAGGAAGAGTGAGAGGGTACTGAAGAGAGTGAGGAAGAGTGAGAAAGTAGGTACAGCCACAATTACCCACAAGTACCTAATAGGCTGCTGACAACTTCATTGGAAAATCGAAAGATAATGAAAAACTGTTCACTCTCATTTCACAAGCAAATTAAATGTAGATTTTGTTCATAGATTTCAAATTTTGACTGTTTGTTTTTTAAGTACTGAGACATTGAACTCAGCATTCGCTTTCTGTGCAATAACACACAACTCCCCCAATGTGGACCACCCCCTGACACTGCTTCTTGTCTTGGAAAACACAAAACAGCACTTGGCAAATACCTGCCTTCAGTCCGAATACTGCACCTCTCAAAGGGAGGGAGTTTTTCATCGGTCTGGGAAGCCAACGAGTCTAACAGGCCTTGAACTGTCCAGACGTCATACCTGGTCTTAGTCAGCATGATGTACAGGACCTGTCTGACCTGACTGAGCAGCTCACAGATGGGGTGGATCTGAATGAGAGAACTGACCATGATCTCTGGTAATACCATGAATTAGTAATGCTGAATATGCCATTGAATGCCAGGTCTTGTATCTCTGTACTTGATGCTATCATTCAGAAAAGCTAACAGAACTAAATCTACCAATTTCGTCTTCCTATAAGCTGTAATTAGTATTCATAATGGTATACCTCTGGTAAGACATTACTGAAGGTCAACAATACTTAGGCTGCCTATTTTCTTCACCTTTTGCCCATCTTAATGGTTCAAACTTCTATAATGAGTCCATCAAATAGACTCATTATAGCTTAGGCTACATGTCTATTTTTTCACATGCAAAAATGCTACACAAGTAGCTGTCTAATATCACTCACGTTAACAACACTGGAAGAAAATCTTGTTTCTACTAGCTGCACTAATAGAGGCTAGTCAATGTTTCTAACAGATTTTGAATTCTCAAAGAATCATCTAGCCCACCTGTCACATCCCTGGACATCTCTGCACGTCGACTCACATCACTAGGCTATTCCAGCTATTTAGGATGCATCTGCGGTCAGGCATAGCTCTGTAAAGCCGGGTTTACATTGTACACGACATGCGCTGTGCTTGCCACTAGGTTGCTCTTGGTTGAGGTAATGTCCCAAAGATTTTTGTTGCGCTTGCCGCCGGGCTCAGCACATAATACCTTTCATACGGTAATTGCAAACTTTCAAGGCACTTATTATAGTAGCCTACATTTTAAGTTCATTTCAAATATTACAGAAACATGCTAAATAAATAGAAATGAGGATGATAAGAGTGTATTCAAAATACAGTGCTACACTATTATTAGTTATACTGTAATGCCTTTTAAATACATTTCCAATATACTTGTGATGTTACAAAATTGTATTACAATAGTATTCCAAATGTTCATGAATCACTTTGTATGGTGTACAGGTGCGCCTGCAGGTGTACGGCCGTACGCACTGTGCGTACCATCAGTCTACTCAAAAAGAGAGAATATCCCCTGTGTGTGTTCACACCAAAGTGGCCTAACTTCCCAACTTTGCACAGTATCTCTAACTGCATGACAATTTTCTGTAAATTTTGTAAACACATTAACTCAACTTAACGCAGAACTATATGCAGAGATGGCAAAAGTACTCACTTTCCATACTCAAGTAGAAGTACAAATACTTGTGTTAAAAAATACTCTGGTAAAAGTACAAGTACTTTTTTAACTTCTGCAAGTAAAAGTAACAAAGTACAGGCTTGGAAATTTACTTAAAGTGTAAAAGCAAAAGTAGTCTTGTGAATGACAACCATTTTTTATGCAACAGCACCTGGACCACACTAATGTTACCAGAGTGCAAGAGTGCCAGTCTCTCTTTTTAAATCTTCCCATAACCTGTTTGGCCATTTATTGGCTTTCTCCCCCAACATTGCACTGTACTTCAGAGGGCAGTGTGTTCTTTTGGCCTACCATCAAATGCTGTTTCTTAGGAAGCACTGGCACAGAGTGACAGAGCCTAGAATATTGTCTTTTCCTTTATGCAAGATAACAAGCATCTCTGAACTGACTACATTTCTGCCCTCTAGGTCACTTGATATTATTTTAGAAAAACAATTAAGCCCTAGCACCAGATCGTGCGAAGCTGTGTGCAAAATTAGATCAGTAAAATCAGTATTTTAGACCATTATTTGCTAAGGTATGCTCATGCATTTTGAAATGCCTTATGGAAACTCCTCATAGGACTTTTGGTTACCCAAAATGCATACTGACAATAAAAGTCTGCATTTCTGAGGTTTCTTGTGGACTATTTGGATTGTGTGTCAGGTTCTGATATAGAATTACTACACAAAATGGAAAAATTACACAAAAGGCTCTATTTTTGCATTTTCTTTGTTGGCTTCATGCGTGTGTATAAGATGGACTATACATCTGCACAACGAATATTGGATAAAACAACATGAATATTTAATTCCCATGGATTCCTGTGAATATTTCAAGACCAGGAATGTAGTGGTATAAGAGGTGGGTAAACTATGAATTCTGTGATCACAGTAATGTATCAGATTTTTAGAAAAGGCATTCAGAACATGTTTGATGATGGTGCGGTTATTGTCAAATGTTTATAACAATACAAGTGGCATTAAGTGGTTCATAGAGTGTTAATGAGTGTATATATTGTTATTGTGGATAATACAGTCTGATTTTTAAATGCTAACAGTTGTAATTGGTGAATAAACTCTTTTGAGAGGTGGATAAACTCTAATAAGAGGTGGAGAAACTATTTCTGAAATTTCAGTGGTGGGTAAACTGCTTTTAGTCTGCTTGCGTTTAGCGGCCTCCACTAGCCTACATCCCTGTTCAAGACCCAAGGCTGCTCCTAGCCTACTTATTGCTAAGGATATTGGCTACACTGCAGCTAGAAGTTAGGGAAGCACCAAAGGCGAGGAGAGGAGGAGGGCATTAGGCTATTGACTAAATTTAATTGAGACATACTACTACGTGCTAAAGTTAACGTTACTGCCATCAAGCTGCAATTATTTGCCGCGAATGAATGCCGCCCAAATCAAGTCATCTTGTAGTGGTGCATCAAGTGCAACGTAGCCTATATTCCGATCCGCTATTGATGACGCGAAAAATAATAACGGTAGGCTGAAATTATTTGAAACTAAAGTAACGAGCCAGTTTTGCAGTTTTGTAAAATGTAAGGAGTAGAAAGTACCGATATTCGTGTTAAAATGTAAGGAGTCAAAGTAAAAAGTTGCCTCAAAAATAAATGGTAAAGTAAAGTAAAAATATCAGAAAAATCTACTTGAGTACAGTAACGAAGAAGTATTTGTACTTCGTTACTTCCCATCTCTGACTATATGCATGCTCACACCTTTTGTTTGAGCAGGAGAGAGAATACGCATGCACGCTACAGAAGTTGTAGGCTAGGCTACTTGTTGTTTTCTTTTACTATCTATCTATTTTAGCATACTATTTACACTTAAGTGTAGAGAAGTTTTGTTTTTAAGTTGTACTTAATAAGTAATTGAATACACTTGGACTTGATGAAAAAAGTACAAACTGAAGTAAACATACTCAGTGCACTTTATAAAAAGTATAATTTTAGTAGATTTTTTTCACCTGGGTGGTTGGGGACTTCACACAGTGGCTATGTTAATAAAATGTTCTTATAATCAATCCAAGGTCAAATTATATTTGTAAATATCCTGCAAGAAGTCTCTTTGCAGTGCCCTTCAATGGTCATTCAACATGATCAGCCTCTCTGTTATGTTCCTATTGCTATGTGACTGCTAGATCAACACATCCTATCCTGTATTTCCCTATTGCCTGTCTTATGCACATTGCCCACTGAATTAACAGTCCCACTCCCCGAGCCTGAATCAAAGTAGGCTTCTCCAGAGCATTAACACTCCCACCAGCCAGGTGAGAGACACCTTTCACGCTCAGGAATAGGATGCCATTGGTTATCCACTGCTCTTGGTTTCTTAAACTGAGGGAGAGCGAGAGAGAAGATTAAAAGTCTTCATAACCCTCAGCACAAGCTGGAAGTGAGAATGACAACACAGGGAGCTGCTGTCTAGTGTGGATAAGAACTGGGACTGATGCCGTGATGCCCTTATTGAAGGGAAGGGGAGGTGTGCTGTTATCTCGGCTGAACACAGAGTACTCCTTCGCTTTCTGTGCGCTCTCCCTCTCTCTTTTGCTCTCTCACTCTCCCTCTCTCTTTTGCTCTCTCTCTCATGCTTTCACCCCAGGCCTGCTCTTTTATCACACGCTGAAGTTGGTGGAGGGAAGAAGGAGCATGGTGCCCTTTCCGACTGCTACTGTTTTATCACTAGAATTACCTCGGTAAACAAATCCCTCACTTCGCTATACATTTATGTATCCTGGCAACAAATATGCATCTAATGGATGTGTTCTGCACAGAATATCCAATTTGGTAAAGGCCATTTGCACATCCCATTTATAGGAAATGTTAATTTGGGGAAAGGCATAGTCAAAGATGAATATGGCTAAAACCCTTATGTGTTATCTATAAAGGACTTTACAAATGAACATCACTTTATTTATGTGTTTTGGATAGTCAATCCATCAAGGTTGCCACCGTGCATGTCTATCAAACCAAAATGCATCAGTGTAAACAGCATGCCCTAAATGGATTGTGTATTGCTAGCAGCTTATTAAGTCTATGTCCTTTGGGCTATGCTTTTAGCAAAGGGTAAACTACATATGTGTCTTCCCCATTAGAACCTGGGTTTTCTAACCCAGTGTTAAATTAAAGATTTATATATTTTTTTATTATTCTGTTAGAACCCTGAAATTGATTTTGTCATCTGGTAATGAATCTTCGGTGGTCTGGGATTCGTCTCCCTCAAGGTCAGTGGTGGGTGGGTGGGTGGGGGGATGTTGGACAGGTTTCGGTAAGCAGGCTGTTTGACGGTTCCACCATAATTGCAGAGCAGTCTCCAAGGTCATGGTCATTTCAGTGTTAGTCCCATCTCCTCCACCATTACATGAGCACAGCCCTCAACCAGTAGTCTACTCTTCTCTGCCAGAAGAAATGGGAAATGAAAATAGGAATATTACTTTTGTACTATTTATAATCTTAAGGGGGGAAAGGACTGGGGCTCCATTAGTCCTGAAGGGTTCTTCCTGACTGCAGGATAGCAGAGGTAGTTAAAGTAATTGCCATCTAATAACATGCATTTTAATTTTTCACTCTCATTTTTCTTCATTAAGGTCACTCACTTTTGTTAAAATTATATCAAGGAAAAGACAGGTGTGTTCCATAGCATTTTAAATTGAGGTTAGCATAAATGTAAAATATAAAAGAGAATATTCCGTGTAGGCTAATATTGTAGAATATGGGTGACAGTTTATAATATCCTTATTACAAGAAAGGGAAAATGTACTACAACAATATGCTTTGAACGTTGAGGAGTACTATATTTTGCTGTGGAAACATGCTATTCACATCATTTGTAAAAAATGTGTGAGTGTTTTTTTTTAGGGGGGGGGGGGGGTTGGGGCTTGTAGATACCACCAGCAATAGGAAAAGGAAGATACAGACACTGACCAGGCTTATCCAACCCTCGCTTGGACTGCTCAGCTGGACAAAGCCAGAGAGAGCTGAACAATAACCTGTCATTATATCAAGTTAAATACTTTGATGTGGAGCTGGGGAGGAGGTGGGTTGCAAAGCAGCAAGCAGAGAAAGCAGTGAGAGTAAACAGACGGACGCAGCTTAAATAAGGCACCCCTATGAGAGAGGCCCCTTGAGAGCGAAGGAAGCGATCAGTTAAGTGGAACGGCTGATGTGAGCTGGGTTTGGCATAGCCAATAAGAAGCCGACAGCGGGCTTGACTATGCGGCCTGCCAGAGCTAACGCAGAATGCTTGATTTGCTAACAATGTAATGTATTAGCATTCCATTTGCCCTTTTAACTATACCTTGAGGGCTTGTTAATGAAATTTAGGTAACACTTTATGATAACTACACACAATTCATCAATTATTAAGCCTTTGTTATATATTAGTTAATGGTTTGTTCATCATTAGTAATTTATTGTTCATACATAATTTATCATCAGTGAAGCATTTGTTCACACAGTTATAAATGGTTTGTTCATAGTAAATAAGCCTATATCTAAAATATGTTTATACATTATTGTTAATACTTAATAAATATGCAATAATATGTTTTTGATGAAGTAATATTTCCATTATTTAACAGTTGTTACATACACATGCACTAATGATTAGTTAGGGTGAGGATACATATTTTATAAACCACTTCCTAATACTATAATTCATGATTAACTCAGGAGTTACAAGTGTAAGTTAATAATATTTTGTGAGCTCATCTAAAGTGAGGACGATTTATGTCTTGCAACACATTTACAAATGAGTTATAAAGTTTATATTAGCATTTATTCCACTGCTTGGTTGAATTTCCCATTGTCTTACGTAATTTAGAACGACCATTAACCGTATGTTATTTGCACACCTATGAAGAAGATCCATTTTGTGGGCCGTATCACACTTGTATATTAATTCGCCGAACTCGTTGTGAAGTTTAAATGAACTGTCACGTTGCATCTAAGCTGTAAAATGCAGACGTTCAGAACATGGCAACATTGTAGCATATGACGGAGGTGGCTTTTAGCTAGATGGATGACAGCAGGCTAGGTAAAATAGCGATGTTTCAAAGCAAAAGTTCATCAGAATCTTGGGATACGCCCGCTTGACAACGGGAGAGATAGAACTAACGACTGGCCTTTGGCCGTAGCAACCATCCATTTTGAACTAGTAACGGCAGTTTGTCCTGCAAGTTGACAAATTAGTTGATATGTGTTGGAAGAAAGTAGTTCTACAAACAAGACAAGTTTTAGCGATTAAAACGTTTAAATTGTAACAGGAAATTAACACAATGCAAGTGGCAACAGTGGAATAAGCGGGATAATGGACTCCACGGTTGTCTGTTCACAGAAATTAATGTACTTCCTCCGCTTCGCGTCAAGGCCGTTTTACAACCTCGACCGTGCATTAACTTCTGTGAACAGACCGTTCACAGAAGTTAATCTGTGAAGTGTTGTCCCTTACTTATTCATTTAGAAGACACTTTCACCCAAAGCAACTTACACATGTCAATGAAATTAAAGGGCAAGGCCACAATGGTGGATGCCAGGGCTTGAACCCCCAACTTTATGGGTTACTGCATGCTAACCCAGCTCCTTATCCACTACACTACTTCTGCCCAGTGGTATCACAACAGTCAATTCAAAAATATAATATAGATATGCGTGTTTACTATGAACAAACCATTTTTAACTGTGTGTAAACGTGATTTGATGTACAGATGAGAATGAATGTAGGAATAATGCTTTACAAATGAAGAATACAGCATTTAATTATAGTTTACAGATGTTTAATAAATGCTTAACAGTTGTAATAGAAGAAAAACAGAAATTCTTGCATGGTTGTTGTAGGTGTTTCTATCTGGGTCAAGGTAGTGTACTGAATAAGGAGCTGGACTAGCATGCAGTAGCCTGAAAAGTTGGGGGTTCAATTCCCAGCTTTCACTATTTTGTCAATGGCCTTCAATTTAATTGACATGTGTACGTCGGTTGTCTGCTAAATAAATGAATGTGAATGTAATCTTTACAACTCATTTGAAAATGTGTTGCAAGGCATAGAAAGTCCTCACTTTAGATAAGCTCACAAAATATCATTAACTAACACTTGTAACTCCTGAGTTAATCATGAATTATAGTATTAGGAAGTGGTTTATAAAATATGTATCCTCACCCTAACTAATCATTAGTGCATGTGTATGTAACAACTGTTAAATAATGGAAATATTACTTTATCAACAACATATTATTGCATCATTTATTAAGTATTAACAATAATTTCTAAACATATTTTAGATATAGGCTTATTTACTATGAACAAACTATTTATAACTGTGTGTACAAATACTTTATTTATGAGATTTAACATAGGAGCAATACTTTACAAATGATGAACAAAGCATTTTGTAATAGTTTGCTAGTGGTGTATAATGGGGAAATAATTTTTGGATAGGCTTATTTACTATGAACAAACCATTTATAACTATGTGAACAAATGCTTTACTGATGATTAATTATGTATGAACAATAAAGTACTAATGATGAACAAACCATTAACTAATAAGTAACAAAGGCTTAATAAATGATGAATTGTGTGTAGTTATTATAAAGTGTTACCGAAATTTACTAATAAGATTTCATATCATATATAGACCCAAGCAAAATGAGAGAATCACCTTATGAAGTCTCAAGGTAGGGACAGCCGTGGCCTACTGGTTAGCGCTTCGGACTTGTAACCAGTAGGAACGGCTGATGTGCCGCTGAGCAAAGCACCTAACCCCTCACTGCTGTAGCAGGCAGCTCACTGCGTCGGGATTAGTGTGTGCTTCACCTCACTGTGTGTTCACTGTGTGCTGAGTGTGTTTCACTAATTCACTGATTGGGATAAATGCAGAGACCAAATTTCCCTCACGGGATCAAAAGAGTATATTTATATAATATATACTTAGGTGTAAGATATACTAATACAACGTATAAGCCAGCCAGGGACCTGCTGTGGAGGCCAGTGCTACACAGGACCACACAGTGAGCTCTTTACATTGCAATGCAATTAGAGGTCAGTATGACCTGCATGCTGAAGTGAAGTGCCCAGTTTTTAGAGTCCTTAACAAGTGTCTTACTCTGCCGGCCAGTAGTTCATTAGCCATAGAGAAGGACTGTGCCAATAAGCACATGGGGTGCATGGGAGATGGGTCTTCAGTATGTGTCGGTTGATTAGCCGTCCTCTGGTTGAAAAAGACCCCAACACCTCTTAGCTTTATATTGTCGTGACTTAACTGTAGTGCCTCTAATTCTGTCAGTAATATTTTCAGATTGCTCTAATTATAGACTGCTTGTTAGAAGATACACAAGCTACAGTAAAGAACTTGGCCAGCACCCTTTTTTTCCCTCCGACGTTCTGTTGTGTACCTAATGGGGGTGGAAGGCCCCTATACTGGTTACAAAAAACTACTCGCCCTGCTACACTAACTCTGCTCTTTCATGCGGTGTATCGTGTTGTGTGTATCATTTGGCATCTGTTTTTTATCTCAATGTTGTTGCAAAACTCACAGCTTCCGATAATACATTACATTTGACGTGGTACACATTAAATCATTTAATCACAACCAGAAGTGATGGTGTAAAGGGCTGAAGGGGTGGTGGTTGGGGGGGGGGTAAAGATGGACGCCCACAGAGAGGTGGACTCACTCACTCTAATCCTGCCTTGCTCCAGTGACGTTCTTATTTATTGCGAGAGGGATACGTTCATGGGACAAGACTTTGGGGAAGAGAACTAGCCTTGCACAACTGAGTTCATGACCGCTCCAGACGCCGATTTCTTGAAGTCGCACCCACACCACCATCAACACTCTGACCTCTCTCCGAGGCCTGGCCAGTGGGTTGGGTCTGTGACTGATTTACAGAGTTTGGGTTAGTCAGTCCCGCGGCCTTACAGAGTTCAGGCAGCAGGGGAGGTGCACTCTAATTTGGGGGTGTGGAGGGATTTCTCTCAGCTCGTTAAACATTTGTAGACCTCCAAGTGTTCGGTTCCAGCCAGGCTCCCTAAATCTGTCCACCTGCTCAGCCAAGCCCCACTGACTCATTTCTTGTGAAGCAGCACAGTCAGCCCAGCCGGCTCACACTGATGAGACTAGGCGGGGTATTGTGTGTTTGTATTGTCTGTCCTGTGAGAGCTAAAGCACTAAGTATTCTCTCTCTCTCTGTCTCTCTCTCTCTCTCTCTCTCTCTCTCTCCATAGATATATAGTCGCTGTGTGCTAACATGGACAATGAATTAACTGTTTTTGGGCTTTTAATAGAAGACAAGGACCATTGGAAAAATATAACTCAGGACAGATTTTGTAGACAATACCACCGCTTGACGCATACTTTGTGTTCTTTTGTTCTTTAGCTGTTCTCAGAGTAATGTTTTCCCCTCTTCTGGGACATTAACCCATTTTGAGGCAAAAGAGGAAGAGGACTCTGTGTGTCAGCTTGAATCTTGAATCTTGATCTATCTATCTATCTATCTATCTATCTATCTATCTATCTATCTATCTGTCTATCAATATAAAATGTCATGGTTTTAACAAGCATTTTGAATCCCTACTGTGCCCTATAGTTGACTAAGTTCTGTGAGCAGATAGAGAATTCCCCAAATATGTCATTCATAGGGAGAGAAATAAAAACTAAAATAATTGGGTCATTCCTATTCTGATATCTGGGTATTACTAAGATAGAATTAAGATGTTTAAAGCATTGCCTCTTCAAAGAACTCTGCTCCAATGCACACAAACACAAGTACAGCACAGTGACAAGTGATATAATGCCACTAGTGATTAGTCCTCACTTTTATACCTAATCACCAGAATGAGACGCATACCTCCACAGGCTGATTAAAATGATGGCAGGAACACTCATACAGAATGTGATTACATGTTTTACGGTGCTCAGGGCAGGCACGTCAAGGAACACAGGCAATTTGCATCATACCCCTGCTCAAGATCTCAATAAGAAACATGATTTCTTTAACGAGGCAAAGCACTTCAAGATTAGCAGATCTAAGAGCTTTAAACAAGAAGATATAGCTTTGTACTGAAGTTGTTTCAACAAAAAAATAGTTTCTTGTAGTTTTGCCACTGATCCCTAATTTGTTTCAGACCCTTGGATGCTTGTCATGCACTGCTGAGCTCTTCATGGTAGAAAAACATATCTGTTTGTGCTCTGTGTTTGCGGTAAATTATTAATTCACCACCTACACAGATATAATGCAATGAGAGAACTCACAAAGATGGTCATGTTATATTAATTTACCGTACTGTAGTTTGTGCTTACAGTATGTGTGTTTGTGTGCATTGGTGCCTCATGTGGCATTCATTTATCTTTTCTATCCTTTACGGAAGGTTGGTTAATTTTATTCATAGCAACCACAATGAACAAGACATCCAAGGACTAGTGATTGTATTTATTGCTGTCTCCCCTGACGCCTCTGACGGGATGGGCCTCGACACAAACTTTTCCAAAATTCCCCTGTTTTGAGTCAACTTCCCACCCACTGACCAATGAGACCCCTAATCCGTCAATAGGGACAGGTTCCTTATGAATGATTCAATTTCCTTTGCATTGTCCCTGAACAAGGACTCAAAGTGTCCCCAAACTCTTTTGTCCTTGTACTGATTTCTGGTCGTCGGTGTGGCACTCAGCAGAGAGCATCCCAATGGGAGTTGATTCAGGGACAACCTGGAAACATGTCCTCTGTGGAATGCATGGTAGTCAGGGAAAACATCCGCTTCAACTCAAGAAAAAGCAGCCATGGCTTTGGAGCAATAACGCACTGTTGAGGGAAATACTGCAGTCTTTTGTTTTGCTGGTGCTGTCCCGTCAAAACCACATTTCCATCATTGCTTTTTTCTCACAGGCACATTTAAAAGTACAAATACACACACATACACACACACACACACACACACACACACACACACACACACACACACACACACACACACACGCACATACACACACACACACACACACACACACACCACACACACACACACACACACCTCACTATTCTAAGAGGTGCATTGTAATTATAATTGACACCAACAACCCTTTAAATTAAGTTTACCTACGTAAGGAGTTTATAACACATTCGTAAGCACTGACAACTATTTAAAAACAACAAATATGTGTTTCTTGAGAACTTGAGTCTGTCTTCACACCATGACAGATATTTCAAGAAAGCATTGACACATCAGGTATGTCAAGGAAAAGCAATGTGATATGATTTTAAACATGAGGATAAACCAATGACATGGGTGACAGCTGACAGCTAATAAGGAAAGCTATGTAAGGAAAGTCTAACTTACTTCATTGTACATATCGGAACTCCCCCTATTACCGTCGGTCCTGTATTTCCACCGTCCTGCGTGTGTCACTTAATATCCATTTCTATACAAAGCACCCACACCATAGGTGTATCTAAATTAGCTATGTAGGCTACCAAAAATGACATTTTACCGTGAATCGAAGAGCTGTAGACAGTGTTGTAAGGCTGCGTGTACACATCCGCTTGGAGCTGCAGTGGAATTTTAATTTCATGACGAGAATTCTCGGTCTAACCGTTCATGTGCCGTTGAAACGGCGTAAATAGGCGACCCATCAGGCCAGCACTATAACTCCAAGCGTAATAAACAAAATCGGATTATTTCAGGCAGTAAATGCTCCCGTTAAGAACCAAACCAGATTTTGTTCAAATCTACACACCTATGGCTACTGAAAAATGTAAGGTTCATTTAGCAAATGTAATTTTGAAGTGTTAAAAAACATTGTTGTTTTAGAATTTCCGAAGTGCCAAAGTGGTGATAATTGGGGGTGTTACGATAATATGCCAAGTTGAAAATACTGCATGCTCTAAATGAGGGATGAACATTTAACATTGAGCATTGCTATTTATGTAAATAACGTTTTCTAATGCTTATGGATGTGTATAATCCCTGTGCAAGTCAAAATCACTTAGTTAATCACTGGTTAGATCTATGTTTTCCATGTGTTGCTAAAAAGGCTTTTTTGAGTCTTAAAAAAAGACTCAATACTATTCTGACTCGAAGCTCTTCCCCTCATTGGAAAAAAACATAGTGCCTGCATTAATCATTCATTTCTTCACATCTTGATTAATGAAAAACAAAGGAGTTGTTGAAACGCTGAGGCATGTAGCCAGTATTTAATAAAGGCTTTTTTCTCACATTGAGTGCCTCAATACTTCTGATTTTTTCATTGATGACCTACAGGCCCATTTTGATGAGCACCCTGTAGTTTTATTGCAACAAACATAATTGACACAGGGAAGCGTTCCCTTTTCTTTTTCTTTGGCGCATCCTGATTAATTGGATCAGTGAAATGTCATAAACTTTTTTTACCATTCAGTTGAATTACTCTTTGGCGTCATTTATCCATTTTGCCTGTCTGCTAGGCATATACAAGCCTATGTATGCTATTTAATTCAGATCTTGTCTACAGTGTATATTCATGAAGGTCATTTATTAAGTGACCAGCTGTTATAGTTTAATTTTTGCCATTTCTGTCCAATTTGTGTCCAACACTTGTGTAACCCTTTGACCTCAGAAAGGCCCATAATTGACAAGTGACTGAAGGAATCAATGTAGGCCATGTGGTACCACTCAAGGCTAATAGTGGCATGATGGTGCTCAAACACTCTGCTCCATCTGGATCTTGTGCATCCTTGACCAGGGGGATTTAACTTGAACTCTCTGCCGTGACTCTTGCTTCTCTAATACTGCTTGGGTTTCTTCCAGACTCAGAAAAGAATAAAGTGAGGAGCTAGGGGTGAGGAGGACATTTCTGTTGCACTTGTTAAAAAAAAAAAATGGTTGTCCAGACAATAATATTGTCTCTGCCTTTCAGGCTGCCATTCAGTTTACTTATTCATCAAGCTGACAATAACACTCTTGCAAAATTAAGTTAGACTTGAGACATTCATGCACTCCTGAATACATAACACATTCCACTCTGCAACAGACTTGAGTATTTCAAGACCTCAGTATAATATGCAACAGGGTTTCCACTAGGAGTTTGTCTTGCTGGCTAGGTATCCATTTATTTTACCAGACAACTGTAACACTTACTGCCCACATGTTCAATACAAATCGTACCCCTGCCATGGTGTTCTTTATGAAAAAGAACTATCGTAATACTATCAGATTTCTTCAGTAGTTCTATGGTAGTGTATAATACTTCTGTGTTTTTTTAATATCTACTTAATATCCTTACCCTCTATAGTGTTGCTACAGTTTTATAGTACCTTTCTAGAATGTCCAAAATAATGCTTCTATAGTATGTCCCACAATATTCCAATAAGATTACAATTTTCGTCCCAAAATACTATAAGATTCCTATAGTTTCAACTTCGGAAGATGATTGTGGTTGACACAAAACACAGTTCTGATTTACCCTTATTTGTAATGTTTTGAATAAGTATTTTGACCAATCAGACACCAATCTTTCGGTTTTGTTCCAATATTCATAGTTCCTAATGACAATGATTTGACTGTACAGCAACATGCTATATCTCACACATGTATGTACAAAAGCATGTTGGCACATTTTTGGAATGTTGCCAAATTTTAAAAATGTTTTTTTACCCAAACCCCCCCCCCCCCCCCCCTTCCGACTGGGTCATGAATAATACCAAACAATGGCACCTATATTCACATGCATAATTCATATTTGGGGTATTTTTAGACTGTGCAAATGTGGATGCTATTTTTTGTGACTCAAATAGCCTTGAGAGCTGTTGCTAGTGACTGTGTGTGCTTGGCACATCACTTCATTTCTCAAAAGTCGGCTGATTCTCTTGCTGCTTTTCAAAGGAAATCTGTCTGTTCAAATACCCCAGTCAACACTGCATGAGGGATGCCGGGAAATGTCCTTTAGTTTCTACAAGGACAAACATGCAAACATCCCCTCATAGGTGCTAATTCAGGCTAGATGGCCAGCATAGGCCAGTAAGGCTTGTGTCTATTAACAAATCTAAATGTAAATTATAGTGCAGCTACTCACTCTTGTTATACACAAAGACAGCGAGAGAAGTATAGTGAAATGATTCATAGGACAGCAATTTATGTTTAATTAAAAATGTTGCGTTACTTCAAACATTCTATATTTGGTTACATTCAAGTCTGTCTGTATTGAGTAAAAATAAAAACAAAAATTTAAAACAATCAATCAGTGTTTCTATACACTTCCTGTAACAGTACTTTCACTAATAGCTATAGGACTAATATAGACATGGGCTGCAACTATACGTGAAAATAACTTTGAAAAGGTGTTTACTGTAGGTCTGTTTTGATGAAAAATTACAAGTTGTAGTTCAATGAAATGTGTCTTAGGTGTTTACTGTAGGCCTTACATGTCAATGACTGTTACATCTTGGGAGGAATGAATAAATTCTTTTTTATTACTGTAAGTACATTTTGTCTTTTCACAGTTTTCTCTGATACCAGAAAAATGAGAAAGAAATGGAACGGACATAGCAAAAATGCTCATTTTGAGAACTATATTTTGCAATTTGTTGTCCATGATGTGTAATTTTGTTGTCCATGGCTTGTAATGATTGATTAAAATCACACAGAGATTTGACGACAGGATGTGTTGTTTGAAGGCAAGATTTGCTTTTGCTGTATGTTTTAAGTGTTTTGAGAGAGTAACAGCCTTTTGCATGCAAAATGTGTCATTTTGGCCAGAGTGCTTTTGTTCTGACACGGGTGTTAACTGTTTTGAGAATGTGATGTCAGAGTTCACACAAGCATCAAAGCGATCGAGAAAAACTGTATTGTGATGGCTTGTGTTTACTGTTTGATACGAAAACACCATTTTTTACGAAGGTGTGAAAAGTTAAGCAAGGTGTGTTAGCTTTTGCAAGAGAACTACAATGTTTTGCTGATTTGGTGAAAGGTTTTCCTATTTGTGTGTAGAGTTTTGCAAAAGTAGACAATAGTTACAAAAAATGTGCTTAAGCAATCAGAAAAAAACTGTAATATTGAGACCTACTTCTCTTTTTGAACCACTGCTATTTTCAGCCCAATTCTCCTCAGAGTTCTGACCAAATGCAAATTATTTCATCATCTCAAAGAAACAGACGCAAACAAATAAAATTCTCTCTTATGCACAAACACTAGGTATAGCAACTGTACAACACTACGGCACAGCACAATACTCTGCACAACAACGAAGCACAAAGCAGCACTCTGCTCCACCCACCATCATACAACCAGAATATAGTACATCAACACTCTCCAACTCTCCACTCCCACTTATCATAGCCCCATATGTGGTGGCTGCTGAATGTATGTCTATGTCCTTCGAGGCTTTGGAGACAATTAGCCTGATAGTAGAGATTCTCGGGGTAAGGCTGGGTGCACATGGAGTCGACATGCATTTTATGAGAGGGAGTGGTGGTAAACATGACAAGGAGCATAGTCTACGACAAGATGAAACCTATTTAACATGTCAAACTCTTTTGGGAATCAAGGACTTGCAGGTCTGACAAACTTAAATATATATATATATATATTATATATATATATATTAAAAAGGTCGTCAGCCATCTGTTATTTTGAATATTAACTTTGTGAACATTTGCTACAGCATCACTCACTTTAAACTTTTTTGACAGGATTATCAAGCAAACACTGAGGAAACCATCTATGGCCAAGCGAATAGTGGATGGAAACAATATGTTAAAACACTCCCCAGCACCCATCAGATGCATGCTTCCCAGTGCTTAGATGAGGAACAGCTGTTTGATCCAGCTGCCCAGAGTTATAAACCTGTAAAAAAAATCCTCCGGGGTTTTACACAATTTTTTAATCAACGAAGCTGAAGTTTTTTTTTTTTGTTGATAAAAAAGCAAGGAAATCAACAGAAGACAATCCACATGGGGAAAGCCCTGCAGTAGTGGACTCACTGCATGGCTTTTTCTGGAGAGAGTTCCCCCTTGGGCTGACCGGTGCGTTCACCCCTGGGCATGTGCACCATGCTGGGCCTGAGTTGTGGAGAGGAGAACAGGCATGCAGGCAGAGAGACAGAGAGAGCTCCTCCATTCTCGTCCATTCTCCAGGGCCCAGGAGGGTGAGGTACCCCCTTCTGTGCTGACTTCTCCACGTCTGGAGGGGACGGCTCGGTGCTTTAAATGAGAAAGGTCCCGTTCCCCTCTGACAACTGGAGCCGATACGTCTCCAGGCGAGAGAGGCTGCACATGTTTTTTTTTGTGCTATACTGCGCTTCAGAGTCACTTAAGATGTTTCTCTGAATAGAGCATAATGGTGACTCGTATATAGCCTGATTCCAAGGTACGATAATTAACCAGCAAAACACATTATCAAATACAAACTAATTATTAAATACGAGGCCAGCTTGATATATGACAATTAGCCTTCTGTGCTTTATGGTCAAATGTTAATTACAGTGCATGAAAATGCACTGTTCTGTTATCCGAAGTCTTCTTCTTCTTCTTCTTCTTCTTCTTCTTCTTCTTCTTCTTCCCACCAAATTTCTGCGTCTAATTTTAGCTTTAACCGTTTAACGTAGAAACTTCGTTCAAACTTTGTAACGTAGGTCTTGAAAAGGACACGTGGGGAATGTATTTTTCACTTTTGTAAACTTTATACTTTTTGAGATATTAATAAAAAACAATCTTATTTTTCCCCATAGACTTAACATGGGCTGATGACATCACAATGGGCTAATTAACTTGATTTGCACCTGTATCAACTTCCAGCTGCTCACTACTAGGACCCATCAAAGGGCCAGTTAAACTGATTGCACCTGTATCAACTGCTTTCTGCTTAACTAGGCCAACTCTCTCTGTGTCTCTCCATTCTACAAGGATATAAGGCACATTCCATCCAACTTTCTATCCATTCATCCTCTTCAAACCATTCACTCATCCACCCATTAAACTATCCACCAACATCCATTAAACAATCTGCCTATCAACATCCATTCAACTTTCTGTCTATCAACATCCATTACACTATCTAAATTCAACTTTTAAACTATATACTCTGTCTCAGGCTTTAAGCATACAATCTGGCTCTCTTAAGACTACAGATTCTGTTCCTATTTCCTCTGCCCACAACTGTTTCAAAATAACTATTTAACTGTTTAGACATTTCAACTGTCAGTTGTTATCAACTATGACTCCTGCCAACTGTTTCCAAATAAAAGTTTGTTTTGCATTTTATGTTAATATACAGTATATTTATATTTTCATGCACTGGTAATTTCCTCGAAATTACATTTTCTAGTTATATTTACTGTGGCTTAGTGTGTATTTTCCTTTTTTTTTCAAACGTGTGTTTTCATGAACACTTGTTCTATCCTACTGATGGAAGGTGAAAGCAGCAATGCACTGACATTTTCAGTAATGAGCCTTAGACAGAGAGCTCATATTGTTTACTTTGCACCTAATTAGCATTACACTCTTTATATGACATAACAATAAAAGCCAAAAACCAATGGTTATTGCCACGTTCACATAGGCTACTCATAAACCATCAAATACAAAATTATCTTACACCCTTTCCTGTTTAAAAATGTTGCCAAATGAAGATTTAAAGGGGAACTTGGCAACTATTTCAAAGTAATAAACCCGTTTAGAAATCATTTGGATGGTTAAATGACCTGTTCCGGTGAAAATGGTGACTTTTCCCGCTGCCCCTAGCGTCCCCAGGCGGAAAACCAACCTTGCAACATTGAGACTACCGTCCCGAAAAGATAAGTGAGAAACAAGAAACTAGTTTTAAATCGTGTTTCTTACCTTGTAACATCCACATTGTCTGCCAAACTTATGCTAACCGTTTTGCTAGCTTGTAAACAAATCCATGTGCTTTATCATTACCTTTTTCCACAGTTTGAAATAGCATAATGCACAATTTCTCCAGCAGAGGGGGAAATCCTGCCAAGTTTCCCTTTAAAGCATAATTAGAACGGAAGCACCAATTTTAAGATTGACCGTATTGTTGTTTTTGGGTGAAATGGCCTTTTGAATGGGAGTGCTAGGGGCACTACTATTTTGATGCGATCATACTATGATCGCATCAAAATCACTATTTTTAAAACACTAAGAAGGCTCGACACAATGTGAAACTTTGCTCGAAGTATCACCAGGGTCTCTACACATGAACTCGAGCATTGAGAACATTGTTACATTGTTTGTGTACACAGAGTTTACTATAAAAGAAAGTGCTAAAGTGAGTTGTTCAAACTTTTTGTACATACTTTGTGTTGGCCTCCAGGGACCATGTCAACCCATCCCATATCCACTCATTTGATGTATAGCGCCACCTAGTTAAAAATTAAAAAAGCAAAAACGAGGCGTTGTAATCACAGGTATCTTTGGCTGACAGGCTCAAAACTGCACAGAATTTGAAGTGTTTATGTGTTTGAATTATTATGACACCCTCTGAATTCATGCCAAGTTTCGTGGAATTCCAACCATAATGAATATATGTGTGCATTTAGTGACTGTACACTATGCATGCTCACATGCAAACACACACATAAAAATACATGCACACACATGCAGGCACACACACACACACACATGCAAAAACACACACACACACACACACCCACACATAAAGTCACACGACACACACAGATATGTAGGCACATGCACACACACAGGCAGGCATGCACAGACTCACGCATTCACACACACACACACACACAGGCACGCACACAAGCACACGCACACTCACACATAAACACAAACACGTACATGCATGCATGCACAAACACACACACACACATACGCACACACACACATAAACACATAAACACACATACACACACGCATAAACACACACACACACATATGCAGGCAAGCAGACACTCCCACACACACACACACAGATACTCACACAAGCACACGCACACTCACGCATAAACACAAACACGTACATGCAGGCATGCACAAACACACCCGCACACACACAAACACACACACGTACAAACACACACACAGACACACACACACACACACAACACACACACACACACACACACACACACACACACACACACACACACACACACACACACAACCCATTACCTCCAGACACACACTCACAAGTGAAAACACACACACAGAGAAGCACACATATACACAAAAGCAAATGCACACATGCACACATGCACACGCTCATTTAAATACACAAAAGTTGCAAGAGTAAGGGATGGAGTAGGAGATGGAGACAAATTGACAAGCATGATTTATTTTTGCGGAGAGAATATGCAGGATTAAGCGGCGGTCATATTTTGTACCACTTTGCGGTATGTCTAGTTAAGATCTGTATTAAATTTACAAGCCTACATTCTCAATTGTTGCTGTGTATTATTTTGTTTAAAAAAATAAGGGAAACTAAGCACACTACTAACTGTAACTAATAGCCTATTCGAGTGTGCATGTGTGTAATGAGTTTATAATGTATTTTGTCTGTGGTTAGTGTATGTATATACACCACCTTTTGTACAGTTAGGTACAATACGTTTTTAAACAGTGTCACATGTTTTACTGTAATTGCCTCTGGATCTGTAGCAAAGCAGTCAAGATGTGTCTGAAGTGTAGATTTTAAACTTTGATTTGGTTGAACAACAATATCGGATCAACTGTTTAAGAGTTACAGTCATTTTCATACAGTACATTGTCACCCTATTTTGTGGCTCAAAAGTAATTGGACAGTTGACTGATAAGCGGTTTCATGGCTAACAGTAGCTTGTTTCCTCGTTCCATGAAAAATTAAGCAGATAAACTTCATTCAAGTGTTTTCAGTTGCATTTGGTAGCTTTTCATTGGACCTCTCCACATGAGGTGTTGATGCAAGTGAAGGAGGCCATAATAAGGCTATCGAGGTAGTAGGAACTTTTGGAGTGGCCAAATCAACTTCACAAATTTGCACTGGTGAGCAACATAGATAGTCCTGGTGGAGCACAGAAGACAATCGAGGTGGATGGATGCGCATAGAATTGTTTCCTCAGAGAACAACATTCATTGAAAAACATTAATTGACAACAGCTAACCAAGTCAAGGACTATACAAAGATGTAGGCATATCATTATCAGGCCAGATTAGATTTAGCTAGAAATGAGGCCAGATTAGATTTAGCTAGAAAACATCTATACAAAGCCTGTCCAGTTCTGGAGTCTCCGGACAGAACAAATCAGATTAATTTATACCAGAGTGATTCGAAGAGAAAAGTATGAGAATGGAACTGTTCATGATCTAAGCATATCACATCATCTGTAAAACACTGGAGGAAGTGTTCTGGCATAGGCATGCATGGCTGCCAATCAAACAGGATCATACAAGGGCTTCGCTCATGCCCTCCCTTTCAAGTGGACTATATTCATACAGCTATTTAATATTAACAGATAAGCATGGCTGCCAGAGTGATATTTTGGCTGGAATGGCCATGTTGACATTTTGGGGCGACTTCAGAGTTAGGAAAATAGCTTTTCAATTAGTTCAAGTAGGCTGATCTAATTTGTGAGATCACCATCCGACACTGCACCCTGCCATTTGGTTTTCTGAACATCCATGATTTGAAGAAACAGTGGTTGATGATAATAACTTGTATATTCGGGAAGATCACATTATCCATTATTTTCCAAAATAACACGTTTGGATTCTGGTGTGTCCCTAATACCTGGTTTGGCCTACATTTTGAAGACAACCTTTTATCACTCTATCTTATTTGATTCAGAATTATAACACTTAACTCAATGGGGAAAATAAAGAAAGAAAGAATGAAAGAAAGAAAGAAAGAAAGAAAGAAGGAGGGAAAGAAACAGGTAAGGAAATAATGAATCATTGAGTTACAGAAAAGAGAGAGTGAATGATGACCCATCACACATCAGAACAGGGTTGGCCCTCTATTGCTTGACCATGCCCTAGCGTTGATGTCCATCATGCTGATGCCAAATCACCTGCGGGGCACGTGTAGGGCCTTTGATGGTTCTCCATATGTGCCTCTGACCTTGTTTTATGGGAGAAGACTCTCCTGTCTCTCTCCCTTTAGTTCTCCCTTGAGAGAAGATTCCTTGGAACACCAATAAATATTAGCAGTCGAGCAGGCTGCCTGAGTAATCATGCAAGCTGAGGAAAGATGATAGGTTGCTTTATTTAGAACATAAAGCCCAGAAACAAAGACTCTAGTTTAGATTGTGACAGGTGCAAATAAGTGTGTGTGTGTGTGAGAGAGAGAGAGAGAGAGAGAGAGAGAGAAACAGAGAGAGAGAGAGAGTCATTAACAATGTGTTTGCGATCTCATTTCAGTATAACCCAATTGAACATTAAAGGCACACAACACAGTCATCCTCTGGAGCCTATACCTGCTGCCCTATATGAGACGATAAAAGCTAAGGCGGTGAGCAAACAAGAGCTTGTAGCGCCTGGTATAAACTCCAGCCTGAAGGTGGAAATGAATTCTGGAGCTCATTTCATCTTGAAATTGACAGTGACATTTTAGAAAATCCAATTGAGATGAGATGTTTGCTGTAATAAGTGGAGGAAGCTGCCTCTCGTAATGGTTCCCTCTGGAGAAGCGCTTCTTTGCTGCCTCATGCCTGATATCCTTGGATGCTGCTGTTTTTACAGATGTTGTTTTCATTACACAACATACTTTGGTTGTTTTGCGACTGTTGATGCTGATCTCAAACCACATGATTATGACATGTATACCTACCTGTTTTGGCTCCTGTGAGCATGTGCTTCATATTTCATTTATTCATTTTTCCTCATCCTGGTTTTCGATATGTGGGCTACATGCGCATCCATATAAAGAGTGATGTTTATCTGGCCTGGCTGATGATATGCTCCCTTGTGGCTCTCCCACTGTTGTACGTTGACCACTTCTTCATTCCAGAACAGATGCTTCCAGTCATCCAGCCTCATATGCGATCATTTTCTCACACACACCCACTCACCCACATACACATTCTCACACACATACACACACCACACACACACACACACACACACACACACACACACACACACACACACACACACACACACACACACACATACACTCACACACATGGATGCCCCCAGCCAACTGTTTTCAGAAGGGGGCCATTTTGTTCGCATCCAAGAACAGACCTCAAGTCTCATGTGTACCACACCACGCCACGCCATAGCGCAGCGTCCCATTTCCCAGGCTCCCATGCAAAACACTGGACTGCTAACATGCTGCTCCAGTCAGATATTGGGAACGGACCCATCATTCTGACTTGTGCTCCTATTTCTACCTTTACAACTTCAAAGAAAACCATATAGCGCACCATCAGGGATTAGGTTCCTTCTCTCCTATCTGGAGACCTTGGCTGACAGGCAGGCATCAATCTATGAGAGCTCTGTTACCTCCAATCATCCATCTCTGTGTGTGAGAGAGTGAGAGAGAGAGAGAAAGAGAGAGAGGTGATGGCTACATGTGGATGAATGATGTGGATAACCATAAACCATTCAAGGTAGTTCAGGGAAGTTTTGGAAAATATGACTCATAATTTTTTTTATCTATGTCCTGGTTAGATTGCCATCCCTCTATACAGGAAACATCTGGAATGTGATGGCGGATTTATCGTGGGAATGATAATTAAATGTTCAACACATGAAAGTCTCTGGAATGAAAAGTAATGATAAAAAGTAGACGGGAAAAAACAATTACATGACAGCATTAGAGAACTCAACATAATCAAATTGCATGTGAAATCCTAAGTATCTCCAGTTGGGCAGCAACACTAGCTGAAAACTGTAGGTACTCTTACAAAACTCTATGGGCCCTATCATGACATTCTAAAGTGCATCGTCACTCGTCAAAAGTCTATTCAAATTTAGTAGGATGTCCAGTTCACATTGGGAGGGGTTTCGTTCTCAAAAGTGGAGCGCATGGCGTAACAAGGTGTTCCTAGGTCTTTTAATCAGTCATATGGGTGTGTTTGGGGCGTAACATCATTTTAAACCAATGAGAATGACATCTGTCATTCCCTTTAACGGCGCAACGCGCGATATGTCAAATAAATGCATCGGTATTTTGGCATTCAACGGCGCATTTGAAGGAGGCTGCTTGCGAGACCGTATGGAATAGTCATTCTTAAACCATGCTTTACTAAAACCTAGCATAGCCTTCACGCATTTGCACTCGTCTATTATTTGAACTCATTGGCAAAGTGAAACTAACTTCACCAAGGAGTCAGTCAACGACAAGACAGTTATATGCAGTTACTTTCACTATTGACTGACAATGGGTTACCATAGAAAACATAGGCTGGAAAAAGCAACACTTACCCTAATGTTGCTCAAATGACTAAATAAAACAACATTTATCCTGCAGAGGAGTTGCTTATATCGTGACAGTGCGTCTTCAGCTGTGCTCCATTGTCTCTCGCCTCTCCCCTAATCACTTTTAACCGTCATTACCAATTTGCAAATGATGGTGAATAACTACTCATCATGAGATGTACAGTATTTCGTAATATCTTTATTCTAATTATGTTTACCATTGTAATCGTGCAATTTGTAATGCTTTGCATTGACGTGCGCTGGTGTGCGTTCATGAATGATAGAAGGATGGTGCGTGCACCTGCCAATATGACTGTTGACATGCGCTCTTAAAATAGCATATGAACAACTCGCCATTGACTTCTGACCAGGTTTAGGTGGTGTATGATAGCGATTTTTAGACAATGCGCCAGGTCCCTCCCTAGGTTGTTAATTGCCACACCCCTGGGCGCAATGCTTAAAAAATAAAGGTGCAAAATAACGAATTCAACTTCGCGCCGGTGAATAACGAACTTTACGCCATGCGCTGGTGACCGAAAATACAGCCCTATAGCTGGATCTGAATGATAAAGAATGGTAAATGTACCAGAAATAGTCATGTGGTTTGATGTTCATTTGCACTGATAATGACATTCACTGAGAATAATCCTTAGACATTGGTGTGCTGAGCCCTACAACTGACAAATGAGTGAGCTCTTTATCTTATTAAGCTATCTCCTTCAACCTGCCATCCTGTCCCCACTTGTTGACAATGTAAACACCTTTCACCAAGAACATGAACAGCAGAAAGCAGAAATAGCAGCACTGCCAACACATGTCAGGTGTGGTTAGGCCTCTAATGTAGTAGTTAAAATATATGTGAGGGTGGCTTTGTATTTCCCTAAAAGCTTGTAGAGGAAAGAACATTTGGGAATAGCTGGATCCGTTTAACTTTGGAGACGCGCATTGGCTGTGAACGAAGCCAAATGTTCTCTCCGCAGTGACATGCTTGCAATAAATTACAAAAGGATCTGGCGTGTCAAAGGAATTAAAACTGGCCAGTTCACATGGTTGGGAAGCACCAGCCAAATGAAATGAAACGCAACAACGAAAGCCTACAGAGCTGAGCACTCTGTTCCTCATTAAGGGCCATGCTTCCTGCTCCATGGACCTCACTTCCTCAAGACCTCCCAAATTAGGTAACAGCATATGTGGGAGCAGGATCTCCTCTTCTGAGCTTATCAGTGTAGAGGAGTTTTCTTGCAGTAATTCAGATCAAATAAATAGTGACACGCAAAGTAAAACAATGGTGCCGTTTTTAATGAAAAATGTTCTTGTTTGGCATTTAAAGTGACAGTACACAATATAGGAATTCCATTTTTTTAATAAAATGTCAAGCTAATGGGATAGCCTACCCAAGGGTCATGCACCTACCCTCAACAAAAATGTTGGATAACGTAACAGCAGGTGCTCCTGGCAAGCATCAGCAATGTCAGAAACTCCATATTGCAAGTCAGTGTAGCATGAGTTTGAAGTCATTAAAAACGTCTTGACTTTAATGACTGAAATTTCCTCACATGAAATTTCAGTTAATTCAGTTTCATGAATCTAGACATTAGGCCCTAATTTGTATAACACATGCTCGGTGCTTACTTAATACTTAATACTTAAGGCTACCACTCTGCAGAAATCCCACAGGAAGAACAGGAGGTAGTATTAATATTTGCTCATTTATAGATATGTCACACGGCGCAATGAAGCAGAAATCAGTAAAGTCATTTGTAGTGTTGTTTAACATAGACAAACATAATGTAATTGAAATGTCTTTAAATGAGAGTTTGTCGCCTGTGATTTTTAGATGTTCAGGAAAACCGTATGGTTTTAAAGGTAGGATGGGAGATCATTTCTGAAGGATTTTTTTCTATATTACCTGAAATCCTTTTTACATCCAGAACGCAAGGGCTGTAAAAAGCCCATTTAATCATTTTGGGCAGGCCATGACCAATGATTGCTTACTAATGTTGGTAATTTTTCGTGTACCAAAGTTAGCTGGAAACTCAGTCAAGATGAAGGTCAATCAAGAAGCAGGTTTATTCTTGTCAATGAGGCGCGTCAAGGGAGAATACAGCCTTCAGCTCAGGAGCATCGACTACCATTCTAAAGACTACAGGAAGAGGCTGGCCTTTTATGTTCAATTTGCAAGGGTGTGGTTCACGTGGTGATCATAGGTACAACGTCCTCTGATTGGCTTTCTCTTCCCGCCGTTTCCGTCAGCCACACCCAGACACACCTACACACACCTACACACACCCACTTACTTATTAACATACAAGGCAGGCTCCTCAGGTAGAAATGTTATACAGGATGTTCTAAACATTAGTTAATAACAACATACAACATACAGTTAATAACACAAAAATATAATTCAGCTAAAGTTTTAACCCAGGGTCTTTGTGCTACCCGAAGGTAGAACAAAGAGTTTGTGGAACAGATTGTATAGGCAAAAGGTGCCCAGTGGGGAGCATTTCACACCTACATCTGCATTGAATACATCAAAGCAAGAAAGACAGAATACACTTTCAATGTAAATGGAGCTAAGCCTCCATTTAGTCTGGGGCAAGAAATGGTCATACAGAAATATTCCCTTCACTAATCTGTCTATCAACTTAACTTGCCTACATACTCAGCTCCTGCATGTAGCCTATTGCATGTGAGTGACTAGCAGTGTTGCCAGGTGTATGATAATTATTGTATTTGTGTGATAATTTTGCCCTCTGTATGATGTGTGATCAATAATGCAAAAAAAATTGTGACACTTCCTGGTTATAATCTGGATACTAGTACATGGATTGATCCTATTGGCCTCTAGGCCTCTGTCCTATAGACAGTAAAGAGCAAATGTCATTCCATATCAGTGACTCAGAGGTGGGGCTTAAACCTTCCCTACTAGTGCGCCCAATTGTTTATCATTGTGCCAATTTGCAGCTTGTGTAAAAAAGTTGTTTGTCTAGATAAATAGCTGTATTTTTTTAAACTGCACACCTGTGACTCATGTACACTAAGTGTCTTTGTAATACGATAATTTTGATCCTCTGGTACAAGACTAACATTTCCCACCTGGCTACATTGGTGACTAGAGCCTATATGCACAGGGTCGCGCAAGCAAGGCTTGTTATCGATTGTTCGGTGGCTCCTCTGTGTTGACCTTGGACAATGAGAGTATAAGTCAAAAATTCTATTCTTTTGTGTGTGGCAAATATGACATTTTAACCCAAGAAGACTTTCTTGACGGTTGGCTTAACCTTTTTTCAAATTCATTTTTAGTATCTGTTGTGAGGCAAAAGTTCAGTGCTTTGCAATCACTGTGTACATTACAAGAACAGTATAGAGTAGTTTGAAATGTCTCTGTGTTTCAATGTAACCAGCTCTGGATGAGTCTGGCTAGGCTAATATATCCTATCCACCTGGTAATGTTTTAGTTGGATAATTTGTTGTGATTGGCAAGGATGGATAGTGACAACTCAGGAAGTTGAACACGTGGACATTTACACAGTGGTTGGTTGCTGTAGGCTATTTCTTCAGTTGGGCAGGTAATTTTTTCATTTGGTAACTTAGCTGTAGCTTTATTAGCTAACTTTATGTGTTTAGCTAAATCCTGTAGCCTATATCTCTCCAATTACATGCAGCCTAGCTTTCATCTTGTAGCCTATCGGCCATCTGTCATGTTAATCTATATTTGCTTTAAATGGGACGTTTTACAAAATATGGTGGATATGGCCAGCTTGTTTGGAGGTGATGCCAGACTCACTGCTGCCTGTCTGGCGAATACGGATGAATGCTTTGGTATGTGTAGTTATGTGGATAAGTGGCTGTGTGATTAGCCAGAGGCCTGGGGTGAGCTACCCCTACCGGAGGTAGAACTAAACCCAACAGTGTTTTTTCTCATCTCTAAGGTCTCCCATAAATGAAATGGATTCTTGGCTAAGAATATTTTACTGCTAAGATTGTTAAATTAACAGATATTGTTATACACCCCAAAACCAAAAAAGGACTAAAATATAGCCTGTCCGTATTGGAGTTAAGGCATATAAATTAGTGCAGATCAATTACACAAGCTCTGAGACCTTTGAAACTTGGCATGTTTATAGTCAGGAAGTTGCTTTACCTACAATAAAAGACTGGATGTGAATATCTTGATGTATGGAATGAGTAGAGACATGTAAACATACACCTAAAATAAGCGGACATGCAAAAAATTCATATCTATGCAGAATGTTTTCATTTACTTTGTGGCTGCTTTGCCAGGGATTATCATAGAAACACATATGATGGCTTGTTGGAAAGGTGGGGTTGTACTGAATCCAACAATACCAAATATGTAAATATAATATGACAAATTAGGCTGTTCTGTCACTCAATGTATGAGGTGTCAAAAATGAAAGAAAACAGAACACTGGCAAAATACAGTCTCAAGTCCAAATCACATTATCAGTGGTGAGGAGAATGTTGACAAATTCATTGTTACTGCAAGGTAAGTGCTGATCTATATCTACATTTAATAATGATACATTTCATATGAAACACAGATCCAATTGAAATAGGTTAACATTGGAATGAAACACCTTTATTAAAATATTTACATTCACTTGAATTTTGTTTTGGTCAAGTCATTACTGAATAATGGAAAATAATATTGTTAGCTTTTGTCTGTCCAGACCAGCAGTTGACAGTAGAGCCTACACTGCTTACTTCACCCCTAAGTAGCTAAACAGTTAGTTATAGAAACTACTTTCCCTAGCTAAGAAAGTACTTAGCCCTCTGACTAATGTTGCATGTGTAATTCAACTTGATTTGCATTTCAATGAAATATCTGAAATGTATATAATTTTTCCTTTTCACTAGTCTCTTGAATTATGGAGAATGTCTTACAGACATTGGATCCAAAGCTTTGTATCATTTGTGGAAAACATTTTGAAAAGGGCAAGAAAAAAGATCCCTATGTCCAAAACCCCACAGTAGAAGGCCTCCAACACATACTTACCCTTGCTCAGCAGAGAGAGAGATGGTGATGTCCATAAAACTCTGGCTCCATATACATATGATAAAGTTTCATATCATGTATCATGTAGAGCGAACTACTGCAGTAAGACAAAAATCAGTGAGCAGCAGCAAGTTGCAAATGTTGAGAGTGAGAGCACATCTGCACCAAGAAGGCTGAGTAGGGTTGATACAACATCATTTCAAATACGGAGAGATTGTTTCATTTGTGGGAAGGCCAGCTCTAAACCAGAACCTCTGACAGCAATTTCAACTGGAACAGGCGCAAGTACCAGAGACAAGGTCCTTCGGGCAGCTTCTGAAAGGCTTGATGAAGATAAAAAGGGAGATCCAAGGTCTAACAAGAGCCAAGGAGCAGGACCGGAGCACTCAATGCTTAACGTGATTTTTATTAGTGCAAACTGACTAACGTTTCGACGCCCATGCGTTTTCTTCAGAGTCAAAACCAAAGATGATGAAGATGTACAACTTTGAATTCTTTCATGCCCGAATCTCTTTGCATACGATACCAAATACCATAAAATGCCTTGCACACTACATATCTAAATGAAATATAGCAGAAGCCATAGAAAAGAATAAAAAAGCAGACCAATGTCTATAACAAAGCCTTTATTAAGCTCACTGAAGACATTGATAAAACAGTATTGTCCCAAGGTATGAAAGTGAGGACTCTCAACTCGTTCACTGATAGCTATGAGAACATACTAAAGACCATTGCTGAGCAAGAAGGTGTGTCAACACAAGAAATATAGATCAAGGACAGTGGTGTCTACATCCCAACTGTTCTCACTTGAGACGCTGAACATGGAATTGTTGATGCAGCCATCAACAACTTTTACCAAAAAGAAGACACCCTGGATGAGAAGCATACAACTCATGTTATGGCATCGTTGTGTTCCGAAGAGGCCAAGTCTCCACAGCAGATGAATGCCTATAGCACAGGTTCCACAGAGGTCCCTCACCACCTTAAACATGTTTGATATGAATGGAGATAAACTTTACAGGTACATTTTGTCCATTCTTTTGTCCATTCTTCACATTCAGGGTGTCTTCATTTTGGTCAAAGTTGCTGATGGCTGCCTCAAAAATTCCATGTTCAGCAACTCCAGTGAGGCCAGTTGGGATGTAGACACCACTCTCTGTCCTTGATATCTGGTCTGCTGCAACAGATGTGACAAGTGCCTGACCTCTGTATAGGAAACACAGTACCCCATTGCACTGAGCTCATTGATGACTGTCTTACTACCAAACTCATGATGTATCAAAATGGGAAGTCCCAGTGTGATTGGCGTATGGATGTGACAGCTCTGTTCAATGAGATAACACACAGATTCTCCTTTGAAGCTGGGTCATCATTAACCTGACTCTCGCTAGATGAATTTCGTTCCGCCTAGCTCCACTCATCCATCTGGGATCGATCCATTGGAGTGGTGCTTCAGAAGGCTGGGCCTTATTAAAAAATCCTTGCATTAGATTGGATAAGCCACTTGTCCGTCATCTATTGACGTGCTACTTCAACCACTCACATCGAAGCCAACCCGTGACGCTGAGAACAGTCTCACAGTCGCTTCTACGCTAGGGCACATCTATGAAACTCCCGCCCTGCATCCTGATTGGCTCTACCATACAATCTCGTGTTGAAATCACTCTCAACGGAATCGATCCCAGATGGATGTGAGTGGAGCTAGGCGGAGCGAAATTCATCTGGCGAGAGACAGGTTAGGTCATCATCACATGTTTGGTAATCTCTGTGGGCATGTTAATCAACACACCAGTTCACAAAGTCATACAGGATGTTGGGTACATATTTGCTGCATTGGAAATAATAGACAGTCACTGCTGACATATTACTCACTGTCATACTCTACCTGATCCATGCTCTTCCTCAATATGTCTGCAGCCCTGTGTAATATTTGGATTTTATGTCTGTGAGTTTAGCAGCTTCCCTCAGTGCATAATATGGTCATACTATCTGAACAGATCAGATCTGACTGTCTTGGACGTGGAACAAATGCAAGCCTGTCTTGTGCTGTATCAGCTTTTCCTTTAGTTTCCAGGATCTATATTTCTTGTGTTGAACTATGGACACACCTTGTTCAGCAATGGTCTTTAGTATGTTGTCATAGCTATCAGTCGAAGAATTGAGTCCTCACTTTCATATCTTTGGACAATACTGTTTTATCAATGTCTTCAGTGAGCTTAATAAAGGCTTTGTTATAGACATTGGTCTGCTTTTTTGATTCTTTTCTATGGCTGCCGTTATATTTCGTTTAGATATGTAGTGTGCAAGGCACATTTTATGGTATTTGGCATCATATGCAAAGAGATCTGGGCATGAAAGAATTTGAAGATGTACATCTTCATCAAGCCTTTCAGAAGCTGCCCGAAGGACCTCATCATTGGTACTGGGGACAGCCATGGCCTACTGGTTAGGGGTTCGGGCATGTAACCGAAGAGTTACCGGTTCGATCCCCGACCCAGAAGGAAAAAAAGGAAAAAAGTGGTTGAGCGGGGAAGTGATTGAGCACTGCTCTCCCATGCCCACATCCACGGTGCCCTTGAGCAAGGCACCTAACCCCTCACTGCTCCCCGAGCGCTGCTGTAGTAAAGCAGCTCACTGCTTTGGGTTAGTGTGTGCTTTACCTCATTGTGTTCACTGTGTGCTCTATGTGTTCACTAATTCACGGATGGGATAACCAAATTCAGAGAGAGACCAAATTCCTTGTATACGCAAGTATACTTGGCCTATAATTTACATTGTGCCTGTACCAGTCGAAATGGCTGTCAGAGGTTCTAGAGCTGGCCTTCCCACAAATAAAACTATATCTCCGTATTTGAAATGATGTTGTATCAACCCTACTCAGCCTTCTTGGTGCAGATGTGCTCTCACTCTCAACATTTGCAACTTGCTGCTGCTCACTGATATTTGTCTTACTGCAGTAGTTCACTCTACATGATATGAAACTTTGATTTTGGAGGAAATATCATCTGTATATGGAGCCAGAGTTTTATGGACATCACCATCTCACTCTCTGCTGAGCAAGGGTAAGTATGCGTTGGAGGCCTTCTACTGTGGGGTTTTGGACATAGGGATCTTTTTTCTTAAGCAGTGTAGGCTCTACTGTCCACTGCTGGTCTGGACAGACAAAAGCTAACAATATTATTTTCCATTATTCAGTAATGACTTGACCAAAACAAAATTCAAGTGAATGTAAATATTTGAATAAAGGTGTTCCATCCCAATGTTAACCTGATTCAATTGGATCTGTGTTTCATATGAATTGTTTAATACTGGGACATATGAAATGTATCATTATTAAATGTAAATATAGAGCAGCACTTACCTTATGTAACTTACCTTGAAGTAACAATGAATTTGTCAACATTCTTTTCACCACTGATAATGTGATATGGACTTGAGACTGTATTTTGCCAGTGTTCCGTTTTCTTTTATTTTGGACACCTCATACATTGAGTGACAGAACACCCTAATTCGTCATACTATATTTACATATTTGGTATTGTTGGATTCAGTACAACCCCACCTTTCCAACAAGCCATCATATGTGTTTCTATGATAATCCCTGGCAAAGCAGCCACAAAGTAAATGAAAACATTCTGCATAGATATTAATGTTTTGCATGTCCGCTTATTTTAGGTGTATGTTTACATGTCTCTACTCATTCCATACATCAAGATATTCACATCCAGTCTTTTCTAGTAGGTAAAGTAACTTCTTGACCATGGGCGTAGATTTAGGGTGGGACGCTCATGACTAGTCCTAACCAATATTTTAAGATGACAAAAGTGTCCCCACCAATATTTTAGCGAACTCATTTGTGCTGCTGATTATTTCGACAGCCAGCACGACAGTACAAGAAACGTCGTTATTTGATTGGCTCAAAACCCGAGGGGGAAGGGTTATCTGACACGCATGCTGCAAACACTTGCTTTATTCTTGCACTGGTAAGCGAGCGGGTGTGTCAACGACAACGGTAAGTTACCAGGGCTGTCTGTCAATACATAGGCCTACCCCATAAAAGGCCAGAGTGGAACATTTTGATATTCCCTTTTCCCTTCAGCATACATAGGCTACAAACCCCTTTTTGTGGTTTGTAGATCAGCTATGCCACCCAAGAAGAAGAAAGGGGACATACGAAGCTTTTTCATAAAGCAGAGTGTAAGTAGGCTAAGCAAAAAAAACAGCCACACAAGCTAGCAGTGGTAGTGACCAGGCTTTCAAATTATGCATATTCTATTATGTGGAAAAATAGTATTAACTGGTGATAGCATATGTTACCCAGGATATTGTTAAAGATAAACCTAGCTTCTGTAATCTTTCAACCAAGGTCAGGGGTAGCTATTGATTAGGGGTGTGCAGCACGGTCGCATAGAAGTCGCCCTATCACAATAGATGCTATATCTGCTATTACCAAGTCACTGAATGTTAATTAGCCTACCTTAAGTTAGAATCTTGGAAGTCACAATAAACATTGGATCTGGACATTTTTCGTTTCTATTCTGTTTATGTTATGTATTTCTGAGTGTAGCCTACACAATGCAGAGAAATAAAAGGGAGACCCAAATTCGTTTGAAGGACTGTCATTGCATTGTTATGACACATGCTGTAAAAACGTGTTGGCAATGTGAATAAGTTAACACTGTTGGTTATTCAAATATAATGAATCATTATTTGATGAATAATATCCAAATAACACTATCATATACAATATAGGAGTGCAGTAGGAGGGTTAAACTCGCTAGCCAAAGGATAGGCTACAAAATGAATGAACCACTTTGTATGCAGGAAAGACAGCATCAAACCACTACAGATGGATGGCAGGTTGAGGAAACAGCATCAGGGCTTCAGGTGAGGTTCTAATTATTAGCCTATGTCAAATTGTCAATTCAGTTGGAGTCAGCAGCATTGCTGTACAATATAATGAGATGGCGTAGATTCACTTCTGTATTGTGATATTCTGTATTGCCAACAGTCTGAAATAACAAAGGAAATCGCCATTAAGGCACTGGTATCTTACAGCAAAAGAATTCCAATTACAGTTAAGCATTAATAAAGAAATACAAATATAATTTATATATATATGACTATATAATCTGGGCAAATTTAAGATATGCTTAGCTTCTGTTATCTGAGAAACAAAATTGGCATCTATTGGTCAAACATTTATTTACGTTTAAACAATTGTTTTCGTCTGCACATATTTCTCTCCAGTCGGAGATGCTAGTTTAACTTTAGAGTACTATAAATAATGAAAGAGGCTATTGTCTATTGACAGTCTGACTCTTGTCAGTAAAAGTTAACTTTTCAGCCGGGGGGGGTGGGGGATTGGATGTCCCCACCAAAGCTGAGACCAAACCTACGCCCTTGTTCCTGACTATAAACATGCCAAGTTTCAAAGGTCTCAGAGCTTGTGTGATTGATCTGCACTAATTTATATGCCTTAACTCCAATACGGACAGGCTATATTTTAGTCCTTTTTTGGTTTTGGGGTGTATAACAATATCTGTTAATTTAACAATCTTAGCAGTAAAATATTTTTAGCCAAGAATCCATTTCATATATGGGAGACCTTAGAGATGAGGAAAAACATTGTTGGGTTTAGTTCTACCTCCGGTAGGGGTATCTAAAAAAATTGGGGCCATTGTCACTAGCCTATAGCTTCGGTTGTTTCTTCTTTTCTGGCTGCGTTTTCCAGGTGGAGGACCATGGACACAGTCATCAGTGATGCACATACTGGTCCTTCAGTAGAAAGAGAAAAGAGAGACAAGTTAGTATGCAGATTGAAAACTTGATGCTGTTGCAGCTATGAAGATCAGAAACAGCAGTGAGATGGCAGACATGGGGCTTTTGTCTCCAACTTAAAGTCATGTGAAGTGAACTAGGGAGGAAGGAGAAGTCATATGGCATGGTGCATGAGAGGTCCTTTATAGTCTAGGTCTGGAGCTGACTACACACACTACAACTGGCAGACCAGCCGCTGAGAGGGCTCCGTGGGAGACGGTTCTTTCTAACAAAGGCGCCGCAGTGACTGCTGGACTTCCACACACTATCCCTACCGTTGGGATGTCATAAAGAGGAATCTGCATATAAAGGTACTGTGGGCGTTGGCTGGCAGTTTACAGCCTCTGTTTTCTCCGTCCAATTAATTTCTTCACATACTGCATAGGCCTAACACTTACATTAAGACATTCTCTTTGAGGTATGAGAGAGAGACAGAGAGAGAGAGAGAGAGAGAGACTGACAGGAAGTTCAGAGATTATCTTAAAGGGGTTGGCTCAGACAACTCAGTTCATAGCTGCTGTAATTACCGGCTCTCCCAATGATGGGCTGTCATGACCCATTACTGTCACCATGGGATACCATTAGGGCTGGTAACCAGCACAGCACCTGCCTTCACTGGGCTCCAGAGGACCCAGGTCTCGCATTGTGGGTGCTTAGTTCTCCACCGTTCCCCTCCTCCCTCTCTCCACCTCCTCCTCCTTCACACGTTTTCACCCGCTCTGTGTCTGCTCTCTGAGAGTCTTTGGCACTTTGCTTTGGCTCCCTGTTAATTCTTGATCACTCTGTTGTTTAAAACAGCCTTTGCCTCTGGCTTTGTGACACTAAAAGCAGGGTGCCTTTAAACTTTTCAGTTTTAGTGGTAAGCAGAATGATGTTTTAATCAAGCTAATTTGGTGAACTAAAATGTGCATATTTAAATAATTGAAAATAAAATAATATTAATTAATTAATTAATTTCTTGACACTTAAGTATAAGTGTAAGTGTTAGTAAAATGGCTGGCAACAGAGTATGTATGGCTACCATGACTACCATAACATTTCCAACATTACTAGTACTGGCAATGGGCCAGTACAAGAGTGACAGGGAAATAATGGAGGATTCATAATCTCTGTAATCCGATCAAATATCTGGGTGACAATGGCTATACATATACAAATATTTACGTTTGCACCCGCAGATGCATGATACCCACATTTCAACCCCAAAGTATAAATATCCCCCAAGCTGAATGTTAAACGAAAGTTTGACTACAAACATTCACAAAAAGACCATAGGTTGCATTTTGGCGAGAGTTGCGTTTTAACATCTCCATATTTTTGACTATATTTGTATTGTTTAAAATGCATAATATAAGACATTCTCATTTTCTCAACAGTTTACAATTTTTTTTCTATTCTCACAGACTCCTTTGCAATATGGGAATTATGACCCTCTTAACACAGTGTGGGTGACAAGTCAATAGCAGGGCAGCTTTGTTGTAGGGCTAAGGAATCCAAATGAAATGGCGTGGAGATAACTCGAGGTGGTAAGGATGGTGTTTACTGTGGCAATGTCAGACATTGTGTTGTGAGGTGGGTTTATCAGCCACAATGTGCTCCCTCTGGAACGAGCAGCTACACAATCACTGAGTACTGACAGTTCAATTTCACACTTCATTATTGGGTTGCAGAGTCCTTTGAGCCCCTCAAAGAAGTGCCATTGTTTTGTTTGGGGACTTTTGATGCTGTTCATTTTTCTCCTTAGATTGGTTCAGGACATAGCATTAATTCTGCTGGTGGAAAACTATATTCTGAAAATAGCTCAGACAGTGGTGTTCATATATTGGCTGCTAAAAGTAACAGTGCATGGAATCAGTCAGTTGGTGTTGCAACACAGGTGCAAGCCCAACTCACTGAGGTCAGGCAATGAATGCAAACTGATTATGAAACTCACCTGAAAGAGGAGGTACACTACTCTGTGTATGACATACAAATCAGTCAGAGACACGGCGTCATTTACAAATACGGCATAAATTAAAAAGTCATCAGATGGTTTCATATCCAAATGACTTTTAATTCACTTTACTCTCTCCAAATACCAACATAGTGCATGTATTTTCCACTTTGTGACTAATACAGTACATTGACTTTAAAATTAGCATCAATCAAACTCCTCTCCTGACAAACCGTCTCCCATGGAGACATGTGTAATTAAAGGGGACTTTCATCAGACCTTCCATTTGAAGTCCCATGAAAGTCAGAGGTTCATTTGCGGATACTGTTGATGAATGGCCAACTGAAACATTAAGGTCTGCCAATCCAGAAAGGAAAATGCATGACTGTGTTAATTTTCATTAAAACTAAAACAACCATAGTTTGTCAAGATGGCATCCACTTGAACGGAATTTTGTAGAAATTATTTTTAAATTGTCTTCGTAAATTCATAAAGACATAAATAGTTCTGAAACAGTATATTTGATGTATTGACACTCTGTGTGTATCACAGATAGCCAGCACTGTCTTTGGACAGATGCTTTATCCACCTCCATGTTACTCTTCAAACAGACAAGACAATGCTGTGAAGCCATCTCAGCTTGCGCAAAGGCTGTATCCTGTTAGCCCCACAGACCCAGATAATGCCTTAATCAGACACTGTTTATGAGCCTCCATTGTTGTGTCAGAGTTCGCAGATAAGTGAAACAATCCTAATCAACTCAACAGAGTGAAAGGTGCATGGGGGCTTCAGTAAACAGCTGCTGATAGCTGCATGGATCTTAACAGGCCATGAGTCTTGCAACTTCTGTACCTAAGTGCATGCAGGCACAGAAATGGCAGAATACTTATATATATATATATATATATATATATATATATATATATATATATATATATATATATATATATATATATATATATATATATATATATATATATACACATATACAATACCAGGCACACTCATATCTGGAGATCTTAATATTCACCCTCCATAGCTTGACTGTGGGGACATCTGAAGAGATTCAGACAGGCTCCTGTCTAACATATTTCACCTCAGAAGAAAATGAGCAGCAACAGCAAATCAGAAATGAACAATAATCAGTAGATTAACAGGTAAACTGCTGTTTTGGTCAGCAGATGTTTTGCCAACACAGCAACAATCACAGCTAGTGATGTTTTGAGGTGGGGAGCTGAGCACAGTACCAGAGGAAGTGGCGGACGATACATTAGCCATGTTTAAGATTAACATAACAAGTGCATTATAACTTCATGCAGACATATTGTCATTTAAAACAACATATTTGGCACTTTTCCATGTCTTACCTAATGCCAATCAAAAACACTAAACTCCAAAACAGTTATCATAATTTGTACAGTCGTCACCAGTAGCCCATTTCTATTTTAACAGTATGGAGAAAACACCTAAAAATCTGCCTAATTTACAAAATATACTGTAAGTGAAATGCTTGTGTTAAATGTTGCAAATCTAAGTTAGGTTTGTTTTAGTTTTACATTTATTGCCTTTTGATAATACTGTGTATACTTTTCAGGATTATTTTTTTAAAAGATTAATTTTGTAGCGTAGTTGGTTTGAGGCTGAAGGTAAAAAAATCTTTACATGCCAAAAATGTTATCCAGTACCCACATTCCAAAACACTTACTCGTAATGCTCTCCTCACACAGGGGGTTTGGAGGGAACACGGATATTGAGGCTGCTGAGAGTTTTGTGCTAGAGGGATTGCAAGGTCGAGTGCTCTTGTGACCAAAGGTTGCAGCAAAGTTAATTACTGTGGACTGAATGATTATTGTCTCCATCTCAAGAGATTTCTGCAGCTTGGAAACAAGACTGTGACTCATGAATTCTTGCCATTTCGCGCTAGCCTCTTCTTTAAACACTGTAATCTCTAGTGACTATTAAAGACACCATCAGTGCTTAATTCCTTAGTCCCTCACTCTAATGTTAGGATTTACATCTGAACTACAAATAAAACAACAATGGTTCTACGGACATAACATACCCGAGGTGACAACACAGCGGTGGTCCTGAGTTTCATTGCATTGCATTGCTGTGTGCTGGGTGAATTCTGGTGTGATATTGACCTAAAGTGTGTTGAAACATGATACTGAGTGTGAACGTATGTCTCAGCCCATCTCGGCTTGACCCCTGCACTCCAAAATCTGGCGCTAGTTAGCCGATGCTACCAACAGCTTTTTCAATGGTGGTGCTTCGGCATCGGGCTAGCCATGCAAATAAATCACTGTTTTACACCATTTACGAGGCTCAATGTATCTCCACACTTCATTGTTAGACTTCCGAGGGCCCTGACATTTAAAACGAGACATTGAGAACTTTGAAAAAGCACTGGTAGTTTACTTACATGGCGATTTATACAGACAGTATCTTCACGAAGTTTAGCGTTTGCAGCCATCTTGAATTTAGTCACGATAAGTCGAGCGACGAGTAAGAATGAACAGGTATGATGTCAGGGCCCTCGGAAGTCTACCAATGAAGTGTGGAGATACATTGAGCCTCGTAAATGGTGTAAAACAGTGATTTATTTGCATGGCTAGCCCGATGCCGAAGCACCACCATTGAAAAAGCTGTTGGTAGCATCGGCTAACTAGCGCCAGATTTTGGAGTGCAGGGGACAAGCCGAGATGGGTTATGAGACATACGTTCACACTCGGTATCATGTTTCAACACACTTTAGGTCAATATCACACCGGAATTCTCCTTTAACAGATGCTGCCAAGTGTCTAGAGCTTGGAGTGCTCTATGTCGCTTTGACACCTGAATACACCCATCTGGCCTCCGTCCTAGAAGTGATTTGCCAAGAGAATTTCTCTTACAGTTTGTTTTTTAACTCCCCTTATTAATTTGGTGTTAGCTTTAGTACCTTTGAGATTAACTGACTCAACAACCCCCAGGAATGATTTCTGAGGGCTTAAAAACCCGCAACAGCACTGAAGTGTGAAAAGTGATTTTGGGAACTGACACGATACAAGCATGCATATTTGCTTTTAAAAATGTATCATGTTCGCCTTTTTTTTTAAAAAATGTTTGGCAACTGTGAAGTGTGGCCTGTGTTGATGTCACAGCACAATTTGGCTTTTAATAGGAGCAGAGGCTTAAGCAAAGCATTACATCTTCCCTTCCTCTTGAAATTGTCACTCCATAATCCCTTGGCAAAGGGTAATGCAGCTAGATTACAGGGCCAAACCCGGACTGCTAAATTATCATCAGAGAGCTCACAAACCGACCTCCCTGACCTCGCACCATTTATGCACTGTACAGTTAGTGAATAGCGACTTGCACGCCTGTCCCCTTATTTCACATGAAATGTATACAGTATGGTTATGTGGTGGGAGCGCTTCATGTGGAGGTGACGCGTGAACAGAGGAGCTGAAACTTGTTGATGATTAGAGCTGAAAAACACTCAGGGATTTAATAACAGAGAGCCGTCTGAGTCCATCTGGACCAGCAGAGGGGGGCTGATTAATCCCTGTCTCTCCACACTATGAGCCATGTTAAGAATGGACATATGAAAAAAAGATGTCTCAATGGCTGGGCAGTTGGAGGTGGTTATGTTGTTAAGCTTTTTTTTTTCCATTTTGCACCGTATAGTAATAGTTGTTGTGAAGTGTCTTAAAATGAGGCAACTTTCAACCGTGTAAGTGCATCAGTACACTAATCACATAAAAAAAGTCTGACTCACACTACATAGATGACTCAGACAAATCATGTCAGTGTGTTCTTTGAAGCATTAAACTCATATTATATGCTTCCACATGGCCCATGCCTATAAATCAAACTACGGGGCACATGGATCATACCCTGTTTGGTGTGAAGGAGAAGTTGGCGCTCTATGCTGTAAACATCTCTGAATGTTTGATGACTTGAGGGTAAAAAGGATGACACATTTAAAGCCCTCTACAGAAAATGTGTTCTTCATTCTAAGCCTCGTAAAATCATTGAACCATAAACTTAATATCTTCCTGAATCCTGAATTTGAGTCCAACAAACAGAATATGCTTCCCTTTTTATTCCATTTTTAAAAAAAAAAGTTTTTTTAACAGCCTTGCATCTGACCTTCCATTTTGAGGATAACATTTTTGTTGTTACTGTACTGTAGTTACTGCCACAGAGCTTAGCTTGAGAGACCCCTCCCCCAAGTCTCTCCCTGTTTCTGTGACTCCTCCCTTGTACAGTCCTTCAAAAGACACAACATGACAAAGTCTATTGAGATGCTTGTCTGACAAACTTCTCCTCCTGCTGCCATGATGTAGCCCCGAGGTCGCCGGGAAAAGCTCTCTGAGTTGGGAGTGGAAATCTCCTTCTGTCGGTGGAGCCAGGTCAGTCGCAGTGATTCTCCACACTCAGCAAGACTGCCTGACTCCCCTCACACTGTTGCACTGACAGGCTGGGGGTTCTCCACGACAGTGAGAGAGAGAACGACAGAGATGGGAAATAGAGAGAGAGAGAAAGTAAGAGTGTGTGTGCGTAAGAGAGAGAGAGTGAAAGGGAGGGAGGGAGAGCGAGAGAGAAAGAGGCCTTTTTTAACAACCCTGTTGTAAATACACATTGTTGCAAAGGCATCCAAATGCACCCCACACGGAACGCCTTCTTTCATTCAGTGCACAATGCTGCTATTTAGGGGAAGAAAAACAATGTGTTTACAGCATGTTGACTCTGCATACAGACTCATAAATCAACATGATGAGCGTGTCTGTGATTAAACGCTAGAGTATACACTGAGGTTCACGCGGCACACACAATCACATCAGGCTGCTCAAACACAGCCAGTGACGAGATCCGGACCACTTATTCTTCCTCATCGCTGACGGTGCTCCTTGACTTTGTCTTGGGTGGTACAAAGCGTAAGCCTCAGCCAATATGCTGTGGCTGATTTAAAGCGGATTATCGTTTGCTGTCCTAAGCTTTGGCGAATCCTCTAAAATATTCACATTGGCAGACCTGGATTAGCAAAAAAGCCATTTTTACAAAAACATTGAAACAATTTATCTCATAGCAATTCAAATGCTTCCACCATAGACCTGCTGACTATATCTTTGTTAGTGCCGCCCCATCCATGGAAACTTCAAGGTTTTCATGTTTATTTTATACAGACGTCGTTATTAGTTTAACAACAATGCATTCAGAGGTATTCTGCACCACATTCAGGGCTGTGTATTGGTTGGCTGTTTTCATGATGGATGCAAAGTGTGGCCCTCCCCCCTCGACACCCCTTATCATGGCACAACACTGTATGTTGATGGTTTTCATCACTTTACCACAGTAATCCCTTTTAAGACAAGGGCTTAGATAAGCCTTTGCAAAACAAAAATAGAAATTGCTGGCCATATAAAATTCTGAATGACTATTTTGTCACGACCAATGGATGTACTTAACTATCTCTTTTTTTTCCCTTTTTTGAATCAGTCCCTGATACTGATGGCAACACTATTATGTGTTGGTTAGTCATCACCAACCTCTGCAACACTGGAAATTCTGTTTTCTTAGCCATGTCTGTCTGTGGGTTGACAAGCCACTGTGTGCAGCGGTCATATTTTGGTAAGTTTGAGCTTTCCTGAATTTGCTCATGCTGAGCTGGGCAACAGTTTCTGCCTCATCAGCAGCTGAGCGGGATGTGCATCAGCCATGTCAGATACAGCATTTAGGCCACGTTCGACTTGAGCACAACACATCCACCGCGTGTGGCCAACTGTCATTCTGCCAGGCATATAGCAGTATATGCAGTTTCCAAACACTATTACCAATATGTGACTCTAAAATGTTGAGCTTATTTTATTTAGTGCTATGTATACTTAAATCACGTGTTACATCACATAACTACCAAAGTCCTTGAAAGACTGCTGCTAAGACAGACTTCCCAGCTGTAGGCTATATCGATTATTTTGACCGTGGATCTGATGTGGTCAGGCATGACCCACTGACTCAGGCCATCAAAACATTATTAGTTGCTGTTAACGTTTGTCACTCACTATGGCACCCTTGTCACACATGACACATCAGTTAATCACAAGCTCGTTTAGGGCCCTACTAAGCTAAGCTTTTTAAATGGCTATCAACAGACTGGAATGTTAATTTGGCTGATGGAATTTCAGTTCAGGTCAGCAGGGGGAATCCTTTCTTCAGTCAAAGATTAACAAAGTTAAGGTGGGAGACTAACTGATGACTTTATACAAAATACGTCTGTAATGACCACAAGGTAATGCAATGTGACCCCACCAACTGGAGCCAGAAGTCGACGACTAGGCCTACTGGTCATTTTTCTAATCTCCCATTCTAGTGAATGAGTTTTGTTTTCAAACTAGGCTATAGCCTACCCTGAAAGTAATCTAAGTATAAAGACTTATTTTGGAACACTATATAACCACATAAGATAATTAAATTAAATGTGATATTTGATATTAATTAAATAATGAATTCTTGTCACTATTAAAAGAGTAAAGAATAGTTTGTATGACAAAATAACTGGTCATAATATCTTAAGTGGCCTAGCCTACAGACTGAATAGTATTCAATACGCAATTCGCACATGATAATCGGATGATAATAAACATAATCGAATACGATAATGGCCTCCTACCTCTAAACCGACTATATCTCCGTTAATTCTGTTAATGACACCCTTCGGTAACAGGGAGAGACGAATGACAGCCAATCAGAAGCACTATCCGTACGACTTCAGAAGCCTTCAATGAGGTGTGATGCCGTGGGAGGGGAGAGGGAGAAGACAGCCCGCGAGGATTCAGTGTTTGTGCGACATTCAACGGATACACATCCACGCTCGGACTTTCTACCGCTATCCTTGATAACTGTGGTGAGTGCTCATTTGTTAACTTAAGGTGTAACATAACGGATAGTGTGCAGTGTTATTTCTTTAGCCTATTTTATTTTATGTTTTTGCTATTTTGCCACTCCGTCGCCATGGATTATGTGCTTTGATAATGTTGAAATGCTTTAACATGTTTCAATAATCGAATCAACAAGAAAAAATAACGAAATATCATGACTTTTTGGATGGGAAATTAAGGTAAGTTTTGTTTTAAGCTAATTTATGTTACAAGTTTGACCGAAGCCCGAAATGACTCTCCTTTTGTGATGTACCTGACATATAGCTAGCTTGTCTAACTTTGGACTAGCCTGCATTGGTCTTGGCAAAAGAAAAATGAATTGTAGTTATAGGCTAGCCTTCACATTGTCACTTCGTCTTTTACAGAACAGCGCGCAGCTTATGTCCCCCTGGTTTGTTGCCATCCACAGCATGGTCGCGGATAGCACGTTTGCGTTTGACACTGCCGCCTCCCCAACTGCCTACCTGTCTAAGATATGCGAATGAACTGTTTTCTGGGAAGCATTAGTATAAAATCGTTATACGTGTCTGTTACTATGCAATTGTTTATTTCCTCTACAAGTAGTCCGCAGATAACAGAAATGATTTGGAGGCAGGTAACGTTTGGCTACAATTAACTATTTAACTTGCGCTCCACTTTTGTCATCGTCGGAACTAGGCTACCCTTTAAAAACACTGTGAAAAGTAAGGCGAGTATTTAGCGTAGGCTACGTATAACAATTGAAGGCATAACATTGTCTCTTCATGTTTCGTTAATTAGTGGAAACAAAGCTACATGCAGTCTGGGTTAGACTGTTGCTTTGGACACGTTTGTAGCCTAGTTATGAACGATACAGAGCTCTCCATTTCTCATAAGTGTACTTTCTACATATACCCTTCTGTATGGGGTCCACGTTAGGCCAGAGTGGGCGAAAAGAACGCTGTGTAGGCTAACGAACTTGTGCGGTAATTAGGTCAATGTTCTCTCTATGTAGCCTACTCTTAAGAAACAATGGTAGACTATCTCCAATGGTATGTTTGCAGACGAGACAGTGAGGGAGAGAGATTACTGTGATAACTGGATGGATGTAGGGCCTAGGCCTAATAATATATTGCGCTGGTTTGATGCTGGTGTATTTACTGCCGTTTAACGTGGACTATTAGTAGATTTTCAAGCAGGATACTGATCTGTGGTAAAGTTAATCCTGCCCAAGATTATCTAAAGTAAGTACTATATATCAAATTACATTTTCATGCAGAGCATATTCATAATTCAGACTGATTGAGAGAAAATGGGACACAAATTAATAGCAATTATTCTGGAGTGATTTCAGCCATTACAGTTTTATGAAATGAATCATATTCAGTTTAATGTTTAGAAATACAGATTCACCCGTTGATGGATGAAATGCGCTCAGCTAAACACATCAGGAATTTTAATGGCGAGCATTTGAGTTAAGATTTATTCAGCAACCAGAAGAAGGTCAGACAAATGTGACCTCTACTACTTAATTACAATGACCCTCAACTCCCTAGGTCAATCCAGTGTGTAACCTCTGACATGGGTCTCAACTCTAGTGGCGTTTGACTTCTGCTCTCATGAAGAGATATAGCATATTTCACATTTCTAGCCATAAGTTTCCAGTGTCTGCTAACTCTGTGTATTCTAATCCATTTCTGGAACAAGAATCAAATAGCCCCTATGTGTGGTCTAGATGTTTTTGTAACTTGTGTTCAGTGACTTGTAAGTGCTGTCCTTAGTTTAGTTTGTTTAATTGGTGCCTACAGTAGAGACAGTAAAGACAGAATACATGACTGACCCAGCACTAGCCCTAGCCCTTCTTATACGTCACACTCTTTCCTTTCTTCAGCATATTGTCAACATGCTACACATGTAAAGTGAACGAGACCCCCTGCAGCAGGTGTTGATTTCCTGTTACATAATTCAATAAACAGATAAATGGGATGTTTACTACACATAGTAACACAGAGGAGGTCTGACATATGATTTGTCTCGTTTACCATAAGAGAAGTAATCAAGCGGTAAAATATGATGAAACGAGAGTCCAGTTAGTCTTTATATATATAGTGCATTCATCATCTTAATTGTCTTTTGAGTTGCCCAGCTCCCATAGTCCTTCACTTGTACAGTATGTGGGCACAGTGAGGTGATGAAGTAGACTTCAGCAGTGAAATTGGAGTACTCTTTCTCAGCTTCATCAATAGTCTTGAGAGATAATTTAAATGAGCCCTGTGTAACTCTTATGCATTTTTGCGGTTTCTGTGTCAGTATCTGGCTGGAAGGTCACCAGGCCTGACCACAGATATTGTTACCCAATGATTCAAGCTTTCTGCATGGCGTATGGACAAGCAGGTCACAGCCATGCTTAAGGGTGCACAAATGTGTGTTTCAGAAGGTGGATTGCTAAGGAACAATGGTTTACGTTAAAGACTGGCTAGATCAGCCTCCAGGTGGGGGTAGTCCTGCTGGGCGCTGGTCACTTGTGTGGGAGGGATAAGAACCAAAGAAAAGCAGTTGCTCTCATGAAAGCATCTCTGCTGTGGCCTTGCTGACTCCCTGACACTAAAATGCTCCCTGAAAGTTTTTCAGTTTCTCTTTGAATTAATTTAGCCTTAGGTTTGGGTAATTTCCATATTTTTCTAGCCTTTTGTCAATGTCAGTGAATGTCAAGATCAGCCATTTCCTCCTCTTTGCACATTGTGGAGATTAAATCACAGGGCCATTTAACAAAAGGAAATCCAATATCAAATTGGGTTATATGATTGCTATTAAGATGGTTTAGTTGGACCTTTCAGAGTAAAAGCATTGTTATCATTATGTAGCAATCCTGCGATACTAGTGCTTTAAGAATGCACGGTAAGAGGCATAGAATAAGATGAGTTCTGACACATTGAGGGGGTTTCAGCTTAAGTAGAAACATTCAAATGCTGACCAGGACTCATAGGGCTTAAATAGTGAGGGGCCTGTCAGTCCATTACTTGTCAAGATTAATGAAGTAAGAACCCCGAAACACGCAAGTGGCAATAAATCTGGAGACAAGTTAATGGTACTGTCAAGCCGCCTGGTTGTGCTAGACATGTAAAAATAAACTATTAACAGCAATACGGTCAATTCGGCTCTGGCAGATTCTACAGCTCTATTTAGCTTCTAAATCTGTGTGATTTGTGTGTTTGCTCATTGTATGGAAGAACAACAACAAACAGAAACACACATACACACACACACACACACACACACACACACACACACACAGTAACTCAGAGCCAGACACACAGGCATTTGCATTGCAATAGATGACTGCATTCCAAGAGTGTATTACAATGTGGAGGGGAAGGCAGTGACCTGTAGGCTCCTGCTGTGGTCTTTGCTCAGCGGCCGTAAAGCTACAGTTCTCACGGCTTCTCCACCCTCATCTCCACCTCCTCCTACCTCTTCACAGGAGGAAGGCACAAACAAACACCTCGTGAACGCAGACCTGGGGTTAAAGAGGATGCAGTCTAACCCTCATTCCCTCACAGACACACACACACACACACACACACACACACACTTAGTAGTCATCAGTCCACATCTTAGGCACTGAAGCTAGCTAACCCATATAGATAGATTCGATTCTACTTGGTTGGTTCTTGAATAAATGTCTGTTTCAGCATTGATATTAGAAGACATTTGACATTGAGTAGTGATTCGTTTCATCCATTACATTGTCAGATTGGAAGTTGCTAAAACACAATTGTACAACATTGTATCCAGATCACTCACTGGCCATCTCCCTTACATAATTAAGACACCCCATCTGGTGTACGCAGCCCTCTCTGACAATAGCTGTGTGGCACAATACCCAGTCTAGCCCAGCAGTCAGGGAAGACGTGAGTGTGGGTGACATGAGAGAAAGACAGATAGAGAGAGGAAAGAAGAAGAAGAAGAAGCAGCAATGGAAAAAGCAGAACCCATATCCTCTGGAGCCATTATCTCTCCCTGTTCAGATTAGGGCACACATGTTGCTGAGGAGATTACAGTTGTGCCAGTGATGGTGGTGGTGTGTGTGTGTGGTGTGGTGTGTGTGTTCTCGCGTGGCCAGCCTGGGATTATAGTGTGTCTCATGGTGTGACTGTCTTCCGCAGACACCATTATGCTGACACGCTGAGAAGACCACTGTTTGCTTCAATGATTGTAAAGACCATGGGCAGCATGGCATTGTGATGCACTCACACTCACTAACATTTGTCAGCCATATTGGCCAGATTGGAGCCACAGTTTGCACAGTGAGTGTTTTTTTGGAGCTAGAGTAAGAGTGGTAAACAAAAAAAATTGTCTGCCAACTTTAACCACATTTGGATTAATCTCCAAATGTAATTCTGTATTTCCTTTATTTATTTAATTTTGTTACAGGCATTGGTAGGCTTAAGGCGCCATTTAAACATCATAACTTAAGTGAGACAAGGCAGGACAATCATTAAAAATAAAAAAATAAATAAAAAATAACGCTTTTTCTAGGCACCCATGATCTTAGGTGACAGCTCAGATGTTCCTGAAAGGCATATTGAGTGTGTGCAACAACAATTAGCACAAAACACAGAATGTCTATCTAGAATTAGGCTCATAAATCAATTTAGGTTAAGAGTAAGCCAAGCCAAAGAAGGTTCCAAGAAAGTGATGCCAGAACACCCTTTCAGAAAATTCGCTGTCTAGACAGCCACTTCTCTTCACCTCACCCCACCCCACCTCCACGGATAGATCAATGTCTATTGATCAACCCACTAACCCCAAAGGGACGACATTGAGTAGGCTGATTGGCTCAAGCTCTCAGTAGAAGCAATAGGATCACAGCTCTCCCTTGGACTTTGCCACCTAAATGTGATTTGTGCTCATCTAATCATCCAACCCTGTGCCCAAGCCTCCACTGGCCAGCCTGGTCGGGGGGCCTGTCAGCGAAATGAAATGCTATCTGCTCACAGGGGCTTGCGTCCACTGAGTGCTAGTTGGCATAAGGAGGTATTTCCAAATACTGACCCATACTTGTGTATTAAATGCATGCAGACCAAATATGAAATACATGCAGTATGCGATAAAAGGAATGCAATGTTACATATTTTGACACTGTTCTTCTCCACCAAATGAAGTTGTCCTTGATCCGACTGGGATGGTTGTGTATGTGGGGGCGGGGGTAATTGCGCCTATGTCAGAGTGCATTTGGTCCAGTCGTTTTCAGTTAATGGAGGGTTTTCTGACCACCTTCTTCATTAAGTGCCCGAGGGTGATGCATGTCTGTGACACCAGCTCATATTAGCGTACCTGCTCGTCTGTGCTTTTCCAGCGGCACTACTCGTTACCTGTCGCGCCCCCTCTCTCCCTCTCTCTCTCTCTCTCCCCCTCTCCCTTCCTCTCTCTCTCTCTCTCTGCCGCCTGTGGCTGACATTCTCCTTCTCTCACTCCTAATTGCTCCCTTGGGATTCATAAGGACTACCATGGCTGTCTCTGGCGTGTCGTGGGGGCATTCAGCAGGACCCATGCTGAGCACACACACACACACACACACACACACACACACACACACACACACACACACACACACACATACATCACACACACACACACACACACACACACACACACACACACACACACATACATCACACACACACACACACACACACACACGCCCTCCTGCCCTCACTACCCAGCCAGCACACTCCCCATGTCTTCCACAGGTGTCTCCGCTCCACGTCCTCCTCTCGCCTGTCAGCTCGCTTCACCGCCCCCCCCCCCCACCTCCTCCTCCCGCTTCTCTTCCTCCCTCGCTCCCCTTATCCCCACAGTCTCCAGTCCCTCCAAGCCGGAAAGGGGACTGTGTCTTTGAGGCGGAAAAAAACAAGGCATTAAAAAGAGAACAAGTGTAGTTTCAAGGACAAGACAAGATTTTAGGCTGGCTAATCTGAAAATAACAGTGTTTGAGTGTGAGATGAGGAAAATAGGCCGCTCTCGTTAATTTGTCAGTCGGAGTGTTGTGCGGGAGCTGCGACAGAACATGGAGCTTTTCATGAGAAGGCTCAAAGCTTCTGTCATCTATGCTTCTTCCTCCACCTTCACGAGTCGACCACATCCTCTCCAGGGCCCAAAACAAACACTTTAAGGTCAGATAAACAAACATTGCCCCTGTCAAATATCCTGAGGATTCTGAGATGAAAGGTGGTTGTGCTATCATACAGCGCTCCCCCACAGTAAAATCAAAGCATTTTTTCTTGGGATGACATTTCGTTGTGGAATGATTTTGTGGAATTATTCAGACATCAGAGACACATCGTAGCATGAAATCCCTGTGTCACACTGAAGGCTTTTTTGCGTTTATCACTATGCGTATGGGCAGCGGGGGATCGCACAGCCCTCCCCTGGCTTCTCTCTCACAGCGGGACGGACTCATAAATGAACTAGCAGACATGTTGTGGCCCAAACGCCACTAATCCCTGCTGACTCCCCGTGTGCCAGAGCGACTTCATTTTTAGTCAACTTCCCCTCCGCACAACTCCACTGTTCCACCAGGTCAACGTGCTGCTGGGGGGGAGGGGGGGGGGGTCTTAGGAATCGAGGGGCTGTATGCTGTCGATGAATAAGGCACTGACCTCCAGGAGGCTGTAAAGAACACTTAAGACGATTAGACATATGCTTCCATGCACTCTTTGAACATACTTGTACATCCACATTGTGCAGTCAGCCTCATTGATGTGACAGCAAATCAATACACCCCACGTCCATTGTTATCATATGCAATTAAGGGCATTTCATAAGGCTCGACCTAATGGAAGTGAATGGGTGGCAAACACCATGCAGCGGTATTTTGGCAGTTTCGTGATCTTGTGTGGCTGTGTGAAATAAATAGATGTATTTGAGTCAGATGGCCGATGTTGGCCTCACTGCAGTGGCTTTAAAGGCGGTGAATCTCCCTCATGTCACCCTCTGCTGCCGTCACGCAGGCAAATTTGACCTATGGCATTTTTACACTGATGAAGGAATACATGCAAATGTCACCAGCCACCCTGTTAATCATGAAAACCGCAGGCACTCCAATGTGATGCAAGGCGTAGGGGGAGAAAAGGGAAAAAAAACTAAAAAACACATAGGCATGCCCTTGCCTCAAAGCCCCCACACACACACACACACCCCACACCCCCCTCTTGCCTCACCATTATCAGCAATCACATTTGCAATTTTTTACTTGGGGAAGAGGCAAGGGGAGCAAGGCCAGGCTGCTGCTGGAGGACACGCATAGATACAGACGCGGTGTGGGAACAGGGAGCGGCTACACGACTGATGCCTGATTATCCAGGGTTAGGGGAACGCCGTGTGTTTTCTTTTTTTCTTTTTGATGCAGGAAGAAAATAACATTAGTGAATAACAAGTGAAAATCAAGGCAGCCTTACCTCAGTGATAATGTCATACATGTAAATATGCACATAATTATGACCGCCGCGCAGCGAAGCGGCGGTCATATAGGTTTAGTCATATTTTTTTTTTTTTTTTTTTTTTTTTTCTTTTTCGCATGTCCAAATTTCCGTCAATGAGTCCCGGGACACTGAAAGACCGGGGTAGACGAAACTTGGTGGGCATGTAACCCCATATGGATAGCATGGAACCATCGTTTTTCGTTTTGATCTGTAGGCCCCCCGCTGGACTGCACCCCCCGAAAGGAGGGTAGGGCAGACACAGTTTTCTGTGAATATCTCGAGAACCGTAAGGTTTAGGAGGACCATTTTTTTTTTTGTAAGTCAAGGGGCCATGTCAACCCATTCCATAACCACTCATTTCATGTATAGCGCCACCTAGTTAAACACAAAAAAGTAAAAATGAGGTGTTGTAATCGCAGGTATCTGTGACCTAACATAGTCAAAACTGCACGAAATTGGAAGTGTAGGATCATTATGACACCCTCTGAATGCACGCCAAGTTTCATGGAATTCCGTTCATGGGGGGCCACACAATAAATTAATTTATGTTCCTATACACCAACTGGCCTGTAGGTGGCCGGAGACAGTTTTCTGTGAATATCTCGAGAACCGTAGGGCCTAGGAGGTCCACCTTTTTTTTGTATGTTGATCTCAAGGGGCCATGTCAACCCATCCCATTACCACTTATTTCATGTATAGCGCCACCTAGTTAAAAATTTAAAAGCAAAAATGTAGGTGTTTTCATCACAATATCTCTGGCTGACATGGTCAAAACTGCACGAAATTGAAAGTGTAGGATCATTATGACACCTTCCGAATGCATGCCAAGTTTTGTGTACTTTCGTTCATGGGGGGCCTTACAATAAAATAATTTATGTGTACATTTAGTGACGTACACCAACAAGGATTCCCGGGACACTGAAAGACCGGGGTACACAAAACTTGGTGGGCATGTACCCCCACATGGATAGCATGGAACCGTCATTTTTCGTTTTGATCTGTAGCCCCCCCGCTGGACTGGACCCCCCGAAAGGAGGGTAGGCCAGACACAGTTCTCTGTGAATATCTTGAGAACTGTAGGGCCTAGGATGACCATTTTTTTCCGTATATTTGCCTCCAGGGGTCATGTTAACCCATTTCATCACAAACAGATACACACGCACACACACACATTCACAGTAATCATACGTATGACATATACTCACACAGTGAGTGACATATGTACGCTTCCATGCACAGGCACATACGCAGGCACACACACAAGCACGCACACACACACACACACACACACACACTCACACACACACACACACCCACACACATAACATAAACATAACACAAACAATCAAGAATTTCTCAGAATTATGAACAGGCAAGATGGAGGTGGGGTTGTATAAAATGAATTTTACATGTGAAATCTATGAACTAATCATGTTTTGGGACTTGTTGTCTAGCAGATACCAGTGAGAATTGAGTGTGGATAATGCAATTTAGTGAGACAGTTAAATCATATAGGCCTTTCAGCGTGATTTCTTTTTGTGGAAAAAATGTGCTGGACTGGGCGGCGGTCATATTTTGTACCGCTCTGCGGTACATCTAGTTATAATAATGATGAACTATGAATTAAGGGAACTACACATACACACACACACACACACACACACAAACACACACACAATCACTCACCTCCCACCCCACCCCCTATATGTTTTAACAGAACACCAGAGGTTGTGAATGTGTATTGATGTTCTGGTATTGTGCATCAGCAAACAGTCATTGTGTGCACATCCCACCTTCTGGCAGGTGCAGGACAAAAGAAAATTATACTAAAACTAAAATTTTGCCTGAAGAAGACCCAGCAGGGTCGAAACGTTGCCTGTTGTGCATTAAATAATTGGGAGTCAAAAGCAGTGTTGCGGACATTATATTTTTTCAATCTAGTATTGTGCATCCCCATCCTGTACTAAAGAGCATTTGTTCTGTTGCTGTTCTAAACATTTTTGCCCTGTGTTGACTCTCACTCCCTATGGCATTACTTAGACTGCTGCTGGTTACAGGCTGTGGGTGTGGATGTATTCATAAACACATTCTCTAGAAGTTCATTATCAAGTGTTTTTTCTCATTTTTATTTTATTTTTTTATTTTCAAGAATATTCTGGGTTTTTTTAAGTCAAGTCACACACACTTTTCCTTGTAGGAGATAGGAATGCAGTTGTCGCTTGGAGTTATGAATTTATATAAGTTATTAAGCATGAATATGCTTCGGAACTGTGCATGTTTCATCAACTAGATATCAATCTTTAATTTTATTTTATTTCATTCAGTATGTCTCCTGCCTTTCTACCTTCACTAAACTCAGCACAAATTCTGTGGTGTGGGTGAATGTAAACACAGTGTGTGTTCCAATCTTGTATTTGTCTCCATGTTAATCTCCAACCCTCTTAAATAGGTCACAAGGTACCCCACTTTCCCACAGTCTGCGAATCTTGTGTGTGTGTGTGTGTGTGTGTGTGTGTGTGTGTGTGTGTGTGTAGGAATGAAATACTGCCTCATTTTCATAAATTCTTTCAAATGCAGCAGCCCTTTGTACTGCATCTCCATCCAGGTCCTCTGAGAGGGAAATGGGGACAATTGCAACGATACATATTATAGCCTCATTACGCATAACATGGCACTTATCCAGAGGGGTTGGTTGATTTGGAAACCTCTGAGAAAATAAAACAAATAAAATTCTAGGACTCAATGAATGTATTCCGTTGGTAAATCCTACAACTCCATGCAAATATACAGCGCTCATATGTAACACACCCACAGTGGAGTAAAGCACAGAATGTAACAGTATACAATATAGTAAACATTTCCAAATTAGAATAGGCAGAATTTCTGAAAATGTACTTATTTAAAGTGCTGAATGCATTTTGTGTTAATTTATGGCATACATGATTAAGGGGTATTGAGAGGTGCTGTATGCCAAGCTTAAAAACTGTTCCATTATGCCTCAAAATGGAGAAATCCAATATGGCCGCCACCACCAGGTTGAAATCTATTTAAGCACTTATCTTTTTTACTAAACAAGATAGAAACATGAATGTGCCTTTAGAGGTTTTCATATATGGGGAATCCAATGCCAGAAACCCCCCCCCCCCCCCCCCCAAAGCATCCAAACAGCAAGAACTGAATGTTGTTGTTTTTTGTGGTGTTGTCTTCCTATTATGCCAGCTCTCAATGTAATGTTTGTGTCCTGTTCCCACAGGTACGCCCTATCTCACAACTCATCCAGCGAACTATGAGCCTGCCAAAGTTCTACGGCCTCAACAGATAGGATCCCCGGGCTGCTCAGCACTAACTCCACGGAACACAACATGAGGACTTACCTTGCACTCTTGCTGTGGGCCGCCGCGACCCTTGGTGTGGACGGCATGGTCTTTTTTCAGGGCTCTGGGGGGGTAGCGGGGAAGGAAATGGACCGACACAAATCAAAACATGGAGTGCCTCTTAGGCGAGCGAAGCGAGGCTGGATGTGGAATCAGTTCTTCCTGCAGGAGGAGTATACTGGATCAGAAAATCTCTACATAGGCAAGGTATGGTGAATTGGACCTGAACTTGCTCTGATCATCTTCAGTGGGCTTGATCTTTGATAGGCAGTTGTGTGAGGTGTGATTTCAGTGTGATTCAGCTGAAGTGTGAGGGTGTGAACGGCAGTGTAGAGATGAATTAACTTGATCATTGTTTAGGGAAACTGTCTAGCAGAACAATTAATAGGTGTAATCCGTGGTGGGGGTATAGTCAAGTTTTTCAAAGTGAAAGCTGACAAAAGTGAATCTTTTGGCAGTGAATATATTTTGCTGTGCTGTAGGTGAAATGCCCCTTTCTCTCACTCAAAAGACTGTTACAAGTAGACTGCAATTTACTAGTCACTTCAGTAAATGTAATGAAATAAATGTAGCATTTTACGTCTGATGTTTGGTTCCAGATGAATTGTTCTAAATGTTCTCTTTCTGCAGAGACTCCGAAATATCTGGGGTATCTGCATGATGCCTGACAACTGTGCATGAATGTTCTCTTTAAATCTTTATGACTAAAAAGAGTTGAAGGTTGAATAATAATCATCAGCACAGGACTATGGATGTGTAGTTCACCCTAGAAGAGAGAGGAATGAGAGAGTAGTCAGCACAAGAGGGAATTCAGAAAAAAGGGAAGTGAGCGAGATGAAAAATTCCAGGTTTCACAGTCTCCTTCAGTTCAAATTAGCATCAAAAACAAATGAAAGAGAAATTCCTATTCAGGACACAGCGATGTGGCTTGGCCCGTGATCACAGCTGTCTATCTTCAGAGTGTTCATTTATTTATATAAAAAAGCTTTTGAGTTTGACTTTTGCTGTAACACTGACAGATGGTTATTGAGGTTTTTCCAATGAAATGTGTTTAAAACACACAGTGAAAAGCTGCCATTGTTTTTGTATCTGAAAAGTAACTCAAAAGTAATTCACTTTAATACTGATCAGTGAGTTATAGTGAGTTATTTACTTTTAGGAAACCTACTGTATGTGCACATATTTGAGCGATAACATCCTCAGAGTTTTTTTTATTTTTTATCTTGTGATCTTTTGACTGCAAGTTAATTAGAAATGCAAATTACCGGTATGTGATTCTTCATTTTCAGGTGTCAATGTGGTGAGGAAGTTCATTAACCCTTATTTTCTGGAAACAGGATGCCATTTTCAGAATGCAATGTTAGGGGTAGAAAGCCATTTTGTGTGTACATTTTGCATGTTCGTTTGATTCTCACAAGCAATCAAAAGCAGTTGCCTTGAACATCCTGCCTTTTGTTGTAGCACAAAATGCAATCAAGCTGACATTACTTTAATGGGAAATTACTTTTTTATCACCTTCTTCTTATTTAGCACCTGTGAGTGACTGGCATTGAGCTGAATTGACTTCTGCTAAGTGCGACTTGAGAGCTTCAGGACCACGGGAGCTCGTTCCATTTTCCCTGCCGAATTTCGTCCATGTGAACACCACCTTCTCTTTCCGTTAACAGCTGCACTCCGACATGGATAAGGAGGATGGGATTGTGAGGTACGTGCTCAACGGGGAAGGAGCGGGCACCATCTTCATTATCAACGAGCACACGGGGGACCTGCACGTCACACGGAGTCTGGACCGCGAGTCCAAGGCCAGCTACATCCTGAGGGCCCAGGCCGTCAACAGGAAAACGGGCTACCCACTGGAGCCAGAGACGGAATTCATTGTGAAGGTCCACGACATCAACGACAACGAGCCAAAGTTCCCTCAGGAGGTCTACTACGCCACCGTCCCAGAGAGGTCGAATGCAGGTAAACACTACTGAACGCTGACTGTCATATGTGAGATGAGAGCTTAGTGACCTCTCTGACCTCTAACTGATGGAGACAAAACATATGTAGACGTCAACACCCTGGTGTCTGTAAATTATCTTTAAATATTTTAGTACAAGTAATATCTACTCAAAAACCTAAGATGGGTGTAAGGCAAACACTTCAAGGTCAAATATGGTTCATGTTATTGGTGTTGACCCTAAGGATGGCGTTTTAAGCCACACTACAAGATTGGGAAGCCATAAAACACGATCTCCCCTTTTTTTGATGGAGTTTTTGTTTGGCCTCTCACAGGCACATCCGTGACCCAGGTAATAGCCGAGGACGCAGACGACTCAATGTTCGGCATGGCCGCCAGGCTGGCCTACAGCATCAGCCAGGGTCATCCTTACTTCTCAGTGGAGCCAGCCACAGGTCAGTACCCTTTTCATTTCCTTCAGCCAACTGGGAGAGTAAACAGGGCCAGTCAGGCTGAAGCTGGTATTATTGTCCAGGCTCACAGTGTTTTTTGCCCTAGTAGAAAAAAATGGAGTGATAATAATAATAACAGCCAGCGAATTTAATCATTTCTAATGTACAATCTGGAACATCTCCCATTGAGGTCTATGTTTAAACAAGAGAGAAATGGAAACACAAAAGCCCCCCCCCCCCCATGCAGCTTACCAGGCAGCTTACCACTGATATGGTTTATCCCAAATGCACCCTGGGTGATGATGTGTGTATCACACCAGAGGACATGACATTCTAAGAGCTCTAGACTGCAAAAAGCTGCGTGTTTATCAGCGAGGACGGGTAATCTGGAGACATGTACGCCATTCAAAAAAAAGATCTGCTCCAGGGTTCATCTGTGTATGGACAGTAGGGTTAAATCGACCACCTCCTTGTATTGTTAAAAGACCTTCATATATTGATGATTTAACACAGCAGACATTGAACATCCACTGGTTTTGGTCAAGTCACGTCATCAAAGACACAGCTGTACAAGCGGTCGTCACACCGTGCAGCACAATAGCCGCTGTCTGTGTTTACTTGTGCGGACAGCTATCTGTCAATCAGCCACTGATTTCCATCAGACGCAAGGTGACTGTGTACCTATGTAATGTCCTGGAGAAATCAATACAAATCCGTCTCTCGCATGCAATCCGGTCAGTCTTCTCCTACTAGAGCCCTTATCTCTCCTGATGTGGTTAGATATGTGCAGTGTAAAATGTGCTTGCCAGACAGTATGCAGGTTGAAGTTTTTTTTCTTCCTTCAGGCATCATCAGGACAGCCCTGGGGCCCTCTGACATGGACAGGGAACAGCGGGAGCACTACCAGGTGGTGATTGAGGCCAAGGACATGGGCGGATCCAGGGGAGGCCTCACAGGAAGTACCATCGTCAACATAACGCTCACTGACGTCAACGACAACCCTCCCCGATTCCTCACAAGTAAGAATCCCCATAGTTATGTGCGGTGATGATAACGTATGCAGAAATTGTGGGGGATATGTATCTGAGCCAGCACTGCTGAAAGGCAGAGCAGAGGTGCTGGCGGGAATGAAATGAAGTGAAATGGTTTCCCAAATAAAAATGGCACAATGAGCTTCACAAAGTGCACAAGGTCGGTGTGATAATCCTGATTCAGACGGAGGAAAGGGACTCAGCGCACTTAATTCCCTCCATTTCGACAGCTCCCGCTCTCCGGAGCTCCAGCAACAAAATAAAGCCCAACAGGCAGTTCAGTCCCCTGGATGCAGGCATTAGGGGCTTGATGCCTTTAAGCCCTTTCTCTAATATTACAGCTGGCGCATCTGTGTGAAGTTATGGAAACTAGCGGAGCGTCCTTTATTATCAGCTGTCCCCCTGGTTCCTGGCCCGCTTGCCGGAAGAGCTCATGTGTCTGTGTGCTGTTCCCCGACTGCAGGTGATTTTTCGTTCAGTACCCCGGAGACCACAGAGATGGGCACTCCCATTGGGAGGGTGAAGGCTTTTGACAGGGACATTGGCGTCAACGCCGAGATGGACTTCAGCATCATCGGTGGAGATGGACAGGACATGTTTGATATTACCACTGACAGGATCACACAAGAAGGGGTGCTCAGTGTTAAAAAGGTGAAACTTCCTTGGAGTCTTGAAGCTTTTGTTATTGGCTGCATCAATACCATGTCAGATCTTTTTATTAGATCATGGTGCATCATCACCCAACACACTTACCATTGATTTCCTTTTTTCTTCTTCCTTCTACCTCCTTCTACTACTATCTCATTTGATTACATTGTGCCTGGTACTTAAACTTCTGCACTATCATCCTCTTCTAGTCTCATGGAGTTTGTAAAATATAATTTAATGTTACCCTAAGGTCTCCTCTGCAATGAATGTTAAGCCTCATTTGTAAATTGCTTTAGATAAACTAATATGTAGATGTAACATGTCCAATGTTCTAATACGGTTCAGCAGAGGCCGTGTCTCCTTAAGTCCTTGGCTGAGCAGGGTTATTGCGTGGGAAGGCAAGCTTACTCATTGTTGTGTTTGTTTCTTAACCTTTGTTTCCAGCCCCTGGATTTTGAGAGGAAGAAGTCTTATGACCTTAAGATCCAGGTGCAGAACCCGCGTCCTCTGGTGGACCTGCAGATGCAGGCGGTCAGCAAAGCCACCGTGCGCATCAGCGTGGAGGACGTGGACGAGCCGCCGGTGTTCGAGCGCTTCACCTACATCATGGAGATGAAGGAGAACAGCGCCGCCGGCTCCACCGTGGGCTCCGTCAGTGCCATGGACCCCGACATCCGGCACGACCCTGTCAGGTGGGGCTCTCTTCTCATGTACCCTTCATGCATACATACATACATACATACATATAACATACATATACAGTATAAACCTACATACATACACATGCATACATACATACACACAGACAATACAAACCTACATATAAACATATGCATACATACATACATGCATACTCACATATACACACACATATAGAGACATTCATTCTCGAGACATAGAAACACTGCAATTAAAATAATGAACCAGACATGCCTGCTAATCTTTATGAACCTCATTCAGAGCATCCTCACTGAGCCTGTTTACGAATACAAATGAAAAACGCTCGACTTTCTCTCTCGCTTAATACCCGCATCCACCACTCCACCCCCCCCCCCCCAGACAGCTCTCGTGCAGGTAATTGTAATAGATAGCCATTATTAAAGCAAATGAGCATATTATCAGAGTGCCGTTCCCACTGAAGATCAAGCTGATTTACATGGCTCTCCATCTCGTCCCACGGCAGCCTGTTCCCCAGGAGTGGCAGAGCAAATAGGGGACGAGCGGAGGAGTGCAATTATAGGTCCCTCTTCTGACTGCGAACGGGACCTTGGGGCATGTAATTATCGGAGTCATCAGAGGCAGAACAACTAACACCACTGCTCCAAACACCAGGAGGCCAATTAGGAAATTGAACAATCCCTGTGAATGATTGCATGTGTCTAAAAGAGAGAGAGAGAGAGAGAGAGAGAGAGAGGGGTGGGGGGGGGGGGATGAGAGAGAGGGAATTGACAGCCAGCAGCAAAGGACAGAGATTTTCAGTAGTCTGTAGTCACCTTTGTCTTTTGCCAAAGCGTTATCTTTGTAGCCGCCACTTTGTGAGACTTATTATTGTGTGCATGAGTCCAACAGGCAGTGCTCTCTGTGTGGTCTGTAAATGGCCAATTAGCAGTCAGGGGTAACTTTTCTCTTCCATTCTTTCAAGGTATTCCATTGATCGACACACGGATCCAGATCGTGTTTTTAATGTTCACGGAGGAAACGGCTCCATCTACCTGCTCAAGTCCCTGGACCGGGAGAAGGCAGCCTGGCATAACATCTCTGTTGTTGCCACTGAGTTCAGTGAGTGTCTTTCTTACGTTAAGCAAACCTACCCAGGGTAGCTAAGGGTCTAGGTCAGAGTGGAGGATTCATTCCCAAGATAAAAGTTCATAATTGTTGTATAGCACTAAGGGCCCTAATGCCAATGTTGGGCAAAGAGCAGTCACTCAGTGAGCAAGTATCTCAGGCATGAACTAAAGTTATATTGTGGTGTGTGAAGCTGACCCACCTGTATTTGTGTCCAGGATCCTGCTCATGGTATTAAATCTACACAGTCTCACTCCCTACTCGTCAAAGGTCTGATGCATGGTCAAGGGTTCTTGGCGTCAAATTCCAACGAGAAAGGTGTACCTTCTGCGTTGTTTTCCGACGTGGGGGTCCGTCAGATAGACATTCATGTTAATCCCTCATCGTCAAATATAGACGAAAGGAAATAAATGTCCATCAAAGGTGATGCCGTCACGTTAGACTAATGATTTGTTTGAAATGATCTAAAAACAAAAATCGCAGACCATCAGAGCCATAGGCTACCTTAGGTTACTTTGATCTTGCATAATTGTATTCAGCTTTGGTGTAGGTAACGTAAGGTAAAATAATAATAATAATAATAACAATAAACTCTAACTAAACTAACACGCGCATATTTCTGTATTGCGACCATTGTAGCCTACAGTTGTAACAGCGCGTAACAGTCGTTTTACTCCCCGTATGCGCTCATTATAATAGGCTTCGAGTAGGACTGAGGAGTGTACTGTACTGTGTACTGAGGACTGTACAGTCCTACCTAATAGGCCTACTCGAAGCAGATAGCGTTGTCTGACAGTCGAGTGGGTTAATGCACGTATTCCCAGAACAGGTCTGCAACTTTCAGGCAGTTCTGAGTTCGAATCTAGGCAGGAGCAGAGCCTATTATAATGAGCGCATATGGGGAGTAAAACGACTGTTACGCGCTGTTACAACTGTAGGCTACAATGGTCGCAATACAGAAATATGCGCGTGTTAGTTTAGTTAGAGTTTATTGTTATTATTATTATTATTATTTTACCTTACGTTACCTACACCAAAGCTGAATACAATTATGCAAGATCAAAGTAACCTAAGGTAGCCTATGGCTCTGATGGTCTGCGATTTTTGTTTTTAGATCATTTCAAACAAATCATTAGTCTAACGTGACGGCATCACCTTTGATGGACATTTATTTCCTTTCGTCTATATTTGACGATGAGGGATTAACATGAATGTCTATCTGACGGACCCCCACGTCGGAAAACAACGCAGAAGGTACACCTTTCTCGTTGGAATTTGACGCCAAGGACCCTTGACCATGCGTCAGACCTTTGACGAGTAGGGTAGACTGGGTTGAATAAATTGCCATATGGATTTTGCATAGCTATTAAATAGACTTTGAACTTTGCCCACCATTTCAATTAGAGCCATAAATGTGCTGCATTTTTTAATTGATGATTAAAGCCAGTCAGTGATGGTGTTTGAAATCCCTTCCTTTAGTTTTCCCCTCAAGTCTCTCCCTTGTTGGTCTCACAGTCAGTTGGCACTGGCTTGTCGTAGGTAAATGAATAACAAGCCCATCATGGCTTGATTGCCCTGGTGTTGCACTGAGGTATTGGTCTCATCTCCCCCTATTGCTCTCTGTTACGGAGTCTGAGGTAATCAATTGAGACTGACGTTTCTTCTGAGCCGTTACTCTATTGACATCCAGCTAATTGTGTGGATAGCTTTGTCAGATATCACAAGAGGAATTTAATTAAGCTTGGCTGGGAATATGAGAAATCTACTTCTGCTTTTTGAGTGGGCATCAGTTGTCAGTGTTCAACAATTGCAGTAATACAAAGCATGGCAATTATAGATAATGCACACACACAAAGGCATATTTTATCTAACAGCACTGCTTGTCTTTCACCAGACAATCGGGAGCAGAAGAGTAGTGTTCCAGTGTTTATCCGTGTCTTGGACGTCAACGACAACGCACCCACCCTCGCATCCTTCTACGAGACGTTTGTCTGTGAAAATGCAAAGTCTGGCCAGGTACACTTCTACTCAGTCTCATCACAGTGTCAGTCTATGGGGAAAATGAACCTGTAGTCTCATCACAGTGTCAGTCTATGGGGGAAATTAACCTGTAGTCTCATCACAGTGTCAGTCTATGGGGAAAATGAACCTAGTCTCATCACAGTGTCAGTCTATGGAGAAAAGGAACCTGTAGTCTCATCACAGTGTCAGGTTATGGGGGAAATGAACCTGTAGTCTCATCACAGTGTCAGTCTATGGGGAAAATGAACCTGTATCAGGACGGGTCAGGAGGGGCTAGACACGTCCATTAAAAATCCACTAATGCACTCCCCATCAGGTTTCACAGCCCAGCACTGGCTGCTAAAGTACCCACGCAGAGATGTGCAGGTAGATAGGCAGCGGTGGTGAGGATCACCCCCCTACACACACACACTCCAACCCCCCCACCCCACCCCACCCACCTCCACGAATTGGCGTTGCGGACCTTCTTTTGTGATGACTGCTACATCTGTCAGCCTTCCAGAGCCACTCTCTGATAACGTTCCAGCCGCCTCGGCCTTCATCCCGACCTATTGTCCATCTCTGCACATCTCACCCCATCCAGTCCGCCCACTTGCACTTTCCACAGCCTGCGCCTTTTGTCATGCAATGCCACACAGCTCGCAGCACCACAGCCCTATGCTCGCCACAGTTAAACACCAAGAACAAGTCTCAGCCTTTCTGTAAATTCAAATGCATGTCAAAGGCACTGGCATGCGTGTTTGTGTGGTGTTGGTGGTGGTGGGGGGGGGGGGGGGTAGACATAGTTTAGAATGTTGGGTTTTCAGACAGACTGCTTTTCCATTTCAGTCATGAGCCACCATTCAGTGTGCGCTTGCTTTTGTTGTTGTCATCCAAGCCCCTTTCTCCGGCATTGTTTACTACATGCAGCAACCAAAAAGGAAGTAATTAATAAGCTAATTATGTTTTCCCTAATGAGCAGTCCTACATGTTGACTAGAGGTTGAGCAAGTCATTCATTACATAGCCTGCCTCAGTGTTTGTTTTGCTCCTCGTTTGACACAAATAAATCGGCTTTGGGCTGAATAGCCTTTATTTCACTTTTGAGGTGTTAAATGGAAAGGTGGACTTTTTCCGTCACACACTAGAAGAAGCTTTTTTCTCGCTAATTGTCTTTCCTCTCTTATTGCTCCCATGGATGGAAATAGTCATTTTTGAGGGAACTCATTCTCTACTGTTAACTACTCATTTGGGGTAAAGGTTAAGGCTATTAGGCAGCTTTAATAAGTGCCGCATATCAGGGCAGGAAAGAATTGGTCATGTGTGAAATGCGTGTGAATTGTGGCACTTTCAAATTCAAGTGCCATTTTAAATTACTTTTTTTTCGCTACCAGAGAAATGGATTTTTACTTAGTCCTGGCTATCATTTGTCATTTTGTTGTCCTTTTCCACTATCATTCAAAGACACATAAAGTTTACTGGGTTCTGCATGTGTTTCCCAGGTTGTGAGTTCAGCTGAAGGAATTCATTGTCCTGTGGCTTCTCTCTTGCAGAAAATTCAGACCATCACAGCAGTGGATGAAGACGATCCTGCCGGTGGCCATCGCTTTTTCTTCAAGTTGGCCCCGGAGAGTTTAGAGTTTAGACCCAATTTCACTCTGAAAGACAACCAAGGTAAATCCCTTCCTGAGCCTACCAGTAAGCCCTGCAATCTCTGCATAGGCCACAGCTCACAGGCTAGACATGGACATGTCTGCAATGCCATTGCTGTCACTGTAGGGAATGTATTGTAGTTAGGTTTATGTTTATGGTTCACAACAGACACTTTTGTCCAAAGTGACTTTGATACATCAATGCACATTACATGACCATTAAAATGAACAATGTAAAGTCACAAAAAGCCTAAATAAAAATATAAATATCAGTAAAATAATGCAACAGGATAACACTAACAATCAACATACAAACCACAGCTCTTTTGTTGGGCTGTTAAGACATTTCAAACCCAAACCCAAATGCCCTTAAATGCCCTTGTTTACTGCGAGCAGCATGTTTCGGAAACTTGTAGAGAACAGAGCTAATTAAAGAAGAGTTTTGCACCACATTGTTTTGCTCTTGTTAGCCTTACTTAATGAGCACCCACTTCAAAACTCCACCATTAAACACGTTTGATTGCAGATCATTCAAGCAAACACATAGAAGATCTGTCTCTAATGTCTCTTCACCGCCTGCCTTTTTCAGATAGCACGGCATCAATTTTCACCCGCCGCACTGGCTATGGCCGGCTACAGCAGAGCTCTTTCCATCTCGCCGTGGTCATCTCCGACGGCGACTACCCCATGCAGAGCAGCACCAGCACGCTCACGGTGCGGGTGTGCACGTGCGACCGCGACGGCAACATGGAGATGTGCAACGCGGAGGCCCAGTCCGGAGTGGCCGGCCTCAGCACTGGCGCCCTGGTAGCCATCCTGCTGTGTGTCATCATCCTGCTCCGTAAGTGCAGCCAGCTTTAAGGCCAGCCCTGCCTTCGCCTCATTCACCTCCTCTCCCTCCACCTCCTCCTCCACCTCCTCTCCCTCCACCTCCACCTCCTCCATCTCCATCTCCTCCTCCACCTCCTCTCCCTCCACCTCCTCCTCCACCTCCTCTCCCTCCACCTCCACCTCCTCCATCTCCATCTCCTCCTCCACCTCCTCTCCCTCCACCTCCTCCTCCACCTCCTCTCCCTCCACCTCCACCTCCTCCATCTCCTCCTCCTTCACCTCCTCTCCCTCCACCTCGTCCACCTCCTCCTCCTCCACCTCCTCTCCCTCCACCTCCTCCTCCTCGTCCAGCTCCTCCTCCCCCATCTCTTCCTCCCCCACACACACACCACTGCTTGTTTCCCCCTGCGGCCACCACTCTCGTCCATCTGCCTGGCCCACTCTGCCAGGGATAGGCCGCAGCAGGCTAAAGGGAAAGGCCACTGCAGCTTCTGTTTACCTGTATCCATTTCATCAAGCACCTGCTTTAGTGAAAACACTCCTGGAGCCAGTACATTCATGCAGTTCACTGGCTTTCCACTAAAAGTTATCTTCTCCATCCTTTTGAGGACTTCTGGTGCTCCAGCTGGGTCTGGGAACATACCATTGGCAGGGCTCAATACGAGGGGCGGGATAAACGCTTGTCTTTCAAATTCCCTCTCGCAATAGGATAGCGCTACAACCCATGAGTCCCATGCGTTTTCCCACCAGCGGAGCTAGTTGGTAGATCAAACTTTTGTCATAGCCGGTCGGCAAAACTCTGAATACATCTTTGTTTTTTAGGAAAGTCTTTAAGAATCGCGGCCAAAGCCGATTCGAAAGACTGCTGTTCACCAGCAGTAGCCAGCTTCTTTGTTTTCAAGTAGCAGGGAATTCACACGGAACCGTCGCAACTCTGTCATCATTATGTTAAGCCCGCCTACCGGTTCTATTCACAATGTGATTGGCCTGACCGAGGTATGTTTTTTCCAGCTCGCAAGCCAATGGAGAGTTGCTAGACGACCCTGGCTGCAAATTACATTTGCTGCCGCTAAGGTGCGTCTAGATTTCTAGGCTAGCAATCTACCTGCGTTTACAGATAGCTGATGACACATTCCATGAAAAGGTCTAAGGTTGCTCCCTAGACCCAATGGTTTGAGTAATGAATATTTAACGGTGAGAGAAAGGTATGAGTCATTACAATGAAGAATGATGTAATTAGTACGGCGTATTATTGGTCCCAAATCAGGCCTGGACCACTGAAGTTAATGCGCGTGTTCGCCCTGTGCTAATGCATGTGTTCCTGGAGGTAATTGATGTGAAACGAGCGCAAGGGCCCTTTCTCCTGCTGGAGGAGAGGCCAGTGAAGGGAGCCGGGCAGTCAGGCAGCCGAGTGCAAGGGTGTCGTTAGAGCACTGTGGCTCTGGGCACACGTGTGAAGCGCTGCGCTGCGCTGCGGGGGGTGGGGGGGCTGCTGCACGCATTGGCGGGAGCAACAGGAGCACACATCAAACGCTGCCTGCCTGAGACACAGGGATCGCTTTCATTCGCCACATTCATTTCATTTCGTTTCATTCTCTTTCCCTTGTTCTTGTGCCAATCTATCTGCTGATGAGAATGCGTGGGCTACCTGTGCTGCAGATAGCTCTGGATGAAATTGTTTCCCAAATGAGTCAGTGTATATGGATAATAATCTGTCCATCTATGAATCTGCCTGTCTTCCTGTTTGTCTGTCTGTCTGCCTACCTACCTGACCTCCAACATTCTCTCTCTCTCTCTCTCTCTCTCTCTCTCTCTCTCCTGTCTCCATGTTGACTGCCTCCCCTCGGCTGTGACCTGCTCTCTAATATCTGCCTATTCTGTGTCCTGTTCTGTCCTCCAGTGATTGTGGTGCTCTTCGCTGCGCTGAAGAGGCAGAAGAAGAAGGAGCCCCTGATCATCTCCAAGGAGGACGTGCGGGACAACGTGGTCAGCTACAACGACGAGGGCGGCGGAGAGGAGGACACGCAGGCCTTCGACATCGGCGCCCTGCGCCACCCCGAGACCATGGAGGAGGCCGCCAAACAGCGACGGGACATCATGCCCTCCGAGACGCTCTTCCCGCCTCCGCCGCTGCTGAGGCGGAGCGTGGCAGCACCGGGCGGCATGCCCCCATCGCGGGACAACGCCGACGTGCGGGACTTCATCAACCAGCGGGTGCTTGAGAATGACCTGAACCCCACGGCGCCTCCGTACGACTCGCTAGCCACCTACGCCTACGAGGGCAACGGCTCAGTGGCCGAGTCGCTCAGCTCGCTGGGCTCGGCGTCCACGGAGGATCCTGGGGAGCAAGACTACAACTACCTCAGCGAGTGGGGACCACGCTTCCGCAAGCTCGCCGACATGTACGGGGGCGAGGACAGCGATAGGGACTCCTGAGAATCCCAAAAACGGAGCGGTCGCTGAGAAAAGACGGAAAAAACAATCTGAAGAAAATTAAGAAAAACAGAATCCGTTTCTGTAAAGGAAAGTGGAATATGCAGCCCGAGTTTTTTTTCTTTAAAACAAAAGTGCCCTTGACTCTTTTTTGTAACTGATGCCGCAAAATCTCTCCGCCAATCTCTCTCTCTCTCTCTCCCTCACTCTCTCTCTCTCCCTCACTCTCTCTCTCTCTTTCTCTCTCTCTCTCTTTCTGTGGCATCAAGCAGTTTGTTTGTTATTTTTGTGCCAGGCAGACACTGAAGAGGAAGTGGGCTTCCCTTATGAAGGGAATCAAAGGATTGTAAAAGCTTTCTGGTGCTTCTCACTTTATTGTGCCATCTCTGTGGCACTGCAGGCACTGCATGTGTTGTGAAGGACACTGCCCAGTGATAAAGGCTGAGGCCATCTCAATAATCAGTAATCAGTAATCAAGTCCTTCTTCAGTGACTTAAGTACAGTGTCCATTTCCTTCTCGAAAAACCAAAATATTGGAGAATGTCTAACTGGTTACAGATTTCTTCTGCTGTCATAGAAATGGATATAACAGGCGAGTACACAGTCTCCTCTCTTCTGTGGAGAGTGTTTCATCCTTAATGAGGAAGTGCTACATCAGCATTATTTCCTCCTTTGGAGTGGAGACATGAGGACCACATTATGCTCAGTGAATGTTTCTCAACTTCGATGACGTACACTCTTTTGTGACTGTGCAGTGTTCACAAAATGTCGAGCCAGAACTTTAACACCCAATGATGTGTATATGTTTTGATTTTCTGTGTACTGCCATTTGAGGAACTTGGTTTTTGTTTTTGTTTTTTGTTTTCCGTGAATAAAGATGGGGATCTTATGTGTGCTAAATGTATTTGTTTATTTCAGTTAACCTCCACTCAGCACTCTGCACACTGCACAGGTGATGATGACCTGTTAAAAAAATCAATTTGAGAGTTGAAGTCAAATGTCTGTTTTAGTAAACTTATACACAATGTTATAGTCTAAATCCGTTGAAGGTGAATTTATGAACCCTCAGTGGTTTTATTTCTTTGTGCCACCAGGAGCTTAAACTTGAGATTGCATTTATCTGTGTTTTGTGAAACAAAGGACATTTGGTTCTGTCTTATGAGGGCAGATGCCACCTGGCTACTGCTGGCTTTTTTTCGCCCAGAAAGGAGCCATGCTTTGAGATTCGTGTGCTTAAGCATTTTATGACACTGCAAGTGTAGACTTTGGGCTAAAGTCATGTTACAGTATTGGGAGTATGTGGTAGATCATGGTTGCTGTGTGGTTCAATGATCTAGTGCTTTGTTACAGTGACTTTGGGAACCTAGACAACTCTATGTACTAATTTGCTTTGTACCTTGTAAGATTTTGTACCAAATATTTATAAAGACATATGATTACTGTAATATCCTTGAAACACGATGTCTATCATTATTGTTTTTTGATGTATTTTGGAGGTGTAAAACTTAAATGTGAGCAGTTTACAGTTCATATGAGGATGTGTTGATTTTATGAAAATAAACAGTTTCTTTTCCATAAAAGCCAGACATTTTTTTTCACCTTAATGACTGTCACTGATTTGCAAAAGTTGCTTTCATGAGATGTGTGTGCTGGCGCTCTACTGGTAATTGAGTGCATCTGTGATTCATACAGACTGACAGAGAATCGCTGTTAATTAGAGCAATCTATAACTGAGATCCCTGGGTTAACCACTGCATTTGGAGAGGGGGAGGGGAGGGGGAGAGGGGTGCTTTTAAAATGGATTGGGAATGTGTGGTTTCATAGCAGATAGGGACATTTTCAATAAAGACTGTGTCAACAGAGCCTCTGCTCAAAACCTGTAAGATGGCAACTGCCTTGTGCTATGTCTCTGGCCCTGTGTGGACGCATCATTAGCTTGAGACATCAAGCAAACGTGGACCCACCATGAACTACATCAAATGGAATGGCTAATAAACAGCCAGACACAGATACCCTTTTATATTACATTCAGTTTTATCTTCACAAAAAAAAAACACACACTAAGTTTTCATCCTGTTCATTGTAAATGCGGATGGTTTGTTTATCGCTGGGCTTCTTCATGACAGAGGTCACTATGGACCACAGCATATCGTCTTCCTGATTATTTTGTTTTGCTTGGTTTTGTTTTGTTTTCCAAGGGGCAGAATCACGTGCCGCGTCTGACAGGGGTGGGGGCTTGTGCCTGGTGGCCTGCTGGTCAGCCCTCAGAGAGAGCACGATGGCGCGGCCGCAGTTTCCTCACATCTGCAGGAGCCTGAAAGCCTTCAGCGTGCAGCGGGCGGCCGCTCCAATTCCCAAAGCAATGTCTGCCTCCATTAGCCTCGCGGTCCTCCCTGCTCCCCCCTTCCTCCAAGACGGTGAATGTTTAATGGTGGCATCATGTGAGGATAAATGCTAAACACTGGTCCGCCCAGTCTCAGGTTCCCAGATGAGCGTGGTGCATGCATTAGCTCAGCCCAGGATCCTCCAGAGTGGCCCCTAACCTAGCGCAGCCGAATGCTACCTCTGCACTGCGCTGATGAATAATGGACACTCATATAGGATACTGTGCTGCATAGGCTAGTTTGCTATGAGTGTGCCAAATGCACTTTGTTAATTTATTTTTTCGGAATGTCCCTCATTAGAGAATATCCTGCTGTGTGAATTTGATGGATTGACTTAATTAATAAATCCCACACCTCTCTGCTTTGCAGATCCAGCGGAACTTTATTTTTATTTTTTAACTCTCAATTTTCCATGTCTTTGAGTTATAATGGGATGTTCAAACTGGTGCGTATCCTCACTGTTATGATGTGAAGGAATTACAGCATCCAGACTTTGGGGATTTATGAAAAGCCAGTAACTTGTGAAGAATCATGGATGCCGAGTTTTAAAACTCTCCAAGGTCATCGGGAGAGGGAAGATAGAGGTGGTGCTCCATGCCAAATGGCAGTGGAGCCAACCGAAACGGTTCTGAATGAAACCATTTCATTCTTTACTAAATATAGAAAAACTGGCCTCTATTTTCTCTTGTATAACAGAATCTGAGTCACCCCTTGGCAGTCAGCCTCTCTCTCTCTCTCTCTGCCTGTGCACATTCAGTGATGGAAGTCTCTACATCTAGGAAACGCATGAGGAGAGCAGCTTGACATGGTTGAGCAGTCAGCCAGTGAAATGAAGAGGACACAGTGGAGTGTGTGCTGGAGAGAGGCTGGCTCCAGAGGTTTCTCTTGTGAAAGCATCGGACAAACTTCCTGCTGGATTTCTGCATGTCATACATGTGTGTGGGGGGAAGGGGGTGTAGATATGAGCTTCCATGTGTGTGTGTGTGTGTGTGTGTGTGTGTGTGTGTGTGTGTGAGAGAGTGTGTGTGTATGTGTGTGTGTGTGTGTGTGTGTGTGTGCGTGTGCATATGTGTGTGTGTATATGCATAAGTAAGTGCCCTGTGCCCATGTCTGATATGCACAGCTCTATATCTGTGGGATAGCCTCCCCCAGGTGGGAATGTGAGGCTTCCTGTTTGCTCATTTGAACGCAGATGAGGTCCCCCCTCCCACTTCTCCTCTCTGAGGGCCTTGGCTCTTTGGTTCCACTACAGCCCCCACACTGGCACCCCTGGCCTCCGTACAAGCGCAAGTCTCTGATTTGGGGCTCATTCCATCACTGAACTGTTTCAGATCAAAAAGTATATTCTTATTTTTCCCTCCAGCCATACAATTTCAAAGCTTTTCCCAACTCAAATCTGAAGTGAAAACATCCTTCCCCGTCTCAACTTGGAAGACAGGCCCTCTCAAGTCATGGCATGAAAACTTAAAAAGGTTCAACCACCCTCAACACATTTGTGTTACTGACAAACTGCCCCCATCAACCCATTTGGCATTTCTCTGTGTCTCTCTGCTGGATCCATTAGGACGAGAGGGTAAACCTGCAGTGGCAGGAAAAGGAGTGCTCTAAACAAAAATGTATTTCTGTGTTCTGTCTATCAGATGCAACTGTACATTTCCAAATGCATCAGCACTTAAAAGCTTTTTTTTTCTTATATAAGGTAGAGATGAGAGAGGAGGAGAGATCAGTGAGATATATCCAACAGTCTTAGCCTCAGTTTAACTTTTCTTTTTTTCTTTCTTTTTTCCCAGAGAATATGGAGAGAAATCACACTGGGTCTTATGCAGAAGACTCCTCTCTGGAGGGCGGCTGACTCCCCTCCTCCCAGCCCCACGCCTCCTCCCAGGTACTCTGAGTTAAAAAGTCCTGTGGTGGTTTGCTCGGGGATCCCTAGTCACTCCAGCACTCTCTCATGGTTGCTGCACATATCTATAATTTAATGGACAGGACTGAAAAACAGACTGATAAGTCCAGATCACCGGCTACTTAAGAGAGACATGGAGGAGGAAAAGTGTCTCCCTTGTGTACAAAAAAGCAGAACTGTGGGTTCCGTCGGGGCATCTAAAAGCAAAGTCCATTAGCAAGAAGTTCTTCAAATTGCTTTTTTTAACACTGAGTCCTTGAGTCACAGATTTTAAAAAAAATATATATATAAATAATTATATATATATCCTATCTGATTGAATTAGTATTTCCATTCCCCATTGGTTCAAATAAAAACAGAGGCGCTGAAAGCTCTGAGGGCCATTCATAATGCATTATAACATATTAACATCATAACATATTACTTCATAGCATTTATATCATACCACAGCAACACACCATGCAATACAACACATGTTAACAGGATAGAGAGCAGTATATAAAAAACAAACTTAAAATCTCTCAACATTTGAATACCTTACAGAACCGAGTAGTCAGTGGAACAGTAAACGCTTGAACTGCTTCAATCTGTGTTCCAAAGCTTCTCGGGGATCCTTTCAAGACACCCATTGAGTGGCTATTAGGTCCACTTACTAATCTTTACCTTTGAGTGTTTCACTGGACCAGGTGAAGTGGCTCTCTCTAAACTCCGCCAGCATCCGCTAATGAAGGTGTGACAGAAGAGAGAGAGGCGCTGATGGATGCACTGGGCTCGAGGTCACAGGACAAAGGGAAATGGACAAATTGCAAACTTTGAAGTAGTGCACCCAAAAATAAAAACACAATGGAAGACTGCTTGGAGTGTGCTGCTGGCTTTGTGTTTCATCTCGTCATCCAAATAAACCCTCCCTTTCGCAAAGTCAGTCCCACTGTTTCAATCAAAGACCCTCTCAGGGTAAGAGTGCTCTCTGTAATTTCGCACTTTAAAAATCCATTTGTTTGGGACTTTCCTATAGAACCTTTGAAAGACAACAATACAAACCCTCATTCAATGGGCCCAGTTGAAATGCAGGCATTAAGGGTCCCTGAAATCTTAATGAGCATACAAGTCTCCTCTTTATTCCTCGCATGCAGAATAGTTCTCATGAGGGCCCGGGCCCCTTCAAGCGAAGCCCCCAGTGCTCTACAATGCCCAGCTTAAGCGCCCGTGACTGCTTCAGACTCCCGCCTAGGCCAGCGCATAGCATATTCATGTAACAAACAGCTTCCTCGGGAGCCAATATTCAGCAGTAGCAAACAGATTGCCTTTTGAATATTGCTGTAAAATCAAAGGGGAAATATAGCGAAACATGCTATGTGGGGTTTACAGAGTGTCATCCCACAGGAGAAAAAAGGGGATTGTTCTTCCGCCCTGCAGTGCGTTATGGCTACCTTATGTAAGTCATTCTGCGGAGTTCCTTCGGGCACTTGGGTAGGGGTTGCTGGACTACAGCCAGTCTCCCTCCCTCACTCACTCACTCTCTTCCAGACTGCAAAGCTCCCAGTGCTGGAACGCTCCGATGTGTCTTTGCACCCTCTTCTACGAGCTCCTCGTTTTAATTTCAGAGCGGAGCACACGACACTTAACGTGCGGCTTGGGCTCAGGTGTTTAGTCAAACAGAGCCAGACCCAACGGGAAGGAGTTATGAGTCGCTCCCTCTCCAAGGACAAGTTATCTACAGCGATCAGCATCATAAAAGCAGCTAACGCATCCTCCTGCCTCAGAGCTGGACACTTACAAAGCAACCAGTTCAGTGGTTATGTTATTGCTTTTAAACACAGCCATGCCCTGGTTATCACCTCATCCGTGTTCATCGATATAAACAAAAGATTGAAAAGAAAATTCTTGAAAAGTATTGTTTTTAAAAGAAAAAAACATTTTAAATACAGGATGAGATGTAATAGAAGTGAGCTCGCCCAACCCTGTTGGGTCCCTAAAAGTCTCCTGTGGAAGAGCAATATATGTGAGGAGCCATCTCTCATCCCCTCCGAAGGCATCATAAAATGGTTCCCATAGTGAGCGGCAGGCGAAGGAGGGGCAGAGAAGAGAGGAGCACCTATCCATCTATCTCAGCCAGCTGTCCGCTCCCCGTGCTTTATACGACTCTGGAGAGCATTCCTCATCCATGTTCTCTGCACTCCATCTCTTTTGCTGCTAACTCTTTCTTTCCCTCCTTTTGTTCCATCTCTCTCTATCTCCTCCCCACTCTCATTCTCCCCCCCCCCCTCTCTCTCTCTGACACCAATAGGGGATGGCGTCTCCTACCGTTGGCTATGTCCTTAACAAGGAGGGTGTACATCACTGTGTCGGAATGAAATCTCACTAGGGTAGAGATCAAAGTTAGCCCCCCATCACATCCACAAAGAGCGGGATTGATGAGGATTTCAAGGAAAAGTGCTCATTCATTTCCAAGAAATATGATATTCGTCTTTCTCCATGAGGAAGAAAAAAATATTCATACCTCGCCCTGTTTCAGAAATGAGCATTGCCAAGTAGAAAAAAGGTTCTGATAATAGGCCTGTTAAGAAGTTCTGTTGCTGGCTCAGTAAAGTTCCATTAGTTTGTGCAGTGCTATAAGAATGGTAACAGCGAGGAAAATGAAGGCCATATTCTGTCAACAACTCTGTTCCCCACGACCATTTGGGACTCGACAGCCGCTGTCTTTTTGTGCTGTTTGGAGTGATGTGGAGGCCTTGTGTGTTGCTCTACAGACTCCCTCTGTGGACGTTTGTGTGTGGGAGTGGAGGGGGAAATCCTGCCATGGCACAGTACTGTTTGTGGCTTGGCACACAGCTTCAGCTGGAAAAGATTATTCTTTTCACAAGGTGAGACGAGACATCAATTATCAGACTATAATGAATTTAATTATAATATCGCCCAACCATGAAATAAATGTGCTATTTCAACAATTGAAAATATTATTGCCGTGGGCAGACACAGATGTCGACCCTGATTATTTCATGTGGGCCATCTCAGCTCTTGCGTTTCCAGGCAATTCTCGCCCTGGTTGTAATACAAATGTACAGGAGAATTTAATACATCGTTTGAGAGGCGGCTTTTTGAATCTCAAGCTCCCATTCCTCACAGGAAGATTATGTTGTTACGGCAACTGTGCAACAGGAGCCAGATTTTACGGCAGCCTATATAGATGCCAAAGAACCAAGGATAGCATCTTTGAATTGTCTTTGGAACAAAATCACAAAAAATATGTGGTTGAGTTTGTGGAAACGGGTAATTGCATTGTTTAAAACATTTGTGAAATATGTCTGCCATGACTAGATATTTAAAAAATAATTGAAATAATACAAAACAACAATATAAGGAATGGGCTGCGGTTGATAATGGGAGCAGCCAGGTTTTCTTCTCTTGCGATCCAGATATTACGGCCAACATGACGAGGCAGGACGCAAAAAAACGAAAATTACTGTTGAGCTAGTCTGGACATCGTGCCGTGCCAACGTTGCAATAAAGGTTGCCTAAATGCCATGTATATAAATGTCCTGTCAGCTTACTAATTGATTTTGCGTTGTGTGTAGATTTGGACTTTTTTATTCGACTTTGTTTAAACAGCAAAGTGGAGAGGCCTCTTCACCTGTTTGGAACTGGCTGGTAATTGTGATGCGCGTAGGCCTGGCTAGATACACCATGACCCTTTTTGTGCATCTAGGCCTACTGATCGCATAGGATTACTTTTTTTTCATTGGATTAGGCTAAAGCAAAATATGAATATTTTTTTCTTAACACGTCTTAACGTAATGGTGTGATTGCGCTTCATTTCTGCGTTTGGAGAGGCATCAGACTGTAGGTGAACACTTCCTTTGATTCCTGGAGTTCTCGCTATGATTTAGGTCTGCCCTGCACTCTATAGCCTACAGTTTGCGGTTTACTTACTTTCCCTTTGTAGAATCGAATTTGAGTTTTCAATGACTCGTTCTCCTTAAGCTAAGCATAACATGAACGATGCATCTTGTTATTTAAAACTCCACTCTGCTGGGTGGCTATTAGCCTGGCCTTGCCTTCCTACGTACTTCTGCTCGATTTTCACCTCCCTCCACGACTCTGTCTGGGATTCCGGCCATTGGCCTCGCTCGCAATGAACAATTCGACCCCGAGCCAATCAGCAAGCAGGAAGCGGGAGTTGTGAGAGACGACGTCGAGATTCTGTGAGCTGTGTTTGAATTGTACTCCTAGAGGAGTTGGCAATGGCGGAAGTTAATGAAGCAATTCAGTCTGTGCTGGCTACGCTTCCAAATATTCAGGAATTGAAGTCCGAACAAAAGAAGTGTTTAACACATTTTATTTCGGGCAAAGATGTCGTGGCCCTACTCCCTACGGATTTGGGAAAAGTTTGATTTGTATCGCGCAGTAGCCTCGATATTAAATTACAGCATGTGCTGCAGACCCAGACGCTCATTATTTTCAGCTTGTCAGAGACAAGGCTATGAAGAACATAATAGTTAGTAGTGCACTTTGTGTGCGAAACCGAAAGATCTCTCAGCTCGCGAAATAGCACAAGTAAATTAATGAAACATCTAAAGTAGTGCCACGCTAATCTTTTTGATTCTTGATAAAACACAAGCTATGCTGTTGTGCATGTCAGCTTTGTGCTGTGAACTTAAATTGAAGAGAATAAAGGGATAGAAATGCAGAAAAATATTGTGTAGCCTGGCAGTGCCACCGCTCCCACCACGCGCATCACGCACTTTGCGTTGGGCACCAAAGGACAGAGGGGGCACCCAAATGTAACCAATGAATAGTAGCTTTACTGCAAACTGCGTTTCACTCTTCATCAATAACGTTTACAATGTCAAAATGCACTAACACGAAGTTACATGGAAGTTTGATACCTTTTGGGTTCTCTCAATCACCACGTAGTACTAGAATTGGTGGGTCTTCAATCATTCGTTTTCCAAGCATTTAGGCTACATGAAGCACATGATATGCTGAGTCGACTGAAACCCATTCCATTCAGATAGCTAGGTGGATACCAGGCTCATAATTCACTTGTATTCGCAAAACGAAATGTGAAGCAACATGTCATTGCATACTTCCATTTCCAAAGCAATGAAGGTTGCTTAAAACAACTTAACATTGTGCATATTATTGTTAATATTGTGCTATCAATGTAACTCAAACAAATAAGGCTTGTAAACAAGAGCTGGCAAAAGGGCATTATGACAACGTAAAGATCAATGCTCTTAAAGTGACAGTGCACCATTTATAAGTAAAACAGCATTTCTTCAGAAATTAATGTTTAAAAATACACAGTAATGGTCTGTAAATAATAGGCCTTTTATTTTACTTTAGGTGTTTGAGTTATCATTTAAATGTCACTCACTCAAAGCCACTCACTTAGGGCACCGAAATGGCCAGCAGGCCACCATCTTGACATGTCTTTATTAAAGGAACCGTATGTAAAAATTGTATTTCAATTCATCATAAAATTGCCCTGATATGTCACTAGACATTAAGAAATCATGTTCATTTCAAATACTTATATCACTGACAACAGTAGTCTGGCCAGGATATTGTCATTTAAAAAGTGAAGTTGCAGCCCTCAACTGATGTTGATGTTGTCATGTTGTGTTTTGGCCTAATGCGCCACCCTCCACCTATCTACTAATCACAAAGTCAGTAGTGTTTCGTCATCCGGTTGCCAACTCTGCCAGTCAGAGGGGAGGGGAAGGGGATACACCGCTCTACAGTAATTTGAAAGTGATTGTAGTACCCATTTTGGCCACAATCTTACATACGGTTCCTTTAAGCTTTGATTTACAATATAGTAGGCTCTCTATTGATTTTAATGAGTAGGCCTAGGCCTTAAAGTTACAGTATTTCTATCACAATTTACCAGACTTTGACCTTTTGTCGGTTTTTAACATTCTGACTATTATGGTTCCTTGTATTGCATTATGAGCACTGCGCCTATTGCATTCTACTGTTGCCTTAAGCCTAGCTCAGTCATTATGCTATACCACATCTCCCTCCATTGGAAGAGCAAGCTGCATTGAGCGTAATAAACTGCATTTAGAATGGCAAATCCATATTTCTAGATATTTTGGTGAAAGTAACTTAAAAGTAATGCAATAGTAGTGTAATGCCTTACAATTCAGAGACAGTAATATTATAATGTAACAAATTACTTTTAAATGACAATAATAAGTAATGCATAGTACATTACGATTTTGAAGTAACTTGCCCAACACTGGTAGTGGACACCTCCTGTTGCCCGTGCACTAGCCTGTACATCTATAGGAAATAAATTACCAGAGTTTTGGAACGATTTATCAGCCTCCCCGTCTCCTAACTTCTCATCGGCATTACAATATGTTATTTTCAACCTTACTGTCGAATGGTAATCTGCTATTTGCTATTCTTCCACTAACTCTTAAAGGGACACCAGGCAAGCCTGATGCCTTTTCTCTACGAAACTCCCCCTCACTCAGTCTGAAGCTCTTTTCCTTTTCTTTGCATCTTCCGTCAAGGGTTTTCGCTGCTTCTTCGCCGGCTCTGCCATTATACACACGTTTGCTACAATCGCTAGCGTTTCGTTAGCCTCCCTCTGTGCTGTGGATGCAGGATGGAAACTGAAACTGCTTCGGTCGCTGGGTACGATACACTGAACTTGCAAGCGGGATATTCTTCCTACAGGCAGTAGGGGCGGGCGAGAGAGTCTTCATTCGCCCTGTAATGAGTCATTTAACCATATACCGACTTACGAAGATGAGTAATTAACATGAAAACGTTGCCTGGTGTCCCTTTAAATTTGTATCACAAAGCCGGCATCAGTCATTTACATCCATCTTGTTCGCTCTGGTGGGGAATGGTTGTTGTATAGAGTGCACACAATTTCTGGTGAGCGTCGTAGCGTAGCTTACTTCACGATCAAGCTGGCGCATAACATACGTCACGGCCAAACGTTAGTGATTGGGTGAAATCAGATCCAATCGTTTCAAACTTCTACAGAGTCCCCGCCTCCAGCTTGTAAACGTTCGTCAGTAGCCGAGATTCTAGACCCTTGACGAAGCGAAGCGTATCAAGGGGATGGCCAGGCTAGGTGGCTATAGGCTATATAGTTCGTTTTTAATAGCACACAGAAATGTCAAGATGGCAACAGGTCATTACATTCTTTAATTGACAAAATATGATTGTACAAAATATTCAATGTGGCGCAACTGAGGCTAGAGGCGGTGGATTAATTTATCAAAAGTGAGCAGCAACCAGACTCTATGGGCTAAGCTCCTAATGTTTTCAACTGCTAGACGACACCCCTGTCTATTGCGCTTTAAGACAGCCTTGCTGCATTGGATTTCATAAGGATGAATTGTTAAATTGTTACAATGTAATTATATATATCTTTATTTAGCATGTTTGTTTTCTCCATATGTGCTAATGCTGTGTTCCCCAAGTGGTAGGCCAGGTCTCAGCTGCTACAATTAGTTTTTTTTTGTCTGCCCCCCCTCTCACTCACAAGAGGCCATTTTGTAAACTATTTGTGTGAGTTCACATACAGAGTGACCATATTATATGGTATATACCTTGTGCTTGCTGTGAGTGCTTTCCCGTAAGATAAATACGTCTGATGGAGCCCACAAATACAAGCAGTGACAAGCCATCACATGAATACAATGCTGTGGTCTCTTAGTGGTTTTTATAATAAATGGCCACATCAATCAAGCTCTTGTTTTTGTGCAAGCCAAACAGCAATGACAGCACATCCACAATCACATTCAAACCCTCTCACAAAGACACACACAAATGCAAAAATACAATGTCAGAAATGGGAATATAACCATAGATACACTAACTCACAGGCGCACACACACACACAAACACAGAACTCAAGGGTAATGCCTACCATTACATGGAAGTCACATAATAGTGACTTACCATCTCCCTGGTTGCACCCCAAGCCTATTCAGGGAGATGGGGAAATGTAAAAGAGAACAAAACAAACTCTACATGTGTGTGCCACAGCTTATCACCAACAGTGAAACATGCGGTTCAAAATATATGTGTTGTGTGTGTCAGAGCAGAGCTCTTTATTTGAACATTGCCAGAGAGCTGGAGTCCTGTGAGGTGGTGTTATGGAACCAGTCCTAGGTGTGCAGGAGGAGCCTACCGCCATCACCCAAACAATCACAGCAGTCAAACCAGCAGCCATTCAGGGTGAGGCCAGACGATGAGCCTGACTCATTCAAACCCTTGGATGACACACACACACACACACACACACACACACACACACACACACACATATATATATGTGTTAAATGTATATATATATATATATATACACACACACACACACACACACACACACACACACACACACACACCCACAAATAAACATGTCCACAACCACACACACAGTGATGCCAGCAACGCGTTATGCGTTACTCTAATCTGACCACATTTTTCGGTAAGGAGCAGGGGTGGGTAGGCTAGTAATGTACGACGGAGTATTAGGGCCACACATGAAGAATTTTTTTTTTTTGCCATGGCGAGATTAAACTCGACATGATGACTTTAAAGTCGACATGTCGACATTAAACTCGACATTTCGAGAATAAAGTTGAAATGTCATGTCGACTTTAATCTCGACGTGTCGACTTTAAAGTCGCCATGTCGACCTTAAACTTGACATTTCGAGATCAAAGTTGAAATATCATCTACTTTAATCTCGACGTGTCGACTTTAAAGTCGACATGCTGACATTAAACTCGAAATACAGTTTAAACATAGCCTACAGTTTAAGCTATGTAGCCTACACTAACACACAATATGTGACATGAATAATAGGCTTCAAATAGATGTTATTTCAGATAGATTGCAGATATTCAGATAGATTGCGTCTTGTCTGTTAACTACTCATTGCCGTCATCGTGAAGCGCTGTATCTCGCTGTTATGGAATACCATGCACTATGCCATTTATATAGCTAGAATAATACATGTATCCAATGATATAATGTTTCTATACAAAATGTTATTTCAGTCTGTTTTACGTAAGGCCACCGCACATCCAAATAACTGCCCTTCATGACCCACAGGCCGTCACTCTCCATAGGTTAACATGGCAAAACTAATTTTTCTAAAACTACTTTTCCATGTCTCACCTGCAATAAATATAGGAGGCTAACACAGATATGTATAGGCCTAAGTATATATACTCTTTTGATCCCGTGAGGGAATATGTGTGCATGTACTTTATGCACTCTGTGTGCGTGTGCATGAGCTACATGGGGTTGCCTGGTCGGGAGGACAGCTTCATTCTAGCAATAGGCTGTTTTGCATCCATTACAAACAAACAAGCAATGTGAAAGTCTAGGATTGGAGAGAGCACTTATGCCTAGTCTAGTGCAAGCATGAAGTTGAACCTTTAGATGAAAAACACTCTTTAGCCTACAATAAATAGGCTACACTGCTAATGACGTTTACTTTTGACCATCGCATTTATCGCCTGTAACTCCGTGATAAGGACCTAACAGGAAAGTATTTGGCTGAGCAATGGAGGTTAATATGTTCTATGTTTTGTCCACATATAGGCCTATGTCTAATCATTGTTGCACTTGAAGTAAACTGTAATGTTTCATTCGTCCTCCCTTTCAATTGTCCCGAGCGGTCGTTCATCACTTTATTCTCAAAATGTTGAGTTTAATGTCCACACGTCGAGATTAAAGTCGACATGATATTTCAACTTTATTCTCGAAATGTCGAGTTTAATGGCGACATAGCGACTTTAAAGTCGACATTACATTTCAACTTTATTCTGGAAATGTTGAGTTTAATGTCGACATGTCGAGTTTAATCTTGTCATGGCAAAAATATTTTTTTCTTCATGTGTGGCCCTAATACTCCGTCGTAGTAATGCGTTACAAGTAACGCACATGAGTAGCCTAACAAAAATAAAAATTCCGTATTTTCCATAGCCTATTCCTTTTTCAAAATGGCACTTCTACTCTTACTCAAGCTGAGCCAGTAATCTACTATTTAACATTTTCAATTGCCTTTCTTTAGGAGTACAAGTTTATTATTGGAGGAGAAAGTATCTCGAGGGAGAAAAGCGCACCTCTGAATGCATTGCTACATTTCCCACGATTATAAGAGTAATGACTGGCCTATGTAGCCTACTACACGGAAGTAGATATGTATCTAACAGCTCAGTTAACGCAATGACGTCCTGCCAGCTGCATGCTGCATCTTTTGGTAAGACTGCCAGAGTAGCAACAAGATGAGAGGTATGACACGGAAACTTTCGCCTATATTCATTTATGGCCTCGTTCAACAATCACATTGGACAAGGAAAGTAGGCCTTCAACTTCATTTACATGCAAGCAAAGCAAATGCACTGGAAATCGAGCACACAAGTTAGAAAAAACCTAGCATTCGTTTAGCCTCAATGTTGACATGAGACAGTCGGCTGAGAAAACAGAGTGTATAGTACATGCCTGTACTATATGTAGCCTAAATATATCTCTACCTATAATATAGCCATTGTTTTTGGGCCACATTGTCTGTATGGTGATGTTATAACCAGACCTCTAGCAACGCAAAGCAGAATCAGCTGGCAATGGATTGGAGGTGACTGCTTTTCAATCCATAGCCACTTAACGCTTATTCTGGCTATGACAAGACAAAAGTGTGTGAAACTAGATGTACCGCGTAGCGGTACAAAATATGACCGCCGCTCAGTCCTGCACATCCATTCCGCGAAAATAAATCATATTAATGAATTTGTCTCCATCTTCTACTCCATTCCTCACTCTTGAAACTTTTGTGTATGCTTGTTTGAAATGTGTGTTTGCACACATTCCGCACACAAAGTAGCCTACTGGCGCTGCAAAGGTGAATAGATTTGTTTCTGGGCCAAAAAATCTGTAACATTGTTATAAAACCTTTAAAATCTCTAAACAATCACAAGTAGGGCAGTTCATCACAGTCCATCCATTGCAACTGGACTGATGAAAGGTACACCTGTAGGCTACATTGTATTTGGGAAAAGCAGAAGGTAGCAGCATAATGTATTTATTTATTTATTATTAAACAAAACAATCCCTGTCAGTTCCATGCAGTTTTCAACAGCTATCAAGAAGAGAGGTCATGTCATGGATTTTTGTGAATGTTTCTTCTTCTACATATGCATAAGTTTAGTCATCTAGTTCAAATGATATTCAGCTTTATTGTCAATGCACAAATGAAATACCAGTAGTCTAAAACAAAATGCCGTTTTTCCCAGTGGTGCAAATAACTGACATGTCCAAAGGGCCTTCATGAAATGCGTTGCGAGACTGTTCATACACATTTTAACGGGCAAAGTTGAAGAGCTACTCTCCGTTATTGTTTGTGCAAATAATATGCTGATTCATGTTCCCTTGCATTTTGCAACCATGAGGTCAATGGTTAAGCTCAATCTTTTGACGCAATCTTTTGATTTTCACCCAGCCTAGTCCATGGTAGGCGCCCGATAGAAATATTGTTTAATTTTGCGATTGAGATATCCACGCACTGGCGCCCCCCCTGCGACGTGTTCGCCCCCCGGTTTTAGAGCTATTCTAAATGCAAAAATGCATAGAGGGAGTTATGACAAAACCGTGACTGTTAACAAACTATAAGCTATATAAGGTAGGCCCTATGCTAGGCCTATTACACAACACAAATTGTCGCTAGGCTATGCTGGCGACCCAAATAAAATCTCCGTTGGAACCAATGGCTTACACCTTACAGTATCAAGCTGCCACCTCTTGGCGAAAAAGTTAATAGTTTTGCATATCAGTAGTAATACATTTCACGTAGCTGTGAATCACGGAAAGGGCGAATGAAGTGGACACTTCTAAACGGAACCCAACCCACTGTACAGTAGCTCAAGGTCTGTGGCTAAAGCAGCCATAATGAAAGCGTTATCATTGTTTGGATACTTCACACACACGTGTTTTTTAATCGCATAGACTACAACTACCAAGCTGGAATCAAAGCACATCGACTCCCCTCTCACACCCTAAACACGCACTTCGAACAAACAAAAAGCGCCTCAGTCTCACGGAATAGCCATAGGCAAAACTGTATCTGACCCTTGTAACGTTGGTACTAAATCATTCATCGCAAAGAATGATTTTTGTAGCACGTGCAACAAATATGTGTAGGTACAGCCCTGCCCTGAATACATCTCAACGTGCACTCTAAAACATCTGGTTTAAATGGAGATTGTAGATCATTACGGGATCATAGACAGGTTATCTTTCAGGTAGCCTATATATTTTCCATTAAAAAACCATCACGTAGCGAACGTGTTGTGGCTAACTCACTTAGCTCCTGTTAGTAGCCTAGGTTATGGTCATAAGCAAATGAGATGACAGTCGAAAGATACAATTAGTGCTGTTATCGATTTGCTTGGTAGCTTATAAACGCATTTATGGTTTTCTACAAATACATCAATAATCAAATTGGCCTCCATCACTCAACCATGCTAACGGTAACATTATTTTACCTACGTTCTGCTATTGATAGGATTAACGTAGCCTACCTGCAGTAAAAAACAAGCATGTCCGATAAACATTCTCAGATTTATTTCGGCTTCAAGAGGAAATGGGAATTACATGTCATGCAGAAATCATCCTACCCTTAGACGTTCTCTGCGGTAAACTACTGTAGCCTACAGTCTTGTCCTTGTAGGAAGCATAGTGTCTTTCCAACCCATTTAAGATTAACTTCCAACAAAATTACGTCTCACTGCAACGATGCGCCATCTAGTGGACAAACGACTACTTATCGCCAATACTGGAAATGCAGCCATGATGATGATGATGAATATTTATTTTGGCTTTCTTTTAATCCTACTGAATTTGTAATTATGTATCGGCCGTTCTAATACCGATAGTATGTGGGTGCCTGTGTGTGTGTGTGCATGTGTATATGTGTGCACCACCATCTACAGGCCAATGAGTGTAGAGTCACTAAATGTACACATAACTTAATTTTTTAGACCCCCCCATGGATGAAATTCTACGAAACTTGGCATACCCCCAGAGAATGTCAGGTTAATCATACACATAAAATTTGGTGCAGTTCTGAACGTCTTTACTGAAGAGAGGGGCGATTAAAGCAGAATGATATTGCATTTTCATTTTTTACCGGGGGGGTGCAAATCACAAATGAGTGATTATGGGCTAAGTTGATGTGGGCCCTTGAGACCAACATACCATAAAAATTTCTTCATCCTCGGTGCCACGGTTCAGGTAGTTATTGAGGAAAAACTGCATTTTTTGGGTTTCGGGGGGCCCAGCGCGGAGGGGGAGTGGCCCCCGGGGACCAAACGAAATTTTTCCGTAAAAGTCTAGTGGGGCTACATACCCACCAAATTTCATGTGCCCTGGTGTTTCGGTGCCCCGGGTATCGTTGACCAAAATTTCAGGAAGTAGATGACGGAAAAAAAAAAAAAAAAAAAAAAAAAAAAACTTTGACAATCCCTATATGACCGCTTCGCTAGCTTCGCTAGCGGCGGTCATAATAATATTAAAGTATGTTAAATAAAATATATTTGAATTAAAATATGTTTGCCTATATGATTAGCCTATGGATGAGGAGAAAAGCGTAAAAGATACTTTTCAAAAATCAAAACTATAAAAATGTACAAAACATTTATTAACAAAGTACTTTTTTAATTTTACTTGAGCATATTTCTCAGTTGGGAATATTTACTTTTACTCAAGTAACTTTTGAAGGGAGTAATTGTACTTTTACTTGAGTATAGATTTTCAGTACTCTACCCACCCTCTACCCACTAACGAGTAATCAACGTGTTACTATTTCCAAACCAGTAATCAGATTAAAGTTACCAAATCACTGTGTGTTAATATTTTTGCCATTTTCTTCTTGTCTCGGGCATTAATGTCATGTATGCTCACGTTTTCAGCATGAGGACAACTCACGTGTAATACCAGGCAGTGACACAAACGTAAACAATAATGGAGGGAGGAGAGAGATGCGCGTTTTCTAACTGGAGATACAGTCATTATTTTGAGTTTGTGTCAGCTAAACATGACAACATAAGGTATGTTGTAGGCTACACTCGTGCTGGCTACAAAGTGCTGTCTAGCTCGGAAGATCCCGGAGTCTCCCGCATATTGATAGCGGCTCCCTGACGCCCGGAATCTCCTGGAATCTAGAGCGAGCGAGCAAGAGCGCATACGCCAGACCGAAACTTCAAATCGCGTGTGCATCTGAGTGTAGCGCGCACATGATGGAGAGGGAGAGAGAGAGGGTGCGTGTGCCTGAAGCGCATCCAAGACAGAGAGCATCCTGATTGGACTGTTTTGCTAAATCAACCAATCAGATGACTTTAGCATAGCCCATGGCAGCATAGCATTAACTTGCATATTATTCAGGCCTATAGAGGGCTAGTTGCCAAGGCTACATGAAAAGTCCAAACTACCAGGTTGGAATGTCTCATGTTACTGTTAAAATGCACTTCCAATAAAGTGAGCATTGGCAAAACCAGTTGTCATTTTTATGTTGAGGTGGTGTAGGGTGTTGTCGGGAGCTGCTGAATGTAAAGGAGTAATCAGTAATCAGACTACTTTTTCAAGGTAACTGTGGCAACACTACACACACACACACACACACACACACACACACACAAACAAACAAACATGCCCACAACCACACACACAAACAAACATGCTCACAACCACACACACAAACACACACACACACAAACAAACATGCCCACAACCACACACATTCTCCTGTCGCCCACTGGTTGAACCTGTCGGGGCACACCTCGCCCTCTCCATCAGGGGCGCAGCCCACGTCCGGCGCCTCCATGCCATCCATCATGGCCTGTCCGAGCACAGCCCCCTCTCCCCTGCCACACCTCTATCACCCGCCGTCTCCGAGGAGACGGATTGACAGTCGTCTACACCATCCTCCCTTTGTTATGTCTGCAACATCTATCATCGTGTCACGCACACGGCGCTCAACTGCAGCGCACATCAGTGACACAAGAGGCTGCAAAACATAATAAAGAAGCGGGGAGAGGTGTAGGGGTCTGAAGGGTCTTCCTGAACGGGAAAGATGCTCTCAGATAGCACTTTGAGTAGTGTCGATGACACACAGCCAATCAGCATCAGGGGGGTGGGGGTGAATGTTATTGCTGCTCACATTCTTGCAAGAACATGGCAGCAGACACTGTGACAGTATTAAACCGATTCAAGCACTACACATGACTGACAGCTACAGGCATGCATTCAAGCGCCAGGAAGTGTCCTTAAAATCTAAACGAAGCGGAGATGAGATGAGGACAGCGGAGAGCCTACAGTGTGGTGTCGCGTCCGCCTCGCTGCGGGGGGGCTCTCCAGGGGGCGCCAGGGGGACTTGTCTGGCGGCACGTGGGCACGTGTCCTTGAACACTCGACGGGCGAGCTGGAGCTGAGGTGGGAGTTGATATGCATCTCTATTCCATGCGCAGCGCGGCAGCAACACTCCCATCAACGCCGGTGGCCCTGGGCGCTCAGTGCAAAGGCTAAACAGCTGTTAGAAAGGGCACGGCCTCTGTAATCTTACCCAAGGCACAGCAGAACAATGCCTCAGATATCACCGCCATATGGGCTGCCATTATTATGAGAGAGTGAGCTTAGCCTAGTGCTATAAACTGACTGTAATGCCCCCCTCCTTAAAAAGTGGTTATGCTCAGCTCATAATGGAGGATTACTCTCGTTTTTGCCAAATTACTCTTAGTATGATAACTTGACACCATTTAAGGTCATTTTTGGATAGTGTGGAAATCACCTCTGCCCAAAGTAGAAATGAGATGCATTGTGGGAGAATAATGAATTGTCATTCTGATGTGATACCTTTGGCCTTGAGAAATTTAGGACACTAGTGGTGGTATAAAGTTGACCCTGGTCAGTTGTGTGTCACTTGGCCCTTGTCTTGCGTTTGGTTTCCTCGCTTTTGTTCCACTTGTCTTTGGGCTTGATGATCAGTATGGGAGAAATGTGTTTTGTCACTTTATACCACCATAAAAGACCACAAAAGGAAACACAAAGGTAGCTTACCATCTTCTGCAGCAAAACAGATAAATGCAACTCACAGCATGAGAGCTTCTCTATGAGAGAAAAAAATATAATTTTCAGCAACTCAAAGATAATCCCTTTTCTGGTCTCTTCAATAGGAAGAAGCTTAGAATGGCACATAAAAACGCCACCATCTGCTCCCGAATGGCTGCTAGTCGACCATAATCCACAGATCATGGAAATTAGAGACATAAAACAGAGGCAGAATTGACTTTTTCCCTCTTCCCGTGTTTGATAGAAATGAAAATGAGAGGCTTATCATGGGGTGGTGCCGCCGTTGTTAGAGATAGCATGGAAAACACGTGACACAGGGGAACAAAAGGTCTGACAGGGGTGCAGCACTGCGGTGCTGGAGTCCACATGGGAGGCTATTCAGAGACAGGAAGTGTACAAACAACCCCCACATACTCACAGATCAACCAAGCTATGACAGCCTGATGAATACAGTTTCATGCATTTGCATAGGAAGCTTTGAGCCACCCATCCTGTGATGTGCTCCTGAAAGACTCGCACAAAAAAAGACACGATAGTTTGTGGATTTGTGGGTTTTCACACTTTCCTTCTTTGATTCTTTTTGGTCTTTTTTGTAAGACCTTTCACAGCAGTGTGTTTGGGATCAAATAGCAGTTTCATATTTAACCCATGAGAAATAATCTTCCATTTATGCAAAAACACCAAGAATAACAATACAAACTAATTACGACGTATTGACTGACAACTCACTTGCATCCCCAGTAACCATAGAAACCCACTTGGCTTTCCTTTTCTGAGCCTGAAGTTTAGTCATGCCACTCTGAGGTGTGGAGCGAGACTTGTTTGATTTCCTGTGGTGCTAACCAACACTCCTGCTCCTGTCACCGCAGTACAGGGGTAGGGACTCAGAGGAGACGTCTCATTTTGACATCCAAGCAGTGTTTATGTTTATGTGTCTTCATATTAGGTTTCATTAACAGCCTCTGCTGATTTAATATAGTGTGCTATCCAGTATTATGTATGTGCAGGGTGACACAGTTAATTATATAATTATAAAATACTTGACATGTCTCTGCAGTGAAGGGGAAAACGAGTAATCATGTCTGATTTAATAAAGTAGTCTGACCTGAAATGGTCCCTTCTTTCAGTAATAACTCTGGTAATTAATAACATATGAGGCACCAGGCAATCATAATTCTAGCACATATTTCATTTTTTTCTAAAGAATAAGAATGTGCATCTCTGTGCAGCTAGAGTCTCCTGCATATATTCTGAACTATTTACTTAGTTTTCCTTTCTTTTCTTCCTTATTGGTTTGGGCTCTTTCTGTACAACAATTACCACCAATATTGTTGTGTGGCAAGGCAATACGGTACTGTATATCTTACCTTATATCTTATCTTATTTTGTCATATAAGTGTTCAGTAGGGGCTACTTGCTACCACTGTGTAAGATTGTTCCACCCACCTGAGAATTCTAATATGGACACTGGTCATATCTGATCTAAATTCAAGGTTGCCATAGCATACCAGAGGATATTACAATTATTCATGACCATGTGTTAGAGCCGTAACCGCCTGCACTAGCTCCCTTCTCATCAGTGTGGGCTCATGCACCTTGCTAGGCCATCATATTTTATATTTCATATTTCAACCATGGCAAACTGCTATCTCTGTCTGAATCGGATAATTTCTCATTTATGGTCACCGTTGCTAAACAAAACAAAACAAAACAAAGCAATTGAAAACTAGTGTAATGATAACACTGTTTCATTTGCAGAGCTACTGTATGTTATATGCACTTGAGGGGAAGAAACATATTTCCCATATTTAGCTGTTTGCTTTCTATTAATCACAAGCAAAAAAAAAAACAGGTAAGATGCTGTTTTGGATTGTGTGAAAGTGTACAGACAAGACGCAAAAACATGTTCCATGGCCCTGCTCTCGTTAATGTCAGTCCCTAAAAATACTCTTCATCATCACATAGCCTACAGTATGCTGTGAGCATTAATAAACACCATGAGGGGAAATGTCAGTAAAGCCAGTAGACTGTCAACAGTGCTGAACAGCACCTGTGTAAGGGGATGCTTTAGGATGACCTTTGTTTGTCTTTGGGCAATTACTCCTCAGGTTGTTCTTACACACATAATTCTGTTCATGTGATGTTTATCCTTGACTTCAGAGGACAGCAGGACAGCATTGTTTCTCTGCAAATCTAAATGAACAGTGTCCCATGCAATCTCAGAGGTGTGATCACATTTAGTCTCTGTTTCTGGGTGAGAAATAATGTCTTACATATGTTTCTTCTGTCTTATTTCTCTGGTTTACATCCCTGGCTTGGGCTAGTATGATGAATGCTCCAATCAGCCTGATGTGAACGAGAGAACTGTCTATTTACTGAGAACTGGAGAAATGAAAACACCAGACAAAATATAGAGAAACAAGATGACCAAAACAACATTTACACAAATACTACCAACAATAACACCAACACACACAATTAATACCATTCACAAGGGAATTTCCAGAAGTGGACAACATTAACTTCTGTCATGGGAGTTCGTCCTTTGTTGGCATTCTGATTGAGGACAAATATGTGAAGATAGATTTCCCTCAGCTTCAGCATCTGTGCCTCCTACCCAAATATAGTTGTGTATGTCCTGACATACAAAAGGAATAATGACTCTGAAAAGCAAGCACAAGACTTTCAGAAATTCAAAAGAAACATTCAAAATTAAGGATGTAGCTCTTATGTACAGATGGCATTTCTCCTGCCATTGTAACAGCCTGTGCATGCTCTGCATTGCCAGGTAGAATTTTCACTTAAGAGGAGCAAATGCTCTATTTATTTTCAGGAAATCTTGTAGGAGAGCACTCGGTTTTGAAAAGCGCTGATTGTCTTGGGGAGATATGTGGACTGTGGGCAGCCTGAATGCCGGTCCTTCACATTCTAGGGCTGGATGGTGTGTCTTGCTGGGCTCTGAATAAGCAGTGTTGTCTGAAGAGCCACTATGCTGTTTCTCTGCGCAGCAGGAGCCATGCATGAGGTGCTGAGTGTGTCCTTCATCTGAGGTGTTTAAGCTGCTGCATCGCCGTGTTATTTTAATACAGTGGTAATGCTGCGAACGACGGCACCATGTTGACACCGTCATGCTGTTTAGTGTACTGCTGCTGTTGGCAGCCCTCACTGGATCAGCCTGATAGATGTCCTCCTACAGCGCGGGGGGCGGGGGGGGCGTGAGGAGCCTTATCGCACCAGATAACAACAAACCTCCCTGGCATGCAGACGGTCTACAGGTCACACCGCCCCGCCACCCTTAAAAAGCGCTGGTCTGCTAAGCATGTGTGCCACATGGTGCGGGTACGCGCCTCCATTAGGCCACTTTGGTTGTCTGTTGGAAATTCACTTTCCCGATTTGAGTTCCCAGCTGGACTTGATTTATTCTTTTTTGGGGGAAAAAAACACTCTCCAGCCTATCAGACTCAGAAAGGGGGTGAGATGCAAGGACCAGCACCACATGGTCACTCGGAGATGAGAACGGGGCCATGATGTCACTAGGGGACCAATAGGGGACAGGTATCTGCACTGTCCATCTCTCCCATTGCCGTGCATATGGGGTGTCCCATGGAGCCGCCTCACTATCAAAGGGGACGCACGCGGCTCCCTGTAAAGGATTGGAAGGCTGATGGCTGTGACCAGAGAACAAGATTAAGTGCGCATCATCACTGCTTCTCACTGCCCATTCAACCAGCATGCCTTCCAAGCCCAAGCATGGCGCCTGGGTAAAATGGTTTAGCCGTCATGAAAGGCCGGCAGAAGCAGGGCGCAGGATCATTTTCTCGTGCTTTGGGATGAGAGGGCCTCATGGTGATTTCATTACACTGGACTGGTCGTGAGCACGTACACCCCTATTTTGGCATGAGACTGGGACAGATATGAAAGAAGAAACTCTCAGACCTTCAAACACACATGGTGGAGGATTAAAGGTCTTCTTTGTCTTTTTTGACATGGCTAAAAGAAAGCATGCCACACTTGCCATGACATACATGCCATACCAAATTACTGGGAATTTCCAAGTAGAGACATATTGAATGTTAAGAGGCCTTTACCACATAAACAGATTAAGCTGATCAAATGAGAAGGAAGAGCCGAACAGCAGATTACTTTTTGAAAAAGTCATCACAGAAAGAGCACCATCAAAACAATTGCCACATATCGCTTACTGTGTTGTCTGACACAAACAGCCAGCTGATGAAAGTGCTGCGAGAGATCAAGTGCTGCCGAGCAAACAGCTGTTTTTACCCCTGCCTTTAACGACTCCGTCAATCCTGTTCTTGGAATTACAGCAAGATGAGATTTGGTGGCATCCACTGCAGACAGAGTCTGCACAGGAGGGATGTGGTGCCGACGACGAAACATAATGATAAGTCTCAGACGAAACACAGAGCCCATATGGTCTGACCTGATTTATGAGGTCAAGCCAAATAAGCCATAAGTCTGGACAATTGAACAGGACCTGTCAGAGAAAGAGGGAAATATAGCAATGATCTAAATTGAACCAGGATGGTGCGTATTGTCCCTATTGTAATTCTGCTCCCTCTGAATCGGTGTGCTTTGTGGGGAGTCACGGGAAGTTTTAGCATGTTAAACAGTGCCCCCTGCAGGTTTTTTAAAAAATGTGCGGATTTCACAGAAAACATAAACAGGCAAAAATAGCAAATGTGTTTTGCACCGATGAAATGAATACACTGAATCGGTTTTTCTTTCAAGTTGCTCAATCTTTTCAGTGGCTATAATTCCTTTACATTTCAAGACCGATGTATGTGTATGATATCACAATTATAATTCCAGGTTGGTAAACATATTTCTGATTAAATTAAATTAATTACAATCTATGAGTCTGTAGTGTTTTTACACATACACAGACAGTAAAAAAGTAAGTGTGATGGTAAGTGTGATGAAGTGGTTATATTTCTCAGCTTGGAAGATATCTACTGCCCGATTGATGTCCCTGGAAGTCATCCATGGGAAATACTGCACTTGACAAGCAATACTGCATCGACTCTGTATCTCTCCTCATTCAACTCGTTTCATGTCTCTGTGAGCTGTGGAGAATATGCTCCTCAATATAAAATTGTACTGTGGAGTGTGTACACCTTTTGGAGACATGAACAGCAGGCATAAGTATAAGTATATAAGTATAAGTAGGCCTATATATACTTTTTTGATCCCGTGAGGGAAATTTGGTCTCTGCATTTAACCCAATCGGTGAATTAGTGAAACACAAACAGCACACAGTGAACACACAGTGAGGTGAAGCACACACTAATCCCGGCGCAGTGAGCTGCCTGCTTCAACGGCAGCGCTCGGGGAGCAGTGAGGGGTTAGGTGCCTTGCTCAAGGGCACTTCAGCCGCGGCCCACTGAATAGCAGGGCTATGGTAAACAACATAGCCTTTCACAAACTACATGGTCAAGAGGGAAGCACTGCTTGCTAAGAGAGCTTGTGAGGGTAAGAGCAGCATGAGCATATAAGCTGTAGCCTACACGTCCACATTCTCTGTAAAGCAGCACAATGCCATACAATGACAACTTCAAACTCATTTGGATGTAACACTGACTGACAATAAGGAGAAGGGAGTATCTGACATTGCCATTGTGCACTCGGAATTGTGTTACTTTCATTATTTTTTAATTCATATAAAGGTGTTTTATATTTTTTATATTTTAATTTATAGCATATAGCAGGTTTTGTTTTTGATGAAAATATGAAATTTACAGAGGGAAGGAAAGTATTAGCAGAGTCTGCTGGAAGAGCTCTAGGTTCTGGGTTGAGTAAAATGAAATTATGTACAGATCTTGGTTTCTCTACTTTTACACAACTGTATAAATCTTTGGTCAACTCCGTTTTGTTTTATGCTGCTGGAGTTTGGGGCTTTGAAGAGGTTCTTGACTGTAACTCTGTTCAAAACCGTGCTTTAAGGTGTTTTCTTGGTGTGCATAAATACGCAGCAATGGTAGCGGTTAATGGGGATGCAGGTTGGGATCCATGTATTGTAAAACAAATGTGTGAAATGGTGCGATTGTGGAACCGCCTTGTCAGTCTCCCAGAGGAAAGGCTAACTAGGAAAGTTTTTAATTGGGATAGAGCAAAGCATTACCCCTGGTCTGGAAAGGTTTCAATAATACTGTCTTCGTCTGACTTGCATATAATGTACCAAAATAATTTGCAATGTAATATAAATGTTGTCAGACAAGGACTGCTAAGTAAATATGTAGATCAGTGGAAACAGGACATATGGAAGAAGCCAAAACTTAGAAATTATGTTCAATTTAAGAATGATTTTGTAACAGAACCTTATATTTTCCTTAATCTAAAGAGAAGGCAGTGCTCAATTGAGAAGAAGGTAGTACCTTACCTCTGGCAGTGGAAGTGGGTCGATTTAAAGGTACACCTGAACACTTATTTTGTGTGAATTCTGTGATCTTCAGGTTGTGGAAGATGAATTTCATTTTGTTTTTTATTGTCCTTTATATTGTGACTTAAGGAACTCTCTTTTTGAATCAATTCAGTTAAAAAATCCAGATATATTTTGGAAATATGAAAGGGATATTTTATGCTGGCTGTTTGAAAATTATGTTTTTGCTTTGGCAAAGTTTATAGAAAAGGCCTGGTCTCTGCGGAAAGTATTTTGTATACCATATGACAAGCCATCTCTATGTGTATGTATCCTTATTTTTAGTGGTTTAGCCATGTTATGTTATGTTGGGTTCTGTGTTACGTCACATGGTTATCTGGAGATAACAGTGAAAGTATTCTTGCAGTGTCTAATAAGCCCATGAGGGCTAGGAACAAAGAATCAATCAAAATAAAAAAAATATATATATATAGCAAAACAAACTACTGTTTAACTGAAGCCATATTAGGAGGATATCTCTACAGCTTGTAAGGGTTTGGGGGGAGGGTTAGAGACAGAACACTGTGAACAACATGTGTGTGTGCTTGCCTAATGATGTGTCACCACTGCCTACTGAATGCAGGTCCTCCAAGCAAAACACGTCTATCATTTTAGCATATACATTAGAAAGCAATTTTGAGAACTTCATTTTATACATTAATTATAAATCATTTTACGTACACACACTCACATAAGTACATACACATACTCATGGGTATATTGTATCTGTCAATACACACCAGTCTTTCTTCATCATGATTTCTGACAGTTATAGTCCAATCATGTTTGTCTGTAGGTGAGTGATGAGTATGATGGTGGTACTGTGCACCATTAACTCAACTCAAAGTCTCAAAGTCAAGTCAGTGGGCTATATCTTTTCTGACTGTTAATGCTTGTGAGTCATACTGTAGCATTTGTGTTGTGTATTTCAAAGCCACACATTTGTTTCTATAGCTACCAGAATGCAGTAAAGAGACTCAAGACATTCAAACTGAAAACTAGAGCAGGAAGCACATTAGTGCTCACAGGAGGAAAAAAAGAAGAAAAGTCAAAGGTAGGACACGGTTGACAAACAGATCCCCCTCTAGTCGTCATTCCTCCTCGGTCTTCTCACTCGGTGGAATATTTTAGTCACTAGTGGCACATGCAGGGAATGGTCCCTTTCTCTTTCTCTCTCTCCCTCTCTCTGTCTCTCACCAGAGTCTCAAGCTCCCCCAAGTCAAACAAGACAAGCCACCCACTTACCCGGCCACCCACTCACCTGCGCTGGACTGTGCTCTTTGATGCTGTGCCCAATCACAGTGCCCCAGGGGCCTCGTGTCCCCACCACTAGTGAATGTGACAAGGGTGTTCAAGCAACACAGGAGTGTGTGTGTGTGTGTGGGGGGCTTACAGAGAGAGAGCTTGGGGGCCTTGGGGGGGGGGGGGGGGGGTTGGGGGGTGCAGAACCACACACAACAGTGCGTAGAGGAGGGGAAAACGTCAAATCAGTAGCTGTTCTATCTTAGATTTTATGGACAAGATAGGTAATAGATAGATAATTGATCTAAATTCTAAATTCTAAAAATAATTGATCTCTGAAAATATATGCAGACAGACCACGGAAGGGATAACTGATGTTATGGTTATGGTTATGGTTATGGATTTAGCAGACGTCTTTGTCCAAAGCGACACATAAAAACAAAACAACATAATAATATTTAAAATTGAACAGGGAACAGATTAGAATGTAGGTCAAATATAGTAAGGAGAATAGTTATAGTACACAATAATATCAATTCAATCAATAGCCTAATAAAAAAGCAATGAAAAAAAAAAAAAGGGGAAAGGCAATAATAAACAATAATGTCCATTCAATCAATAATATAAAAACAATGACATGCTAAGACTACATTAAGGAGAATATCAATAATAAACAATAATGTCAAATTAATTAACAGCCCAATTAAAATAAAACAACATTATACAAACCATAACACATAAGCGCTTAAACAACTAAGTATATGTTGAATAGGAATGTCTTTAGACCCCTCTTAAATGACCCAAAACTACCACAGGAACGGAGAGCACTGGGCAATTCATTCCACCAACATGGAACCACTGAAGAAAAGAGTCTGGAATTAGACCCAGTTTTCATGACTGGTCGACACAACATGATGTATAAGTTAATCTGTGGAGACATGTTGATAAATTCTTTTGATACCATCTCACAGCCTGCTGACATATTTCAGGATGATTATAAATATGGTACAGCATTTAGTCATGATAAATGATAATGCATTAATACAAAGTTTAAGCAACATTATCTTTTCTGCTTTTATGCACATATAGGCTTTGAAAAGGTCTATGAAGAGCACATAAAAATGTGGCCTCCGGAAAGAAAGCACACTCAGGAAGTGTGTGTGTGTGTGGGGGGGGGGGGGGTCAGAATGTATGTGGAGGAGAAAGAGAAATGCAGAGGGAGCCCTGGAGGGAAAGGGAGAGAATGAACATGGAAAGCCATCAGTCTTCCATCATTTATTCAGCAGGGCCCTGTCTGTGAGTCAGAACTAATAACCCATCTGAAGTGGACCCAGATCTGTATCCTGAAGAGCAGATCATGCCTCTGCCGCTCTCTGATCATATCTGAGAGCTGCCAGTGAAAAAAACTCCCCTCTATTTCTCTTCTCTCACCTGTCTCCTTCACGCAAAGAACATTTTTTGAGAGAGAGGCAGACACATTACACCACAAGAATAATTCAACATAGGAGCATGCCTCTCCTATTGAGAGAGACAAAGAGAGACTGTGTGTGAGAGAGAGAGAGAGAAAGAGAGAGGGGGAGAGAGAGACAGAAAGAAAGAAAGAAAGAAAGAGTGAGAGAGAAAGAGAGAGAGAAAGTAGGCCTAACTGTCTATATAGCAGGCACCAGTGACGCGAACTCTGCTGCTGTGTGGACACACTCTCCAGGAGGAGAGAAGACGAGATCACCAGAGGCTACCGCACAGAGAAAACGGACTAAGGAGGTCAAAAGCAGATGGCATTAAACATGAAAAGACACGACAGAAGCGAGCTAATGGAACATTCCGCTGACGTGCACATTCTACTTTGATTTTCATACTGAGCGCTCAGATTGATTCTGAGGTGATGACTTGGTGACCTGGATAGTCTTGCAATTACTTGATGAGAAGGCAGAAAATAATAAGGCATGATAAGGCAGAAAATGTGTTGTCTACTTGGAATGTTTTGAAAGTTTTGAAACACCTATGATGACATCATAGTACAACCCCAAATCAAAAAAAGTTGGGACGTTGTGTAAAATGTGAATAAAAACAGAATGTGAACATCTCATGAACAATCTCATGAACCCATATACAGTAGGACCCAAAACAACATATCACATTTTGAAAATGAAAATTTGGACCATTTAATGGAAAATATATGTTCATTTTGAATTTGATGCCAACAACATGTTGGGAGAGGGCATTTTTACCACTGTGCTGCTTCACCTGGAAATGTTTAGGAACTGAGGAGACCAGTGGCTGTTTTGAGAATGAAATGTTGTCCCATTACTCCCCGATAGGATTTCAGTTGCTCAACAGTATTCTAAGGCATGTTTTTCATTCTATGATGCACTTAATTTGACAAATCTGAACTGCAAACAGGTCATTTTAGCACCTACTCTTCCTCTATGGAGAAATACTGATTAAATATGTGCAGAATTAATTTTGCCATTGTTTTCCTGAAATATCCAAGATCTTCCCTGGAATAGACATTGCCTGGATGGCAGTACATGTTGCTCAAAACCTGTATACATCATTCAGAATTGATTGTGCTTTTCCAAATGTGCAAGATGCTCATGCTATAGGCACTAATGCACCTCCACACCGCCATAGATGTTGGGTTTTGAACTGCACTAAAACAAGTTGGATAGGTTGGATACTTGGATAGGCCCTCTCCTCTTTAGCCCATGATTGAGTCCATAATTTCCAAAAAGAATGGCACATTTTGATTGGTCTAACCACAGGACCTTTTTCCATGTTGCCTCAATTCATTTTAAACAAGTTTAGGCCCAGATAAGACAGTGGAATGTTCTGTATCATGACTCAATACAATTTTGGCTGTTTGAGCTGTTACAATTTTGGATGCAGTTTTTGAATTTTTGAATTGAGTATCAAACTGTGCACAATGGTTATCAGAGGCTTTCCTGAGTCCATACAATGACAGGTTTGGAAACAGGTCTGGTTTTGATGCAGTGCCATCTGAGGTCCAAATCCACTGCCATCCAATTTGTTTTTCAGCTATTTCCCTTGTTTGCAAAGATTTCTCTGGATTCTCTGAATGTTAGATGCATGAACTCCTCAAATACTTCACAATTTCATATTAAGAAGCATTAAAATGACATTGTTTCATCATTTGAAATGCAGGCAGCTCACTGCGCCGGGATTAGTGTGTGCTTCACCTCACTGTGTGTACACTGTGTGCTGTGTGTGTTTCACTAATTCACAGATTGGGATAAATGCAGAGACCAAATTTACCTCACAGGATCAAAAGAGTATATATACTTATACTTTACTTATTTGTGCATACAGGTTTACACACAGTGATGAATACCCCTACATATTAGCTTCTAAGAGACCCTGCCTCTCTGGGATGCTTTTTTCCCATACCCAGTTGTGTTACCAGTTACCTTAATTAGTTTTGAAAACATTCCTCCTTTTGTTTTCTTTATCATTACACAACTTTTCAGGCATCTAGTTACCACCACCGTCCCAACTTTTTTTTGAACACGTTGCTGGTATCAAATTCAAATGTAACATGTTTTCCATGAAATAGTCAAATTTGTCATTTTCAACATTTGATATGTTGCCTGTGTCCTTTTTGCAACTAAATAAAGAGATTTGCAGATTATTCTGTTTTTATTCACATTTTACACAACATCCCAACCTTTTCTGATTTGGGGTTGTATTTACAATAGCATGATTAGTCCTCTAACACATGGTTGCAATTTTTGTTGATTTCTGGGAACGTAAAATGGCTCACACACAGCACACAACCTTTTGAGTACTGCACCTGGTCATAACCATCCTTACATCCTGAACCTTTCACTCCTTATATGACTTTACAAATATATCATAAGTTATGTACAAGCATTGTATAGGCATTAGCGATGATGGCGTCATCATCATGTATTGCAACAACTTATTGTCTACTGTATATAATCACATCACAATGTTCCAATTAGCATTCAAACTAGCTTACATTTTATGGGTGTTTAATGAATGTAATACAATAAAAAAACATGCAAATTAATTTTAAAAACAACAACATCAGATGATCTCATCTGATCTGTCATCACCTGTAGGCTAGTTTCCCAGAGAACTATCCAATTCTCCATCAGATGGCTTTTGCCATCATTGTGCCAACAGTCTCTGAAGATAAGAATGCCATCAGAAAACTTTTACCATTATGGATAAACACTTAAAGCTGCAGTTGGCAAGTCTGACAGATTGAGGGGACTTGGCCACAATTTTGAATGTTTACAACTCTCATGCCCCTCCCCCATATCACCGAGCACCCTCATCAAGTTTGTGCTCGTCAGTGCACCAGTCTGCACCAGACTGTGATTGACAGTCAGATCTCACACAGCCCTGCTCTGATTGGACCAGAAGAACCGGGTGCTGTTTTTTTTTCTTCTAAAGCCTGCTGATTTATGTTGTTCTGTCGGAGCATAGTGTCGGTTTCAGAGAATATGATCAAAAAATCTTGCCAACTGCAGCTTTAATTTAGACAGTATTGAAGGTCTGGAAACCATGGTGATTGACTGAAGTTATTATTACAGAGAGAAACTGTACTTTGTGTAGCATACTGAAGAAAGTCGCAAAAGGACTGAAATCAATTTCTTAATTTAGTCCCTGAAGAGGCAGTGGCTTGCAAATGATATCACACACAGAGAGAGAGAGAGAGAGAGAGAGAGAGAGAGAGAGAGAGAGAAATAAGTCTAACGTTTTTTTTTCTGAAGTATAATGAAGTACAGTGCAGTTTCGTGTCCCAAATACTGCATTTTAGGCTAGTAGCCTACAATACTGCAATACATTTTTTTTTTTCATTTCCAAAATAAGCTTATAGGCCTAGGCCTAATACATTCCTGCATATCAGCAGCAAAGGATTCTTCAAAAACAGCTGTTTTGACACTCAAAAAACTGTTTATTAACAGTTACTTTCGTAAGGGGTGCCTTAATCTTGTTTTCCTAAATGACTTCAGAAACACAAACAGATGCAGTAGATAGTTCTACTTACATATTCTCAGCTCAGCTCTTGTCTCTTGCCTAGCCTCTGGAGCCTTGACTATCTGACACCGATTGTTTGAACAGCTCGCTTTGTTCAGCAACCGGAAATGTAGGGGTACTCGATTAGTAATCAATTATTTTGTTTATTTGATAGCTCAGGAGGATTACATTATAGGCTAACAGGTGTCGATAATGACGTCTCCGAGGGCATGAGTATGGAAATCTCAATGTTTCCACACGAGCCAAAATAAGTGCCGGACACTCAGTAGGCTACAAGCAGAGCCCTGTACAAGCAAGTTACCGCTAGGTTTGAGCGTGTTTTGGTGTACAGTGGTAAAGTGTATCCCAATACAGCATTTAGTGGGTGTAAGCCAGTTTCCCCCCAATGTGTTTTGCGTTTGTTGCATCTCTTCGCGGTAAACTAGCCTTAATGTAGGCTAACGTAGAGACAAAAGAGCTGTTTAGTTGTCTTTTTCCTCTCTCGTGTTGAACATGAGTATCGTTAGACGCACAATGAAACGTATTTATTCAGACTTGCCTGTCTGGATTGTGGAAGACCACAACGATGTAAGTAAACTGATTTACAAACTAAGCGTAGGCCTAGTGGTGGTGTAGTGTTACAAGTTGCCATAACGTTAGAACTGGAAGGACGAGCCTACTAAATATAGTAGCGTACATCAAGCAGAGTGCAGTCCTTTTTATGTTTTTTTTTATTTCCCAGCTACCCACTCAAGTTTACATTCTGACATCGTGCAGGATTTTTTAAATGTGAAGTTCAGTTCTATTCCTATGTGTATTTACAGGTAGTGCGTCATATATACCGTGCTATTGGTTCAAGACACCTTCCAATGAAAAATGTGAAAATGGTTCACCTGGACTCGCACCCAGACCTTTTAATCGCCGTGAACATGCCAGCGGATACTGTGTTCGACAAAGACACTTTGTTGAGGTGAGCCAACTGAACACTTAGTGTAGGCCTTTATAATCCCAAGTGTCAAATGTTGTGCTGTACTGTAGAATTGCATTTTGAAAAGTAACCTCTAACGTGTTTAATGTTTAATTTGCTCGATTGTACATTTGAATGGCTGCAATGCTTATGATCATCATCACACAAAACTCTTCCTATACAGTGAGCTGAGCATTGAGAACTGGATTATGCCGATGGTGTATGCTGGACATATATCTCATGTTGCTTGGCTACATCCATATTGGGCCCAGCAGATCAAAGAAGGAGAGCATTCTATGTTTGTAGGACGAGACTCATCCACAACTACAATCAGGTCATTAGGCTACCTCGGAACAATTTCAACACAATCCTTAGTCATGGAATATAGATAGGCCCTGGATTGAATGAGTTGGCATGCTAGGCCTACTTGATACGTATGCAATAGATAATGGTTTTCAACTGCTGTTTTCAATGCTGTAGGGTATACTGTACTGTGTATACACAGTATAGTATTTAACTTGACATTTTGGTATCCCATGTTGGAAAATTGTTTTTAAACTCAGGCATAAGCCTAAATCAGCCTCCTGTGTGCATCTTACAGACTTACCAGCACAGATGACTACTTCCTGAGCGATGCCTTGTACGTCCCTCACAGTCAACTGGAAAACCCCAAGCCTCTCCACCTCAGTGTCATCAAAGTGGACCCTGTTACGGACCCTACTTATAAGCTTGATGATGACGCCACGAGAATAACTTCTGCCAAGCAATTAAGAACAGGTGACTGTAAGGAGAACAAGGACGCCTGTAACTCCTCATCAGATCCACAGGGGGACAGGGTTGTCCCTGAAAACAAAGCTCAGACAGCAGAGCCCAGCGGCAAGAATAGTGATGGCTCAACAGACACAATTGTGAACAGTCTGCTGTCAATGATTGGGCAGTCTGATTCGTATATCCTTGACATTGACCTTGACTTTTTCTCATGCAAGAATCCTTTCAAGGAGATTTATACACAGGTAAACAGTTGTAGTTGCAGTCCTGAAGTTGCAGTCCTGCAGTATGAATAGCCTGTATTGTACATTGCCATATAGCCTTTAAACAGATACCAGCCCCAAATTATAACTGTCCCCGAACAATCTGAAGTCGTTTCACTAGTGTCATTAAACTATTGGCAACTTGGCAGTCTCTCTAAGTAAGAAACTAAACTGTTTGCCTAATTCAGTAATCTGCCTGTCAGCTGAAGGATCATTTGTATCAGTGGAGTGATGAGGTCTGCACTCTGTGATAAGAATTTGATTAATCTTTTAGCAGAGCATGTGTGAAAGTGGCCAGGCCTTTATCCTGGCACAGGGTTCTGATAAAACACTTTTATAACTATGGCACAGGGTTTTTTTTCCAAATGGCACTATCATTAGATGAAAAGGAAGAAACAGATCTATTAAAATAATTTACACATTACAAAATTAGTGTTGGTTCAGGGAAACACTCATTTGGAGGTATTGTGACTCAAAATGTTAAACTTTCATTTTGTTTAGTTCTCTTGAGATGTCGATCCCTGTAAGCAGGGTGGCTTTGAGGACTCGGACACTTTTTTATGTTTACCTTTATTTAACCAGAGGAAATATAACACATTGACAAAGACACAAGACAACATTTACCAAAGGGAAAAAAACGCAGTGACAGTGAAGACATAAAGAAATAAAACTGAAACAATACCTGTGTAGAAATAAGAACAAACAGATTGATAAAACTGATTAAGAAATGCCTTAAACATTAGTTCTCTTCAGATGTCCACCTCCTGTAAGCAAGGTGGCTTTGAGGACTCAGACACAACACCGGCATGATTGTGTTGCTTTTCTTTGCTAGAGCAGCACTAAGTGAGTTTGTCCCCAAGATTACATTAGCTCAGTGTTGTTTTCTTTGCCACAGTAAATGCCCTAGGAACACCTGTGTTTGTTTATCCAATTGAAAGGGTCTATATAAAGTAGTAATATTTAATCTTAACACCATTTCTCACCAATTATATATAGAACAGACCCAACTCTGTACTGTTTATTATTCTTCACAGGAAGAGTATGTGCTTCTGCAGGAGCTGTACGGTTTCCGAAAACCTGGTGAGGATCTGAATGAGGTAAAAGGAGTTCAAGTGCAAGGACATTGTGTGAAATATGTATACCTGCTGAGAGCCATATTAATGATCGCTGCATAGCTGTAGGGCGACTCTCGCCTGAGTTGTCCATCAAAAGGGTTGGTCAAAGGGATGGTTATCAAACCATCAGGAATACAAGAACCTTGTCCTTCGCAGTCGTCATCGGCACACTTGCAGAGTGGTTTATTGTGTGATGATTCACTGGCTGTATAAACATGCAGTAATAAGCCATATCCAATACATATAGCTACTTCAATCACAAAGCACATGCTAGTCTTGTGAACGCAAAATTGAGTTACTGAAATCATGTTGAATCGCATGAAAGACCCAATTTATTTTTTCGGTGGGATTGTTTGTGTGTTTACTCTGTGCTGGTTGTCCGGTGTCTGTTCCGCCTCTCCGCAGGAGGAGCTGTGTGAGTGTGTGGACAGACGTACGCGTCAGCTGGAGGATCTGGAAGCAGCCTTCGCTGACCTGTTGGAGGACGACGGCCAGGAGACGGTGGAGCGCTGGGCTGCTAACCCCGGGTAAACATGGCTTTGCATGCCCTCAAATGCTAAAGTCCAAAGACCTGTCTGCTGGACAGCATTGCTTGAGCAGCAGGAGCCGTGTCTGATTGTGTGCTGAAAAAAAACTTGGAGCAAGATGAAAGATTGAGAGACTCTGCAAATAGTGGTTTCTAAATGTGGTAGGACACATTCATAGGGAAAAATTTCACACAGTATAGAAATTAGTGGAGCACACCAGCTGGGCGTTATAAAAGAAGAGTTTTAATTGCACGGGAGGGAGGGGGAGGGTGTAGTGAGCTAGCTCTGATTTGTTTGAATGTCAACAGAAGTGACGTTACCCAACATCGCTAAGAGCACCTTTAATGCAGCAAGCATAGTTGTGTGAAACCTACACAGCAGAGGATGTACAGTATAATGAAGCAACAAAACACATGTGTATGCCAAGTTACTCAACAGCCTCATCTTCTGAGGACAGTGGAGATTTGGGGCTATGGGATGATTGTGATGGAAACTTAAGAGGAAGAACAATCATTTGAAATTGTACTCTTATTTCGAAGAATAAAAGAAAAAAAGATGAATATTTTTTGTCAAATTTTCATGATGGGCAATGTGGATAGTTACATAGAGAACACATAGGCATTCCTCAAAAGAAAGCCCAGTGGCTCATATCCCCTACTGTAAAGTTTGCCAGCCAGTCAGCAAATAGTATTTCTTGTCTCCGAGGTATAGCTGGTGGTGCATGGCTAGAGATGCTCTCAACTCTAAAATGATTGAGGGTCATAAATTTCCATCGGGATCTGCCTGTCTGTCTGTCAGTCTCCTGTCTCCTTGCACAAGTCAGTTATTTGTAGAGATGTAGTAATATGGAACATTGCAATGCTATCACTTTATGTGAACTAATCTTATGTCTTACAGTAGCGCTACATTGGGTCCGGAATTGAAGCGCTCCGTTCGCAGAGCGTAGAAATAGTTTTAGAAGACCGGTTTCCCGTCTGGTGGGGCCAGTTCCATTGATTATTGTGGAAGCTAATTGTTTCAGCAATTGTTGTGAAGAGTAAGCTCTGTGAACAGATCGCTTCAGTTACAGTATAAGAGTAAGCTCCGTGAACAGATCGCTTCAGTTACTAGCCTGGTGTAGCCTGCTTGTTACAATTGTGTTATTTTCCATGTGCCACACAGTTTGTATTCTATGTCAAGTCTTCCTTTGTATTTGTATTCATGCTTTGTTCTCTTTGTTCATGCCTTGATGTGTGCCAGTGGTTATATCTTTTTCAGGATCAGCTGCAGTCTTAGCTGACACTCTCCCCTAGTGGAGCTTACTCATAAAACAGCACGGCTTTGTTCTCTCTGATTTCAGAATGGGCCCTTTAGTGCAACTTGTGAGTAGTCTTAAGAGCCGAATGGAGTCCCCGGACTATGAAATGGTAATTGCCGCTGTTCACTTTAGTTATAACGTTTCCCTCATCAGCAATTTGGTAGTTGCCGCTAGTCCTCCAGCTCTGGCCTCTCGGTGATGTCTCAGTGATGCTGTTGGAACCTCCTGCAGGTGCACCAGGCTGGGCAGACCTGTGACTTGTCCGAGCTGCCCCACCACGTCAGCAGTGACGGGGAGATCCAGCAGCTGCTGCTCGCCGTGGAGCTCTTCCTGAAGGCCCTACCCAAGCCCACTCTCGTCACCATGTCCAGGTGCAGTACCACAGACTAACCCACACCGACATGCAGTACCACAGACTAACCCACACCAGACTAACCCACACCGACATGCTGTACCACAGACTAACCCACACCGACATGCTGTACCACAGACTAACCCACACCGACATGCTGTACCACAGACTAACCCACACCAGACTAACCCACACCGACATGCTGTACCACAGACTAACCCACTCCGACATGCTGTACCACCACACCGACATACTGTACCACAGACTAATCCACACTGACCTGCTGTACCACAGACTAACCCACACCAGACTAACCCACACCAGACTAACCCACACCGACATGCAGTACCACAGACTAACCCACACCGACATGCAGTACCACAGACTAACCCACACCAGACTAACCCACACCGACATGCAGTACCACAGACTAACCCACACCAACATGCAGTACCACAGACTAACCCACACCAGACTAACCCACACTGACATGCAGTACCACAGACTAAAAAGCCATATAAAAGCCAGGTGTTGTTAATAAGCAAACACATAGTAGAAATAATCAGGTCAATAATCTTACATGTAAGACGTGAGATTGAAAGATTGATAAATGGTGAAATGTCCATTCAATACAGATATTGACTGATGTTAAGCTTCCTGGAGTATAATGTGCTCCAGAGCATGTTGTTGCATTACTAAGTGATATATTGGGACTCAGAGGAGGCCTGACTCTCTGCGGTGGAATGCTGAGCAGATGGCTGCCCTTCAATAACTCAGTAACAGCACAGAGCAGGAACTCGGCTCTCCTTCAGAAATGAGCCTCACTCTAGAAAAATGAGCTTCTTTCAATTCTGCACAGTGTCTTGTCTTCTCCCTCTCCTTAAATCAAATTCACTTGCTTCTTCCCTTTCTTCTTAAATCAACTTCACTTTCTTTCAGGGGCCAGTAGTACACAAGGCCGGCGCGGCAGCAACAGCAGCGTGGAGTAGAGAGCTTTGTATTATGTGATAATACAGCCTATATTCTAACCGCACATCCAATCACCATTAAATGCTTCCAATTTCAGGTCCAGTTTGGATGATTACTGCCCGACAGAGCAAGTGGACTCTATTCAGAGTAGGATGCTGGAGATCCTGGAGCAGCTGTATGGCTCACTGGCTGTGTGTAAAGACTATGAGTCAGCAGCAGCAGCAGCAGCAGCCAGCAGCTCCTTACAAACCACTTGAGGGAAAAGCTCATTTTTCACCTGTGTCTAGAGTTGTTTTTTCTGTCCCCTTCTGTCTTCTCACTTGCTTTCAGAGCCACAGACTTTTCTTGAAAAATGATCATAGTTTGCTTTAAAAATGAGCCTGAGAGCGCATACTGATGTACACCACGAGACATACAGGAGTAATGAACAATAGACTAGAATTTGCATAGGTGTGTGAATAAACAGCCATGTCCAGTTTTTCTCATTGTATATTCACTTTTTCGGAATGAGAGCTAACAGTGATTTGTATGCAAATTTAATACAGAATTAAATTATGTATTTATCACTAAGAGTTCAACTGCACCTGAAATAAAAGGTGGAAGCACGGTTTGTTGTCCTGGAGACACTGACACTAAGGATGGCTTTATTTTGGTTTGTGTCTTTGTGTGGCATTGGGTATTGAAGATCAGCACATGGGAGTATGTATATGCCATCTGCATGATAGCATGTACAGCGGGGAAAATAAGTATTGAACACGTCAACATTTTTTTCAGTAAGTATACTTCCAATGAGGCTATTTGCATGAAATTTTCACCAGACATTAGTATTAACTCAGATAATCCACCCATATAAAAATCCAAACATTAAAGTCCATAGGTAGAGTTATGTGCAATAAAGTGGAATGACACAGGAAAAAAGTATTGAACACGCCTGCTGAAATTTCTTAAATACTTTGTGGAAAAGCCTTTATTTGTAATGACCGCTTCAAGGTATTTCCTGTATGATGAAACTAATCAGAGTATTCTGGTGTGAGTTTGGCCCATTCTTTTAAACAGATAGTCCTTTAATATTGAAGATTTCAGGGGTCCCTCTTGTAAATCCTGATCTTTAGTTAACTTCCAAAACTGTTCAATTGAATTGAAGTCAGGGCCTTGATTTCCTTTCTCTGAAACCAATTGAGAGTTTCCTTTGCTGAATGGTTAGGATCATTGTCCTGCTGGAAGGTCTAGCCATGTCTCATCCTCATCATCCTGGTGGATGTAAAGATTCTCCCAGAAAAAAATGACTCCATTCATCATTCCTTCAACTGTATGAAGTCTGCTAGTACCATGAGATGAAAAACAGCCCACACCATGATGCCACCACCTCCAAACCTCACTGTTGGTAGGGTATTTTTAGGGTGATGCACAGTGCCATTTCTCCTCCAAATATGGTGTGTAGTATGACATCCGAAAAGTTACATTTTTAACCAGAATACATTCTCTCAGTATTGCATAAGATTGTCCAAATGTTGTGTAGCAAACTTTCAACGAGGTTTGACATGTTTTTCTTCAGCAAAAGAGTCATGCGGGATGAGCGTGCGTAGAGGCCATGGTGGTGGAGTGCATTACCTATGATTTTCACTGTAAAAATTGTACCTGCTGCCTCCAAGTCTTTCTGGAGCTTTCTCTGAGTGGTCCTTGGATCTTCGGCTACACTTCTGACTATCCTTCTGACTTCCTGGTCAGAAATCTTGCAAGGAGATCCTGTGCATGGCCAGTTGATGATGCATTGATGTTCCTTCCACTTGCAGATAATGGCTCCAATACTGCTTGCTGGATGATTCAGAAGTTTTGAAGTGCATCTGTAACCAGTTCCATTAATATGTTTTGCAACAATAAGGTTGCAAAGGTCTTAGGAGGGCTCTTTGCTTTTGCCCATCATGAAATGTTTCTTGTGTGACACCTTGGTAACAAAAAACCTTTTTATAGCCCACCAGTATGTACTAACCCAGTTTATATCAATTTGCACAGATAGGAGGGATAATTTCTCTAAATACTTATAGATTCCAGTTTGTTCCTTGCCATTCCTTGCCTTTGTGTACTGCTTTTTCTTAGTGTGTTCAATACTTTTTCCCTGTGCCATTCCACTTTTTTACTCATAACTCTACTTTTAAACATTAATGTTTGGATTTTTATATATGTGTGGATTACCTAAGTTAATACTAATGTCTGGTGAAAATTTCATGCGAATAGCCTCACTGGAAGTATACTTACTGAAAAAAATTTTGACGTGTTCAATACTTATTTTCTCCGCTGTAAATGAGCTGCGTGTAGAGCTCACGGTGTTAATCTCTGTAATGAGGCTCTGTAATCACTGCTCCTGTGTACACACACAGCCTTTGGTCTTGCCATTCTACCCCACCGCATCGGTGGAGAGACGGAGCTTGCAAGCACTGTCACTCCATCGATGTCAACCAGTCATAATGAGGCATCCTCTACGGTCTAAAAGCTCACCAGACTGTAAGATAGGGATGATACCAATGTAAAATACCAATGTGAGAGCAGCAAAGCGTAATGCCACGTTCAGACCGTAATAATTCAATCTATTCAAATAAAGTCCTGTCTTGTATTAAGAGATGTTTTAAAGTACTAATTGTAAACAGAAATTATGCCTTCACTGATGATAGGCTATGTTGACTATGCTGATTTCACATATAACATGAACAGTACAGATTTCCGTTTCAGTCCATTACATTTTATAATATGGAATTCTAAAAATTTGAAGCTCAATATCTCAGAACTACTCAAAATGCAGATAGAACCTTATTATTCTAGGCTAGCGAATTTGGTTACACCCCTGTGTGGGAGGTGAGCAAATTTAATTTGTCAAAATTAGTGTAGATGAACTAGACTGGTTTCCAAACTTCCTGGTTTCCAGACTACTTTGTGAAGAGAGTGCATCTCTCGGTTGGGGTACATTCTCAACATTTACTTCACCTAACCTTTACAAACTTATTCTAAACCGCATCATGAAACAATGTCTTTTTTTATGTATTTTTTTGTAGGCGTTGCCACTACTGTTTACTCTTAAATGCCTGAGGGAAATGTTAGTGTGTTGTCAGTAGCCGGACAAACAACATTTCAGAGGAAATGAACAGAGATACTAGGGCAGGGCCAATTTATGGCTGCAGGCCGCAGATAAGAGGCACTGCCCTCAAACTCAGCAGTATATAAATGGACACTATTCTCATCACATGGCATCTGACCAAGACAACTTACTATTTATGGTCTTAGAATAATAAAAGGAAATTGCATACCTGCCTTTGGGATCCTCACGGGCCACATTATACAATCATCATTTGATTTTGTGAGGGCAAACTGCCAACAAATCTGACAGGTATGATCTGGCATCGACAGTAGGCATAAAGTGCAGTCGGCACACCAGGACTCCAGACTTCACAAAGAGCAGGAAGTGAGGTGAGTCTACTGAACATCCTTGAATTGCTGTGCTGTCTCAGAGAGCTGCTGTGACATTTGATCCACACTATGAAATCATGTCAGCATTGGGAGCTTTTGCGACTTTTTTTTTTTTTTTTTGGGGGGGGGGGTGTCACTCAGGAGAAGGATCAAGGAAATAAAATGATCACATTTCAGTTCCATAAATAACATGGTGAACCTGATCATGTAACAGGTGTGGGTTGCGTTACTGAAATATCCTGTTTCTGATTGTGGTTAGTTAACCTGTGCATTTAATAAAAGCTATTCTGTTTTCCTTCCTATAATAAAACGTGCACACAATTTAGTAAAACGTGCACACGATTTAGTAAATTGCGCACATAAATTAAAATGAGAGCACAATTTAGTAAAAACGTGTGCACAATTTACTAACTCGTGCGCACGTTTTACTAAATCGTGAGCACGATATACTAAATTGAGAGCACAATTTAGTAAAATGAGTGCTCAATTTAGTAAAATGTGCGCACGATTTAGTAAAATGTGTACATAATTTAGTAAAATGAGTGCGCGTTTTCTGGATATATATCTTGCAATGACCCCTCTAGGGTTCCGTAGAATATGTACCTCCCACTAAAACCATCCTAGAAGGATAATAGTTAAGAATATAAAAAATGTATTCATTATAATTGATTGTTAGGGGACTCAGCTGTAATTTAAAATGAAGTTTGAAAACCTGAGATGACTGATGTTAGCAGGCTAACAGCATTTGTGCAAAAAAGTTTGTCTTAAAGCGATGGTTCGGAGTAATTTCACCCTAGGGTCCTTTGCACCATGACCCCGAGCCAAACACCCTCCCAGAACCTGTTTTCCCTCGGTCAAACCCTGGTCGAGTAGCTCTCTCGGGGTCATGGTGCAAAGGACCCTAGGGTGAAATTACTCCGAACCACCGCTTTAATATGGGCGGGGCAGGTTGGTACACTGATTTTGGCACATACATTACCTATGGCTATTTTGTGACAAATTTACAAACTGTGTATTTTACACATAAAAACATCATCAATCTTTGTTTTAACATCGTTATTGGCACATGTGCACAACCCCACTTTAATCATATATAACTCAAAACAAGGGATCATTTGTTGACATTGAATATACAGTATTTACCTGAGATCCCAAGCTTTCAGTTAAACACAATTTGACCATTTTAACACATTGTAAGACGGGAGAAATATAACCGAGAGTGAAAAGTGTTCCAACCAGCCCCGGTCTCCCCTAATGGCAAGTTGCATCGCACGTTAGCTCTGGAGTAGCAAAACTGCTGTGGCTGCTGTGCGGTGGTGTTGTAAGGCGTATGGGCCCCACAGGTGGGAGTCATCTGGAGCTGACAGTTGTGCGAAGGGCCAAGAGCACCAGCCCAGCCCAGTTCAGCTCTCAAACAGGTCGGACAACCCTTAGGGAGGGAAGGGGGGTTGATTTCCCTCAGAGCTGAAATAGCATGTTAGCGTAATAGCAAATAGCGTGCAACATCATATTCATTGTGTCAGACTTTGGTAAGCATTTTTAAGACTTTTATGCATACACTATTTGTGAATTTATACTGATTTCTGTGTGTGCGTGTGTATGGAAATATTATGTGCATTTGTCGCAAAGGTGTTCACACTCCGCACGAGTAAGGGATGTTTGTAAGGGAAAGGGCACAGCATCGTTTTTTTTTCATTAAGCCGTCACTGTGGCGCATCTCATGTCAAGCACCGACACGATTCTACAAATGCTCTGTAATGAACTGCCTATTACTGTCGCCGTGCAGAGGAAATTGACTCAGCAAACTCTGTTATCATCCATAGCAACAGGACATTTCATAGATCACAATCATACTACTTTTCAAAGAATCAGTGAAGAACGTCCATTTCTGAGGCAGTGTTTTGTAAACAGGTGTGGTTTGTAATCTGTACACATATAATTGAGTATATTTTCGATTTGTCCATAATTTAATGAAAGTAAAAAAGCTGTGACATTATTACCTCCTGCCTCTGTCACATGAAGAAGGTAACCATTACAAAGACCTTTCCACAGCTAGGTTTTCTATTCAATTTGGAATTACAAGTAAAGCTAGGAGTTGGAGAGGAGATGGATTTAGGATCAGGGATGACAGCTGAGCATATGAATGACTGCAGAAATGTGTACAAAACAGGGAAACCATGACAGTGGTGATTGATCAGTAGCAAACTGTGTTGAAATCATCTGTATGGTTGTGTGACAAAAAGTATTTTGTTCAAAGCATATGTTACCCAACAGAGAATAAAATCCTCAGATTTAATATGCTTCATTACAATCTCGTGTTACATGTTTACATTATATACCATTTTGACACTTTATGGTGATTTTACAGATCTGATTTGTCTACACTGTTTGAATGTAAAATACGTTTTACAATGTAGAAAGTGGATTGTCACATCAATTTTACAGTAGGCTTAACAACCATAGCTTACCTAAATGCAGGACTAATACTGTAAATGATAGTACATACACTACCAGTCAAAAGTTTCGACACACACACACTTATTCATTGTTTTTTATTTGATTCTTTTTTTACTACATTGTACAACAATAGGCCTACCTACAACATCCAAAGTATGACACAAGACAAGGTCTCTAGAAATATATTATTTCCATGTGCCACATTTCATATTCTTCACTGTTTATACCTCTATGACAACTTTGCCGATAATTGATATTACTAAAGCCAACTTCATTCTTTTCAATAAACTCAGTGAAAGACAAGCAGCTAACAAATGCTCACAATGTATCCATCAAGGCTGTTGGAAATCCATTACAGCTGACTATAAAGTTGGTTGAGAGACTGAGCAAAAGGTCTGTACCTTGAAGCATTTAAAATATTGAAAATGTAGCTTTATTTACACTTTTTGTTTGCTTACAAAATTAATCCACATGGGCTATTTCATAATAATAACCACCTACTCAGATACATAAAGATAAAGAAAAAAAAACATAAATTTGAGAGTTGGTGTGTCCAAACTTTTGACTGGTAGTGTATATGTCTGTCAAAACCTACCACACGTTCACCTAGTTGAACAAATATTGACATTTAGAAAGGAAATATGTGCCATTTTCAATTCTGCTGGATAATGGTTAGCAGTCCGTTGAGCATTACCGATATACTGCGCTAATGGGATCATTGTTAACCGACGCGGATGTGTATTTCTTTTCGATTTACAGTAAGTAAACAACTGCATTTGAAACCTTCATTTACAAGAAAGATTTGCTTGCTGTACTTAATATATATATATATATATATATATAATCAGAAGTGACTGAAGCATCCCCAGACCAATTCTCAATCTCTAGTGAGAATGGTCTGGTGTTAGGCTACCGATATCTGTTTACAGCAATAATTACATATGAATGCTAAACATTTGTTGCAGTCGAAATAGCAGACAGAACATTCTTCAGTATGAAATACCCCTCTGTACAGTTATGTATCAAGATTTAATTGTGGCACATATGATCCTGATAAATTGAACAGCTTACAAATAGACAGCTAGACAGGCGGTCCAGCAGCAGAAGATCTCCCTGAAGGTCTTCCTCATCTCCTGGCTGCGGAAGGCGTAGATGAGTGGGTCGATGACCGAGTTGCACATGATGAGGATGAGGTATATGTTGAAGTGTGACATAAAGCAGACGCAGTAGGGGTTCCTGGGACAGGAGATCATGAGGATGAGGTGTAGGAAGAAGGGGGCCCAGCACACTACGAACACGCCTAGCAGGATGGACAGCGTGATGGCGCCCTTCATGCTGCCCGCCTGCCAGACGGGGCGGCCCTGGTTGCCGTGGGCAGCGATGGGCAGTGCGGCGATGCGCTTGAGGTGCAGGCGCGCCAGCAGGAACATGTGTACGTAGAGCGAGGCCATGAGCGCCAGCATGGCGAAGAACATGGCGATGAGGAGGACGAGCACGGCCGTGCTCTCCGAGTAGACGATGAAGAGCACGCCGGAGGCCGTGCAGAAGGCCCAGATGCAGGAGACAATGGCGACGGCCCGCCGCCGCGTCATGATAGCGTGGTAGCGCAGCGCGTAGAAGATGGTCACGTAACGGTCCACTGCCACCGCCAGCAGGCTCCAGATGGATGCCAGCAGCGACGTGCAGATCATGGAGTCGAACAGGTTGTCCATGCTCTCCACAAGGCTGCCCCGCATCCGCAGGCCACCACCCGTCAGCATCGCCATGACGACCGTCTCCGTGGCGTTGGAGACGCTCACGAGCATGTCAGCCACAGCCAGGCTGCAGAGGAAGAAGTACATGGGCGAATGCAGGTTGCGGTTCTTCACCACCGCCGCCACCACCAGGATGTTCTCGGCCAGGCTGAGGATGCCCAGCGCCAGGAAGACCTCGGTGGAGACCAGCAGCTGCTCGTAGCAGCCTGACGAGCCGGACCCATCACCCTGAGCGGCGGAATTCCCCAGAGCTCCATTCAAACTGACATTTTTGTGCTGGTGTGGAAGGACATGATGGCTGAGATGATGGTGGTGGTGGTAGTGGTGGCTGTGATGGTGGAGAAGTTTTTGTACATGAGATGCATTCATGGTGTTGGCTATGATGCAGCTACTTTTCTGAGAGAGTTTTCCTGTGTCATCCAGCGTTCCATCCTCAAGGGTCAACAGTGGTACTCGGAAGGTAACGCCAAGAGAGGAAAGTCCATACAATGAGAGATGACACTCGTGCAGAAGAACAGAGCAAAAGTCCAAGTCTGTTGGTGGAGCATTGTGTCTTCCGTTTCAGGCGCAAACACTTAATAACACTCAGCAATAATCCTCCAAAGGATCAGAGTGTGATGTGGGGCATGAAAATAATGCAGACACAGAGAGACGGTGGCACAGGAAACAACAAAAGATGCAATGGTGCACGCACACACACAAACACACACAAAGAATGAGCGAGAAGAGTGGAATAGAAGCAAGAGGTAACGAGAGCTCTTTTACCAACACCGATTAGATGATGAGAAGCAGAAGGAGGGAGAGAGGGAAGGAGAAGGGCTTGATGGCGCATGCATGCTGCTGGTCTCTTGCCACACACAAAGCCAGTGCAGCAGCTCTTGGCAGGGGGGAGAGAGATCCCCACTTTCCAGTCGCGGCAGGCTCCTCCTCCTTCACCTCACTCTGGCCAATAATGGCTTCCTCGGTGGGCTGAAGTCAGAGGCACAGGAGTGATCCCTCTGATAATAGGTAAATAGGGGATAATAATAGGGATAATAGGTAAATTGTACAGACGATTTAACCTTTCCATTAGAAGTTCAAGTTTTTTTTACTGCTTGGTTTTCCATTTTTGGTTTTTACCCCATAACCAAAACTACTGTAAAACAAAATTAAAAACTGGTTTTACTTGTTTTGTTTTATTTAGTTTTTCTTTTCTTTTCTTAGCATAGCTGGTATTTGGCTAAATACCTGGAGTTAAAGCAACACCAAAGAACTTTCCCTCTGTCGCACGAACGCTATTTGTTTATCCAGCATCGGCTTTGCAAATAACAATGTCCACAGACAAGGTAGAATATGTTGCATGATTTATAAAAGTACGATGTATTGCGACATCAAACGCAAGTCAAATTTGTAGTTTCTTATGTCTCATTCCATCGAACTACAGATCCGCTACCCGTTCTGGCAAACTTACATAGTGCGGTTATAGCCGATAGAGGGCTGCGAAGCAAATGCAGAAGTGTCGTTCACCCTGTTACAAGTTGATGAACCACTGAAACGATTTTGGAATTCTTATTTTAAGGTACAAAAAACTCTTTGGTGTTGCTTTAAGGCAGTGGTCCCCAAACTTTTTCTTCCGAGGGCCAGCTCACTATGCCTGGCTCTAAGAGAGGGCCAGAGACAGAGACTTTTATGAAGTGGTGGCAGAAACATCTGAAATGACCACCATTCTAACTTTCACTCACCTGATGAGAACTTTGTGAACTCTGTATGAACATTTGAACGAGTGAATAAAAAATATAAATAATTATACCAGAAAGTTCCAGAATTATGACTTGAATAGAAGTTAGTTAGTTATTAACAATTAATTGATAAATGTTTAGAATACTTTGAGCACTGATGCAGTCAGCAGAGGCCTCTTACATTGTTTGCAGGTAGGCCTACTATACATTTCATTCCGTTTTCGATGGCAAACGCGAAACAGCGCCAAAACAACCACCAGTGGACAAAAAGAATAATACATGTGTACTGTTAAGACTCGCCATAGAGAATGAATGGGGGAAATTACGGAGGTTATAGTTTGACGATGTCGTAGGACGTTCTGCTGCTGGCTTGTTACGTATTTGTTTGATGATGGTAAACGCACACCTTGTGAGGTGCTCACGATGGTAAATAAGACTTGAATTAGAAGAAGTGTCGTGGCACACTCAGAACTTCAATATGCAGTAATTTTATTTAACCAACGTTTCGGAAGCCGAAACGTTGGTTAAATAAAATTACTGCATATTGAAGTTCTGAGTGTGCCACGACACTTCTTCTAACTGCTGCTGGCTTGTGCCTCCACATGCTCAACATGCTTGATTGCATTGCGTCTCCACATTTCTAGCTAAAGTTTCATGTACCACATCAACATTCTTGTTCAGTGAATCTTGTAAATTCAATTCAAAAGATGTCCCGTGCCGCACTCTTTTGCGTCGGGATCCGCAGGTCCCGCGGGTCTACTGCGGGAGTGCAGACCTCTACCTGGCTGGGCCCGGTAGGCCCGTTCAGTATTCCATCCCTGATTGACGGGTACTACCGAATTTTCCGGACTATAAGTCGCTCCGGAGTATAAATCGTATCAGTCAAAAAATATGACAAAGAGGAAAAAAACATATATAAGTCGCATCGGACTATAAGTCGCATAAGTATTTGGACATTTATTTCACAAAATCCAAGACCAAGAACAGACAGACTATGTAACTGGACACATAGAGGTCAAAAAGATTGAGAATTCTACAGGGAATGTTAATGAAGACGAAGGAGTGAATGGTGGCAAGCTGAGGCGAGCTGGGAGATAACAAAGGTGGCCAATTTACAAGATTCACTGAACAAGAATGTTGATGTGGTACATGAAAATTTAGCTAGAAATGTGGAGAATGCAATGCAATCAAGCATGTTGAGCATGTGGAGGCACAAGCCAGCAGCAGAACAAATGATCGGGAGGCTGCCTCCGATATTGAGAGAAGATGTGCGTTTTAAAAGAACATGCAGACGAAGGAGTGATGGCTGCAAGCTGTGGCAAGCAGGGCGATAATGAAGACAGCCAACGAGGGCCCGACGGTAATTGTAAAGCAATTTCGCTGAACAAAAATGCCAATGTGGCACATGAAAATGTAGCTACAAATGTGGAGAATGCAAAGCAATCAAGCATTTTGGGCAATATCAAGGCACATAGGGGCAGTCATGGCCTACTGGTTAGGTCTTCGGGCTTGTAACCTAAGGGTTGCCGGTTTGATCCCCGACCAGTAGGAACGGCTGAAGCAAGGCACTCCTCACTGCTCCCCGAGCGCCGCTGTAGCAAGGCAACTCACTGCTCCGGGTTAGTGTGTGCTTCACCTCACTGTGTGTTCACTCTGTGCTCTGTGTGTTCACTAATTCACGGATGGGATAAATGCCTTGTATAGGCAAGTATACTTGCTTATGCCTTGTATAGGCAAGTATACTTGGCCGAGAAACCTGATTAACATTTACAGATTTACATTTACAAGCCGACAGCAGAGCAAGTGCTCAGCAGGCTACCTCCGAGAGAGCAAGAGAGAAAAATAGATGCATGTTTAAAAGAATGTGCGAACTTTCAACGACGCTATACTAGCTAGGAAGCTATTTATTTTATTTATAGGCTGCGCAAAGCACAGGTGTTCAATTGGGGCAGGCTTGTATTCGAGGCAGGCCTTCATTTTTTACGTGCGTTTTATTGTGAGATATGTGTTTTGTTAGAAGCAGCCTACCGGTAGGCTAATCAAAAGGTTAGGTTTGAGATTTAATTCACTTTTGGACTGTTTCATTATATTGCTAAATGTTGGGACTGATGGGCACTGAAATCTGGGGGGTATTTGATGGTTCAATATTAAGTTTCATGTAGCCTAGTTGAAAGAATGTTAGGATTTCCACCTGCTGTTTATTGCGAGACAAGGCAGCCGATTTCATTCATGCACTGAACGTGCGCTGTGCTGTAATGGAAACCTTATTGAGTTTTTTATTTTCATTATGCATGATTTACTTTTTTATTAAATATGTAGACAGGAATGCCTCGCGGCAATAATTGTGTTATAGGCTAGTACTGCTTCAGCCTGTCAAGCTCAGAAGGGGGCGGCAAGCGACTGGTAGCTTGAGAGCGACGTGTTGGAGACCTAGTGTTGGACAACGACTTTTCATTGGCAACAGTATTAAACCAAACAACAATATAAAATATTAAGAAGAGCTCTTTTATTTAATTGAGTTAAATCGAAACAATTTAGGCAATATTACCCCGGCTTGTAGGCCTTTATTTATAAATAGAATCCCGGCCATAATTTGAGGATTTACGGTATGTACGCATGTTTTAGGCATAGTGCAACCCCTAATCTCTGACTGAAAGTGTGCAGAACTTGTGCATTTACATATAAATATTTAAAGGAACCGTATGTAAGAAAAATATTTCAATTAATCATAAAATGGCCCTGATATGTCACTAGACATTAAGAAATCATGTTCATTTCAAATACTTATATCACTGACAACAGTAGTCCAGCCAGGATATTGTCATTTAAAAAGTGAAGTTGCAGCCCTCAACTGTTGTTGATGTTGTATTTTGTCATGTCATGTTGTGTTTTGGCCTGATGCGCCACCCTCCAGCTATCTACTAATCACGAAGTCAGTAGTGTTTCGCCATCTGCGTGTGCAACCTCGAGTCAGGGGGGAGGGGGAGGGGATACACCACTCTTCAGTATTTTGAAAGTGATTGCAGTACCAGTTTTGGCCACAATCTTACATATGGTTCCTTTAATATGTTTTCCTGGTGGTGACACCCCCGATAGCATTTAAACACTACCTTAGTTCATCTTAAAAAAAGGTACTGATCAAATGGCTGAAATAAGGACCAATCTGTACATTCGCTTTCTGCAATTGGTGTTTTGTAATTACGTGGTATTCACATAGGCTACAGTAAGCAATGGCTCAAGAGTGGATTATTATGCAGGCAAGTCAGTAATATTATTTTCCTGGCAATTCTCTGTATCCATTTGTTTCTGTTTAGGTTTAAATTTATTAAAGGTGCTCTAAGCGATGGGTAACGTCACTTCAGCTCATCCCTCCCTCCCCCTTCCTCCCATGCAAATGAAACTCTCGTTGATGATTGGCTGGAACAGTTTGTTATGTTTATGGTCCAGGCTGGACCAAGTTGTTCTTGTTGCCATTTTTGGAGCCTGGGCTGTCCAGAGAGACCACATAATGATTTGATAGGTTTTAGAAATGGGGAGTAAAGCGGCAAATACAGAACTGTACACGGGTACTCAATGTATAAGTACACAACAGGTACAAAATAACTAACCTGAAGTCTATATTTGTAGTGCTAAGTCTAAGTGCTAAGTCTATATGTAGTGCTTTTTTCAGGTATGTGTAGGTATTACCAATTACCAGAAGTTTAGGTATTGAGGCTTTGGTCTAAGCATTCATTTTTAGTGTGTGCAATAGACAAAATAAAAACTGTAATGCTAGGAGAGGAGGTTCTCTCTCTTCTTCAGTCTTCAGGAGGTTTTTGAAGGTAGAGGGGGACACACCTGCTCTAGAAACTAGTATTCCACCAACATGGATCTACCACCCTAACCCTTAACCCTTAAAGGAGTACCGTCACACCGGTGTGACGGGAATGTTGAGAAATGAACGTTCTAAAGAACATCTGGGTTCACTGAATTCAACATAGAATTTTAGAACCTTCAATTGTTGCGGAACTTAGAACGTTCAAAAACCTACACCTTTAAGGGTTAAATGTGTAGGTTTTTGAACATTCTAACATAAGATTCCGTTCCACAACAATTGAAGGTTCTTAAATTCTATGTTGAATTCAATGAACCCAGATATTCTTTAGAACGTTCATTTCCCAACATTTCCCTCACACCGGTGTGACGGTACTCCTTTAAGGACTAAGGCATTGTCCCATTCCATACATGTTGACTTGAAGCTTTGAGGTTATTCAGCCTATCTTACAGAGAGAGAGGGAGAGAGAGAGAGAGAGAAAATCAAAGAGAGCTATACTTCCTTTCATGGTTTACAGTGAATAGGTTACACAATGTCCTTTTTACATGATGTTGCAGAGAATCCACACCCATCTGTGAGCTGTTTCACTCCAAACTCTTCCCTACCATTGACAACACCACTCTTCGTGGCTCAACACCTGGGAGTTGGTTTTCCATCTAACGCAATCCTGATCACGATGGACGCTGTTCAACAGATTGGTATGTTTAGTTATCGTGGTTCTATCATTGGTCTAATTGTTTTCTATTTAATTTGATACTCTTAATTCATTTTTTTTAGGCTTTTTGATTTTACTAAACTGTTCATTTCAATGTTGATGTATAGTATGCCATTTTAAGTCACTTTGGACAAAAGCATCTGCTAAGTACCTTAAATATTTAAATATAAACATAATTCACCTTTACAGCTAAAAGTAATGCTTATCCTTTAGAGGCAAAAGCTTCAACAGAAGTGATTGCAACTGCAGCTGGACTCATTCTGAGACAGGAGGGAAAAGACAGTGGGAGAAAAGAAACCGCCAGTGTACATCGAGCAAGCGGTCCTCACGTGCTGAACATGGACTTCAGCAGCATCTATAGCAGAGGTGGGATTTATATTCAAAACCACATCAAAGTTATTTCACAATGAAAACGGAGAATACAAATTAATCTGAAACAGCTCAACCTTCTTCACACTAGAGATATTGTGGCATTTTCATTTGCTATGCTAGACATGTCCATATTTTTTATGCAATTCTCAATTCAAAATGAACAGACACCCACCAACAGCCATGCCATGTGATCAGCACTTATCAGCAGCTGAGGGGAAATTATGAGAATTTGAAATTATCAAACGGCAGTTATGATGTCTCAAAGAGATGCCACAATATTCAGTAATTAAGGTGGAATACTAACTACAGCTAATTTAATGACTAGGCAACATTTGCTCATTTAACAGCATGGCCAAGACCTTAACCACAAACACTGATGAATCAACACAATGCATGTATATACCACACAATAGCTGTATTTCATGCACGAGAACTTTGCTTGCTGATAGACTTTGCACTTTTTAGGACCCTTGGTCATTTTCTTTGTATCAGCTATTTGACCATCTATAAAACAGTTTATTGATGATCCTGATCCACCTGTCAGTTCTTATTCAATTCAATTTAATTCCATCAAGAAGAAACAACACAACATCCCTTGGGCAAACCAAATAATTAAACACATTGCACAGAAAAAAATGTAAAAGGCTCTTCTTTAATAATTGAGTGTTCTCAATTTATCACCATATTTATAATCTCCGTATTCGTTCAGATCTGCTCCCAGCAGAGGATGGTGTGGAAGCAACCAAGAGCTTTATGCATGAACTGGTGGACATTCTCTTCGCCTACATCTGCAAATCTCTTAACAGGAGCTCTAAAGTGCTGGACTTTCATCATGTCCATCAACTGAAGGAGAGCTTGGACGGTTTCACCTTAGAGCTCCCTGACCAGCCCGAGAACCTTGAGCAGCTCCTTGTCGATTGCCAAGATACCCTGAAATACGGAGTCAAAACTGGTAAAACGAATGTGCTTAGATGTGTTCTATTTGGTGTTTTATTCTACTCAGCAAGCTAAAAATATTTTTACAGTCTGTATGAAGTATAGGATTGAGGGTTGAAATGTCTTCCTGCCTCACCCTCACATGATTAACATCGTCCACCCCAGGGCACCCACGCTTCTTCAACCAGCTGTCATCTGGCCTTGACATCATCGGCCTGGCAGGGGAATGGTTGACCTCAACCGCTAACACTAACATGTAAGACCTGTGTCGTTTTCAGCCATTCGGCAGGATGACTGTTGAAGAAGGAAAAGGAGGTTGTGATGGTGACTTACAGTGTGTGTGTTATTGGCTGCCCACACAGGTTTACCTACGAAGTGGCGCCCGTGTTCATACTCATGGAAGAGGTTCTTCTGAGTAAGATGAGGAGCATGATTGGATGGCCCGAGGACGAAGGGGATGGAATCTTCTGTCCAGGTACTGAGACTGGAACCAGACAGGTGATCTAGATAAACAATTACATGCCACCAGAGGTGTGTTCAAATTCACAAACATAGGCGAACATTTGCGAACGTTGCCAAACAGTTTTCCGTTTGCCTTGAGGTTTTGGCGTTTGCGAACAACCACATACAGTGGAACTGGACGTGAGCTTGATGAAGGTAACAATGCAATTACCGTTAAAATGGAATGTTAAGACCAAATCGTTCAAATTTAACTGTTCAAAGAAAACATGTTCACCACGAACATTCGCCACTGTTTGCCAAAATTAAACGCACCTCTGGTGTGAACTGACCAAGGTGTGAGTGAAACACTGACCATAAGGGAACACAAACAAACAACTCAGAGATATAAAAGCATCATACAATACAGTGGCTAAAAAGTATTCACCCCCCTTGGATAATCGCTTATTTTGCATTATGTAAGGGATAATGTATAGAACGCTGGTCATTATTGGGAAAATAAGTCCCGACAGGGCGAACCGGACCCCGACGCGCAGCTGAGGGGTCTTGTTCCGCACTGAAGGGACTTATTTTCTGATAATTACCGGCGGACAATACATTATCCCGCTTATTACACGGCTACTTGCCAAAAATTCCCTCTTTAATGTCAAAGTGAAAGCAGATATCTACAAAATAATGTTCATTAATGAAAAATATTTATTACACGGCTCTTCAGAGTGCTGCAGAAAGTTCCATTCACATGAATGGGCCTTCCCAACGTTCGGGCCTATGTTATATTATATTATATTATATTTATCTATATAAATCACCGGCAAAGTATATAATCACCGCTGTCAATGGCAACGAGTTGATTAACGTCTTTCATATCCCTCCGCAAGACTTTCGTTCACTTATTGCAATGGAATTTCATTGAAAGGGAAAGTAAGCTAGTAAGACGTTGCCTCGCAACACCTGAAACTGTCAAGTTCTATCTGTGTGGCAAACTATTTATTTTGTCAGCGGAAGACACGAAACGGTAGCAAAATAATTTTTAAAGATTCATTGTGTTAGGTTTCTTTTCTCGTTTTGGCAGGTAGCCGTGTAAAAAGCGGGATAATGTATTGGCCGCCGGTAATTATCAGAAAATAAGTCCCTTCAGGTCGAAGCAAAACCCCTCCGCTGCGCGTCGGGGTTCTGTTCTCCCTGTCGGGACTTATTTTCTGATAATTACCGGCGGACAATACATTATCCCTTACTTAATTAATGAACATTATTTTGTAGATATCTGCTTTCACTTTGACATTAAAGAGGGAATTTTTGAAAATTATTGTAAAAAAGGCAAATTTAAATGATCCAAGATTCCATTTATAAAAGCGCTAAAAAGTGAAATATCCATGGGGGTGAATATTTTTAGGCACTGTAATTATGGTATAGCCTATTTCCCATTCAGAGGGGGCAATGAGCAAATCCTATCACAAAGCTCCTGTGTACTCAAGCCACATGTCACAGCAGCAGAAGTGTTCTTGCAAGGTACGTGAACGTACAATATATGACAAACAAATAAATGCATTCTGGTTCAGGTAAATTGTGTAAATAAAAACCTACACCAGACACATCCACTTTTAATCCAGTTCATCCATCCATCCCTTTTTCATTCTGTTGGCAATGCATGTTCTGATGAACAATCTGTTTTCAGGTGGCAGTGTGTCCAATCTGAATAGCGTGCTCCTGGCTAGGTACCACTTTTTCCCTGAGGTGAAGAAAGCGGGAATGACTGTTCTTCCTAAGCTGGCCATGTTAACCTCCTCACATGTAAGAACTTTGTCCTCCATGATGCATAAACCTTTACAATGGAAACAATACAAAGCAATGGTGCCTGTACATTTCTATAGATTTCAACATGCACAGCAAAACATTAGTGGCATAATTGCTGACCCTTTCCTCCTCAACCCTCACCAGCGCTCTTGATCTGCCTGTGTCTTGCCAGAGTCATTACTCCATCCAGAAAGCCGCTGCTGTGCTGGGGATCGGCACTGACAATGTGCTGCTGGTGAAGTGCGATGAGCGGTAAGGCTGTGGATATGAGTGTGACACTTCCCCAGTGACCTGGGTAGGAGCCTCACTGTGAACACTCTCCCCCTGTCTCTGTCTCTGTCTCTGTCTCTGTCTCTGTCTTCGTCTCTGTCTCTGTCTCTGTCTCTGTCTCTCTCTGAGGGGGAAGATGATCCCTGCTGAACTAGAGTCTGGCATCGTCACAGCCAAAGCCAAGGTTAGTTACATGTCATCGTTACTTGTCAAGCACTCTGGCACTCTCTCTTTCCCTCTTTCATATATATTATATGAACCTCCCCAAACTTTTTGACTTTTTGAAGTAAAAAAACTTTCACCTGCATTAATGCATTCCTATGGTAGAGGTGTTTGCTCAGTCTAAATTTAGGCTTACTGATCTTCACTCTGTCATTACTCTGACTATCATAAGTGTTTACTCTGACAATCATAAGTGTTTTGACCATCTACAGGGTCTGGTCCCATTTTATGTCAACGCCACAGCAGGGACCACTGTTTATGGTGCCTTCGACCCTCTGGACGACGTTGCCAACATTTGTGACCGCCATGGACTGTGGATGCATGTTGATGTATTGCCTGTTAATGAATATTTCTGCAAATATTCCTAATAGCAGTAGTTAATGTATAATAAGTAGGCCCAGTAGATAGATTTCTGCTTGAGAATCCTCTTGTTGTCTGCAGGCAGCTTGGGGTGGTGGTTTGCTGATGTCTAAGAGACACTGTGCCAAACTGAATGGGATTGACAGGTTGGTTGGAGAAATATCCAAGCGTTTACAGACATGAATATTCTTTTTTTTGTTTTTTTTTCTTGGAGCAAATTCTTTTTTCGTAACAGGGCATCCTCTGTAACCTGGAATCCTCACAAAATGATGGGAGTCCCGTTGCAATGCTCAGCCTTTTTAGTGCGTAAAAAGGTAAGAGGAATTTTGTAGCACAGCTTGGATACTGATTTGGAGTCTGGTACTGTACCAGACTCCAAATCCGTATCCAAGCATCCAATATATATATACACACTACCAAAAGTTTGGAGACACTTAGAAATGTCCATTCCACTCCATTATAGACAGAATACCAGCTGAGATCATTTGCATTGTTTTTTTTACTCAGGGCAGCAGTTTTCAGATTACATTATGTGCTTACATAATTGCAAAAGGGTTCTCTTATGTTTTCTCAGTTAGCCTTTTTAAATGAAATCAGATTAGTGAACAGAATGTGCCTTTGCAACATTGGTTGCTGATATGGGCAATGTAGATATTGCATTAAAGACCAGCCATTTCTTTCTACAACAGTCAAGAACCCTTTTGCAATTATGTAAGCATCTGCATCTTTATGATGCAATCTGAAAACTGCTGCCCTGAGTAAAGCTGATGAAATGATCTCAGCTGGTATTCTGTCTACAATGGAGTGGAATGGACATTTCTAAGTGTCTCCAAACTGTTGACTGGTAGTGTACAGTATATATATATATATATATATATATATATATATGGCCAGACATGACCACCAGTGTGATTCCTATTCATAGACCTTTATCAAGAGGGTATTAATCCAAGACAGATATTAACACATTGCGATGTGCTGAAATAAAATAGGCTACCATTAGTACATGCACACAGACATACAGAGAGAGAGAGAGAGAGAGAGAGAGAGCATTGTTCACTTTGGTTGCATTGACAGGGCATCTTACAAGAGTGCAATCAGCTCCAAGCAGCATACCTGTTCCAGCCTGACAAGCACTACGATGTCTCCTATGACACTGGGGATAAGACCATGCAGTGTGGAAGACATGTGGATGTCTTCAAGTTCTGGCTCATGTGGAAAGCAAAGGTAACAATGATCTGGATCAAAAGTGTTGGACAGTATATTTAAGAAGTCATTGCACAGATGATGTTTCCCTTGCTATTTTTGCCAGTGGAACTCTAGTCTTTTAAGGTGAAAATGAAAGTAGGCACCAAGTAAAGGCAATATTCCAAGGCACTTTGTTTCTCACTTACAAACTACAGCATTTTGTATAAGGACTCAGTCATCATACAAATCACAGACATCATTATTTGTAAAGCTGTTTTTTTATACTAAAGATTGTTATCCTCCATCAGCTAAGGCTACTAGCCAATACACACCAATACTTTGAACAAAGTTGAGAATTGAGATGACTTTAATGGTAACTAGCAGGGCATAAACCTTTGGAAAGAAAAGAATTAGCCAATGCAAACATGACAAAGCCTGACTATCTTGTTCATAAACGATGGTGTCAAGACTTCTCATTTTGATGACATTGGCAGTTTCATTGACATGAATACTTGCTTTTGAGGAATGGACTAAGCAAGTGACGTGCTTTTGCAGGTTATCCACTAGGTTTTGCAGTTTGCACGCTGCGTGCCACGCTGCTTCAGAAGTGTGGTCATTACAGTTTTTCTCAGTCGCTTTGGTGCTTTTCTCACATCACTATTAACATTTGTACAGCAAGTGCATTTCTCAAAACAATTAGTGCAAACTGCAAAACCTAGTGGATAACCTGCAAAAGCACGTCACTTGCTTAGTCCATTCCTCAAAAGCAAGTATTCATGTCAATGAAACTGCCAGTGTCATCAAAATGAGAAGTCTTGACACCATCGTTTATGAACAAGATAGTCAGGCTTTGTCATGTTTTCATTATGACAGTTCTCTCAGTGTTTTCCAATGCAAAAAGGGCAGAACTCTGTGACACTACCTGAACATGCTGAGGACAGCACTATACAGTACTTGTACAGCCATTTGAAAACTACAGTAAAGTTACACATTGCTGTAGTTAGGGGAATAAGTGAGTACAAGACACTGAATACGTATGTTTCACATTTTTACTGTATGCTCTTTGCAATTCTACAGCATTGTGACAGAATTTGATAACTAGGTCAACAATTTTGTATGTAATGACTCAAGCAAAGAAATGAAGGCTATTAGTTTTATTGGGAACGACTATTCAGCATCCATAAGTATAGTTCATTTTGACTGACATGACATAAGCAAATGATAATGTTACAAAACAGCAGAGAATTTTATGAAACTGATACATGCATACATGTCCAAAAGCATTTGCAATTTGTTCAGAGGAAGGAGAAATTGCTACTATAATGTGCAGAAATGACTAAATGTCATTAAAAGGTTGAACTAATAGTCTGATCTGAGGAAAGCACCAAAGCGACTGAGAAAAACTGTAAGTTTCCTTGATGCGTCACAACTAAAGATCGTCCTGAGTATCTAATCTATTGGTATGTGTGTCGTGTGTTACAGCTAAAGATCGTCCTGAGTGTATCTAATCTATTGGTATGTGTGTCGTGTGTTACAGCTAAAGATCGTCCTGAGTGTATTTAATCTATGTGTTGTGTTACAGCTAAAGATCGTCCTGAGTGTATCTAATCTATTGGCATGTGTGTTGTGTTACAGGGCTCGGAGGGCTTTGAGTCCCAGATCAACAGATGTTTGGATAATGCAGAATATCTGTATGACAAGCTGGAGGGAAGAGCTGACTTTAAGCTGCTCTTCAAAAGCAAAGTCAGTCTTGTCTTCTGGAGAGCTACAGCATTTTGCATTTATTAAAGCCCTTCAAGTGTATACTGTAAAACTTTAAAAATAAACTGATTTCTTTTTCTTTTTTCTGTTTTTAAAACCAGCCAGAACACAGTAACGTCTGCTTTTGGTACCTTCCACAGAGTGTGAGAAGTATGCCAGCGGGGTTAGAAAGAAACAACAAGCTGCACACGGTAAAGTGAGGCATATAAACACTTTGAATGTTTTCTCTAACAGTTCGTCATCTGGTGAATTTACCAAACAAAGGTGCACCAAGAGTGATATGTTATAGGATGACATGTTTGAATAGGGACATTTGGTGGACTTGATTCAATTGTCAATTTGTGGGTTCACAGGTGGCACCAAAAATCAAGGCCAAGATGATGGAGGAAGGACAGACCATGATTGGGTACCAGCCTCTGGGAGACAAAGTGAATTTCTTCCGCTGTGTCTTTTCAAACCCAGCCACTCAGAGAGAGGACGTAGACTTCCTTTTGGATGAAATTGTGCGATTAGGATCTGATCTCTAACTTTAGTTGATTTTGAATAGTTCATTGTATAGTTCAAATAGTCATTTTGTTGTATTTTGGTGTTTCAAAACACAGTTCAAGATGGCCTCACAAAAATACCATGTTCATGGAAAAACAGGCTTGTAAGGGGAACATGTAGTACTTGCGAGCTGTCATTTTAACTTAATATTGGAAGGCATACTGATTTTTTTTATTTTATTTCTCTGTCCATGTACAGGTCCTCCCTCTCCCCCACCCTTACACATTTATGAAAAGATTGTAGACCTCCAGTGGATAATAAGTTTCTCATGAAATTGTTTGGGGTTGGAAGTGCTTCTGCTCTGCTCCTGTATTCATCTACAGTAGTTAACCTTATGTTTGTTATAGTCCACAAAAAGTGTCTCATATCATATTGCTTGACAGAGGAGCTCTTTCAGGTTTAGGTAAACACAGGCATAGAGGTAGGCACAAAGGAAGGCCATTGTAGACTAGACTCAACAGTGGATTACTTCTAGGGGAATCATTGCATCATAGAGCGCAGATGTCCCTTTGTTTTTATGACTGCATCACCCAAGATCAAGAGGACATGCAACAGCTGTTGATGTCCTCTCAAAAGACAAAGGCGAAGGTCAACAATTGCAGCCTCCTTGCTGCCCTCTTTGAGATTTCCATTAAGTTGGCACAGCCACATTTTCTGTTTCTGGAGGACTTTAATTAAGTTGTGCAATCATGTCCCATGTTGCAATTTTTTGTTTGAATGAGAACAATCTTGTTTTACTGTAAAACCCTGTTGCAATTTGCACCACTACTGTTACTTTTGTCTGGTCATTCCACAGACTGATAGGATAAACAAGCTTAAACTAGATGACATTAATACATCATGCAATTAATAAAATTAATATTAATAGATGAAATGAGATACATTTCAACATAAGAAAGCATTCTGCACTTTATCAGTTTCATGATGGTGGTTGGAAGAACTATGTAAACAATTATAATCAATCTCAAACTAGTATCTCATTTGCAATATTATGTTTGTTTGTATTAAAAGTAAACTAATGTGATACATTATATAATGTTCAACAGTTATAGTCTCTTGATTTGAATTGTAGGATGTTACATTGATCAATCGTACATCCTTCTACATCGTAGAATTGATAAAAAGTTGGTAAAGAATATAATGTGAAAGTTGATACTGAGATAAATGCAACTTCATAATAATAATCATTATTCATCTTTTTACTAAACATTTCAGATATTCAGGTCCTATATAAAAGAATGCCTCATTGATATATGGATCGATCTGTAACCAGTGCTGTGGGAAATTAAATTAATTTAGAGCAACATTCTCCTTGAAGATATGGTCAAGCGTACTGCATGATGTGTTTCATTTCATTGATACCAGAATATATAACAGAATGGTTTATGAGAATCATGCTGTTTACAGGAGAGTGGACAAACATGGGATGGATAGATAGATAGATAGATAGGTCATAAATGTTTAATACTTACTGTATTTCAAATTGTAACGAAAGCCTGTGGAACTGTGCAGATTAAAAATGCTTGCCGCACAATGCCATGGTAAGCATGCTTTCAGTGAACCTTTTTATATATATAAATAGCTTCTGGGCATAGATTTCTTTGTCCAACAGTGCTCCCTGCTGGTGAAAGTATGTACATATCTGTGCACACAGCCTTGTGTTCAGAAGTGGGGACAGACTGGCCCTTATACAACTAACAGATTTAAGCTTATTTGGTTTAACTGATTAAAAGTAGGTGTGAGGTAATAATAGTCTTACAACGGATATTGTGGCAACATTGTGGGCTAATGAAGTGAGGTGGTTGGTGTACATCCTCTATGAAGAAGAGCTTCTGTTGGTGCATTAACCAAGGTCAAACAAGCTTATCAACCTCTTAGAGTGATCACTGTAAATGTGACCTCAACACTTCCACTTAACTGTTTTTTTGACGATAGCTTTACCAACGAGCTGTAGAAAAACAGTATTATCTTGTATGTACTGCTGGAGTCAGGCAGTCTTTGGAGCGCCCATGCTGTCCTTACAGGACACAAAGCTGATAGTCTTTGGAGTGGCCATGCTGTCCTTACAAAGCAAACATTTCCCACACACATTTTTACTTTTCATGCCTCCTGTCTGTCTGTGAGAAATGTGTCTGCCTGCTGTATTATTTGAGTGTAGCCTACACAAGTTGGTATGAACATTTCAAGGCCAGATTAGAAATGAAGGTGCAGGTGATGAATATTGAACAGAAACATGTTGGGAAGAATATGCATATTACATATCTGTATCTGCCTATGTACAGTAAATGGACCTTACTCAGAGTTTATTTTGGTGGCCTTTAAAAAAACAGTTTGCCTCAATGTGTTTCTTCAATACCAGGTTTACAGAAATAGGGAAAAAGAACACTTTCACTGTTCATTGTTTTAAAACACTTTTATGGAACTGATTGCTTGGAATACATTTATTGCTAACATTTCTTCAAGTAGATTCTCAGATAGACAAACAAAACACTCTTTGGATTGTGTATAACAGTACCAATCACCAGTGGCCATTGTCTATATGTATATACTGTAGGTTAAGACTGTGTTGTTCTGTGAACATGTTTAACAGGTCAGGAATAGGTTTAGGAATGTTTTTATACAATAATGGAAAATAGAAAAATATCCCGTCACCACCTTCCTATCCTGATCTTGGTGCTGCAACACTATCCTTGTAAAAAAAGAATGAGCAGTTAGTCCATTAGACCCTCTCTACAGCAGCGTTTGTCACAGTCAGTGGAGGCTCCATCTATTTCCTCTATGGCTTTATCCACATGATATTATTGTGAAAGGTTTAGAGACACATGTAATATTTTGCAAAATGACGGCTAGCAGAAGGAGGAAGATGATGACAACGAGGACCACTGTGCAGACCTTTGTCCAGCGTGACTGCTCAACTTCCTGCTCCTCTCTCTGGTATTCTTCTCCTTCTACTCCTACTCCGCCTCTTCCACTTTCCAAATCCAGCATCCTGTTATCGGCATGTGTCACCATGGTAACACCCTTCAACTGACAGGCTCTGACCAAGCAGGGTGCAAGCTCCGCGGGCAACAGAGGAGCCTGGGCGTCCACCGCCAAGGGCAGCAGGTAGCAGTCGTGGCCGGGCAGGCGCATGAACACGGGCGCTTGGCGCGCCAGGAGGGGAAGCGTCTGCGGGTCATCGGGGAGTTCGGACACGGAGAGGCCCTTGGGGAGGAGGGTGAGGGAGCGGCACCAGGGGCAGGCAAGCTCTCGCCGGGCCCTGCATATGCGCCGCAGGCACACCGAGCAGCAGGTGTGACCACAGCCCAACAGCTTGGGCCGCCGCCAGCTACTGTAGAAGTGAAAGCAGATCTGGCACTCCAGCTGCGGGTCCTGACCCCGAGAAGACATTGTGCTTAAATAGAAGACAGCAGTGTGTGTGTGTGTGTGTGTGACTGTGTATGGTGTGTTGGGGGGGGGGTTGTTTTTCAAGTAGGTCGAACGCAGTTTGCAGGTTAACAGCAGTAACCTCTCTGCAATGTGGGATGAGATGTCTTAGTGAGGCATCGTGGCTCAACACAATGAAGCCTCTTAACACTCTGCTTCTCACTCTTCACCCAGTCGTGTGCTTTTTCTGACGTAGTGCAGCTCTCTTTATTGATCCAGGGCTCGTTTTATCTGTGGAGTGAGGAAAGGAGCATGAGAGAGAACAGGAAATGTCAAGGTATCGTCAGTCTACAGAATAAAGCTCTGGGGAGGGAGGAGAGCAGGTTGTTCCCAGGATTTTAGAATGAATGGATGCTTCCAACAAGTATTCAGGATAAATGCCATAAAGCATTAATATTGGGAGATTAGTCTCTAGCAGAGCATGAAAGGAAGCAGACATGCTCAAACATATCACAACATAGATAACCAGTAACCTGAACTGGTCACTGTCCCTAAAATGGCCCTGGAGGGATTCCTAAAGTGTGTGCCAGCTATAAATGAACATGCATGTCACAGTTTAGGGTCAACATGAATAGTTCTAGTCTATTGTAACAGCTCTGGTTGTAGTCTTCCTGCTTACATGGATAAGGAAACTGTCCCTTAATGACCTCTCCTCTATAGCTCCTTCCTAAGGTAGAATTGATAATGTGATTGATCTTACCACTGGGCTGTGGTAGGAAATGCACAAAGAAGAGTCAAGCGCAATAAGATAACATTACATTTTTGATAAGGCATTTGTTCTACGTTGTCATACTATGTAACTGATCAATTGCTCTTTTATAGTTCTGTTCAGAGCTGTCCTTTGGTCCATAGGCCTTGCTCCATATCCTAGACTGTATTGTAATGACCTGTGTGTTATTGATGTGTGCTTTGTGTGTGCCTATCACCTTGCTCTACCAGCCGCTGCAGTGCGGGGGGCTGAAAGAGCATCCATGGGGCGGGACGCCGGGTTATCAGAATTGTTACTTTAAGTTGTCGCTCTAATTGTCCATAAATGTAGCCATTTATGTTCTGCAACCTGCTATTAAGATCAGCTCAAGCTTCTGTTTATGCGTCTGATGCACAGGTGACATCGTTACAGTATGCTCCACATCTGTCGATTTTATGTTAATCAAATCATGTTATCATGCAAGACCAATGGCTTTCCTCATCATACACCTCTCCCATGGCTTCAATCATCTTATCACACTGCCTGGGTCAATAATCAATTGCACAAAGCACAAAGAAGCCATTATCTTAAGTTAAAAGCATTACATTGTGTTGCATTAAGTGAAGATTGCACATGCTGAACTAGGCCTATACAAAAGTCGAAATGAAGTTAAGTCATCTTTGCCATCTGTTGTGTAAATGATTGTGACATTGGCATGTCCCAGATCCTTGTAAAATTCCATAACAGGCACGGTATCTATCCAGCCAGGTCCTTTTCATCACCTGAAGTTAATGAGCAAACTCTATCTGGGCGGAGGGGCAAACATGTTGACCGCTAGATCTACATCACACTGCATAGGCTACTACCCTCCATGCAAACTAGAGATAGCCTATTGATGGCCTATAATATCAGAACTTCGGAATCTACTCATTAAGCAGTCTTCCTGAGTAAAAATGTGGAGGACTACATAGGTGCAAGTAAAACCTCATCCATTCAGTTGCAAACATTGTCATGTATGGACATGTTTTTAACTTTAGGCTACTACTGTAAACAGCAAACTTCTGTTCAGTGACTAGCCTACACAGCTTGCTTGTTCAAACATGTATAGGCTACCGACCAAACCAGAATATCCACTCATAGCTAAACCTTGCTCACCAAAGATATGCATCGCCATGATATGTGAAAAACAAAGCACGGAACAGGAAGCCAAAACAGAATGAAAATCTTACAGAAAGGACAAAGTCCCCCTCTGTGGCAGTAGATTACTGAACACCAATTAGCCTGCACTAAAAGGGCCGGTATATAGGCTATGTACTTGTTCACGTGAGGTAAATGAAACTTCCATGCTTAGCAACAAAGCTGGTTGTGACCAAAGAAGAAATTGACAAATTCGACCTATGATAATCACACCGCAGATTAGCCTATGTTGAGTGCCCATTTGTCCAAGCAACAGTTGGTTATGCAACGTCTTACATGTGGATAGTTTACAAACACCCTGTCAACTGGTGCTAACTAATTTCGGGCTAACATTAGTGACATAGGCCTATGCATTCTTCTGATAAAGCATAGGAATCATTTACCTTAAAACACCGACTGCGTGGTCCTAAACCTAAAAAAGATATTTGAATATTTGTCAGACACTGGAGTTAGTTTTTTAAACTGTATCGCAAATTAAGCAAGTCTACATTAGGCCTACCGAGGGACTTACCATACTTTACATAGAAAAGTTTGTCATACTCGCCTGCAGCAGTCCTGTTACTTCTTGTTCTCAAAATGTTTTGACAGCTGATCAAGGCATGGTGGTTCTTTCACACACCCCTCTAGAACGCCACTGCAACCAATGGAGTTTGAGCTGCCCTGACGCATAGATTTTCAAACCACGCCCATTCTGTGACTAGACACGATACAGGCCTTGTTTCAAAGATCTTTGAAAATGTGGTCTACAACGCCTTCAGTCGCGAGTTTAAAAAGAAACAGGTTTGTTTTAGCTGAAGAGAAGTCTGCCCTTCTAGTCTGCACTGTCCTAGTCTGTCCCTGATTACATAGCTTTTCCTCAATGGAATTCTTTAGATTCCATTAAAAATGGTAAGTATTAAATCTAAAACTATTTAACCTTATTTAAACCTATAAGTAGGTTTTAAAAATTAAAAGGCTGCAACAAGAAAATATAACCCAATAGTCTACATGGAAGTGTTGAGGACAAACAGACACAGACAGGAAGTGGAAGGAAGCAGCTACACACGTTTCAGTATAAGCATTTAATGACACTGCAAGCAAGATGGAAATATTACATGTCAAAACAACTCTGCAGGTTTTAAAACAAAATATGCATAAAAAGTGATCAAAGTGGACTGGCTGAGAGAAAAGAACAGGCAATTTCTTGGTCCAATTACTGATAGCATTTCCAATGTTCAATAGTTATGCAAGCCTGAGGAGTAGCATCAGTGGGTTGTGCTTTGACAGTGCAAAGAGCAGATTCTCACTCTTCTTCCTCCCCCCCCCCCCCCCCCCATCAAGCAAGTTCTAACCTACACCTCCCAGATCAGACCTTGCCTATGCAGGGGCTTAGCGGCACCTGCCATAACACAGCCCAGTGACTGCACACCTCAGGAAGGATTAAGATGAATGCATAGCATTCAAGTACAATTCAAACAATGGAAACGCAGCCCAAGAAATGTTGCAGTCCATTACAAATACATTTACAGTGGTGTCTTATTACAATGTGCTTTGTGTACATTTCCTAGAATAGAGGGTGTTATAAGAATATAAATATATATATTTAAAGTTTACAATATTAGAGCAGTTCATATTAGCATGATTCAGTATCTTGTGCCCTTTTTCTTTGCAGACCCTGAAATGAGGAAGGTTTGGAATGTTAAATGAAAACAAAACTTGGAGGCCAAAAACAAGCGAGACTAGCCTTACTCTACCTCTGCCTCTTTTGTAATGGGAAAACTCTGCGTCATTATAGTCATCAAATTCATTCCGCTTGGGCTTCGGCAACTCAAACCTCTTGCAGGAGGACCCTCTTCGTGCAGCTTTCAAACCTATGACAAAAATGAGAAAAATAATTGCCTTTAGGGAGGAGAAAGGGCGTCAAATCGGTAGCACAAGCTCTTTGGGAATTCTGTGTGCCGAGAATATTACTCCACCAAAAAATAAGCTACTATAGCCACGTACAAAAAGTACAAGTCCTGCCTCACGCTTAGAGGAAAAAATGGCCTACCCAGTTCTTGGTTCCTATTGCCAGGTTTCCATGGCTTTGCTTTAGGTTTCCCAGCACCGTTACCCCAGCCCTCTTTGTCAGGGCCCGTGGTGCAGTCACCCCACTGTTTGTCTAGAAATATAAAACAGATAGATTTAAATGGCACAATAATGCCTAAGCCAACAGCAAGAAAAGAAACCGATAGAAAAAAAACATGTCTTACCAGAGTAGGATCTTGGGGGAGCACTTCGTGAAGGTCTTCCTGTATTCTTGTCTGTTCTGCCAACGGCTTTGCGCTCACAGCACTCCCTCAAGTAGCCATGGCCCTGCTCACCCCGATCTGTTCCTCCACTTTCCGCACAGTAATCCTGTTTGGGTCTGTGTGTAGGAGCCCGGTAACATGGCGACGCAGAGCGCCTGCTGGACTGTGGCAGGTAGTTGACCGGGACCTCATGGGCTTCATAAGAACTCCATTCATCTTCTCCCTCCTCAGAGTCCGCTTCGTCTAACACCCCACTACGGCCACAGCAGTCGGTCCTCTCAGGATAGTCGGCGTGTGCAAACTCGGGACTCGATGCCCTCAGGCTCAGGCCACAGGTGGAACAAGTCTCCTGGCAAGCTGTGCAGTGCTCCTCTGAAACTGCACCCAGATCCCCTTTACGGAGCGCAGAATAGGAGTCATTGCCCTCATCGTCCAGCCTGTCGCCTTGGACACAGACGGGCTCAGAGACTAGGTCCACATCCTCCACATCCGTGGAGAACAGCTCGTCTCTGGAGGACAGCTCGTCCAGAGATGGACTGAGGACACTCTGCCGCTCCTGGTCTGCGTGAGGATAATAGCTGTAGCTGCCGGTACTCAGGAGGCTTCTGACAGGAGGCAGCAGGGAGCTCACCTTCTCTGCACACCAAAGGGGATTAGACTTCTCCAGCAGAGAGGTTGTGGTCATTTTAGTGCAGGGCAGGCGGAGGATGCGAAAAGGCAAGTCCTCCACATCTCCAGAGCCTGGGCTTACCGGAGAATCAGCCTCTGGAATGGGGTCAGAACCGCTCACCAAATTGGAGTCATCTTTGGAATGTGGACTCTCGGATGGGCTGTTTGCCTCTTTTGACTCAAGACTCTGGTTCGAAGGGCCACACTCATGCACTCCAGAGTCAGGATAGGGAGTGGACGCACCATCTTCCATTTGTTGTCCATCTTGCACCGCGAGGTTCTGCGATAACGATGGTTGGTCAGATTCTGTCCCTTTCCCAGTTAGGCACACATCATGAATAGAGGAGCCATCGAGTGGCATCACATCAGAGAGAACGCACTCCTCCAAACAGCCCTGGCTGGATTCGGCATCATAGAGCGCAGCAGAGGATTCACTGAGAGATGACTGCTGAATGGCAGGGTCTCCTTGTTTCTGGCTGTTAAAGCGTACTCTTTGAGGCAGAGGTGCATCCAAAACTGGTCTATCTGAACCACTGGGCACCTCTTCCTTTCCAGGATACAAAACAGCAGCAGGGGTTGAGGAAACGACTGCACGGTTTGAGCCTAAATCCTCGGCAGGTGGGTCAGTGTCACTGACCACATCATATGGCTCTGTTTGGGCCTCAGAACAGGCAGTCTCCCGCTGCAGGGAAGACTGCTCAGCATGGTTAGGGTAGTTCCCATCTTGGGCTGAAGGAAACGAATAGTGGTGGCTGAAGCTTCTTCGGTAATCTGTTGGATACAGGGGAGCCTGGGGAACTACATAAGGCTGCTGCATATATTGGACTGGTGCCATGTATCGTCCATACGACATGGCTGCAAGATCAAATAACATTTTTAAAAAGATCAGCATGGTAAGAGCACATGTAATTGACAATTTAATGATTCATCCTTTACATGTTGATATGCATACCTGGCCATGGAAAACCATACTGGCTGTATGGATTCATATTCCATGGGTAGGATGTGAAATAAGGTTGAGTGGGTTGTGGAACATAGAGAAATGGTCTAGTGTGGTGTGGTGGATGCCCCCAATTCCCATTGAGTGGATATTGATTCTTCATGTCTGAAAAAAGAACGGTCAGAAATAGACTAGACATGATACAATGTTGTGCTGGTGAATTAGAGATTAACCTACCTTCCATTTCTCCTACAGGGACAAAAAGAGACAACACAGGATACTGCACACTGCAATACTGAAAGGTAAGAAGTCATCAAATCAGCCATGTAAAGTCAAGTCAAGTTTGAATGTCAAGTTCATGTTCTAAAATCTACCAGCCTATATGACTTAATTTACTTCTGTAGTTCAAGAGAGGCAACATCTACAAACAAGGTCTACAATCAAGTACAAGCTACTGACCTTGAGTGACCGTGACAAAACGTGGACATGGGGAAAAAAAGTGCACTAAAAGACAACTCACAAACAACACTCCATTTATAGGCTTTCCAAGCTACGAACAGGCTGGTTGATCGTTTCCTGTCACAGGCTGCAATTGCCAGATAGCATTCAGGTGTGTTGCATTGCGTCACACTCTGCAGGCCAACTTCTGTTTGTCGGTAGGTCGCCACATTTTATCAACAAAAAAAACACAACAAAGGGAAAGCCGTGCGATGTTTCTACATGTGCTTAGAAGTAGTCTTACCACAAACAAATTAGCCTGCAATGACATTGACAACCCACTAGATGGACATCTTGACAATAATTATGAGGCGTGCATCTTTTATTTTGAAGAGAGTCGATAGCAGGCTCGGCTCAGCCATGTTGGTTCTGTCAGTCCGAGGGTTAACGTTACTGTGTTGCAGCAAGATGCAATGGAGTCTTGAAGCACGAGAATGTTTTGTATTTGGCAGCTAGTGGTGGATACAACGTGACAGAACATGTGGGATTTGATTTACGACGAGCCGTCACTCCGATTTTATATCTGCGTTTAAAAGCAGTTATCGCCATAGGTATGTAAACAAAATGTGAGTGGCATGGGTCCCTGAGATAGCTAAGTTAACGTTAGCTAGCTAGTATGTCATTGTCACAGTTCTGTATTTTTTACCAGCTGCTATAGCTAAATAACACCCCATAAGCACCCCAATAACAAATTACTAGGTGTTACCACCAACACAATGACAACCAAACTGGTTTAACAGTCTAAGAGTAGCTCTAGCTAGTAGTCACTACTGTAGTCACTTGTAGTGACAATCGTGCACAGTGATGTCTGTCTGTCTTACCGACCTAGTCTCTGCTTGTCACTGCTCATAGTGTAGCCGCTAGGTATCAGTGAAAATCATTGGGCCGATGTGGTTTTGAAAGTCAGTATTCAACTAAGTAAAATTGCTGTTTGAGATTGTTGTTGTGAGTTCTAAGTTTGTTATTGTGAGTTTCATTGTTACTGAAAATTCTCGGTCTCTAGCCATGGACAGTCTGTCAGAAGAGCTTGAGGAGGTCAGAAGCAGGGCAGAGGCGTGTCTCTCTTCGCCGTGCTCAGCCCATGAAGTCCGGGCAGGTGTGTGTGCCATGGCCAACCTTCCCCTACCACCTGCTGCCAAGTACCAACAAATCTCAGCAGAGGTGATGTTGAAGGAAAACAGTGCTGGCAATAACAAGAAAGAGGTGAGCATAGGAATGCATACATTTTCTTGTATTAAACTCAATTGATAGTCATATTACATTAAAACCTGACTGTTTGCTTTTCAATATAAATATGAAATGTGATATTAAAGACAGCCGTACAATTTTCAGAATTAAGTTGTCTTTATTTTGGCCTCTTTCATCATTCAGTTTTTCTGTGTGTGTGTGTGTGTGTGTGTGTGTGTGTGTGTGTGTGTGTGTGTGTGTGCTTGTGCGTGTGCGTGTGCATGTGCGTGGGCATCTGCTGTTGTTCCTTTTAGATCATAGGGTCTTTGCAGAGACTCTCCACAGCTCTTAATATCCTAGAGAAGTATGGATCAAATCTCACCAGCTCCAACAGGCCAAAGTATTGGCGGACTGTAAAGCACAATAACCCTGTCTTCAGAGCAACAGTGGACGCCATTAAGGTAGTCGAAGGTGTTCTCATTAGTCGAGTAGATTTTATTGTCATCTCAACAATATACCATGCATGTACACAGTAACACACAACAATGTGGCTCCAGATTAACAGTAAACACAATGCACACACATAATACACACCGATGTTAACACATGTACACACGACAACACATGCGAGAACTTATATATAGAAGTAACATGTAAGTGCACAGACGCATAGTAGCAGTGATCTGTATACCACTTCAAGTCTAACAGGGTGTGTTTGACACATCACTTCCAATACCATCCTAATGTGAAAAGGTTTGTGTCATTTCAGAAGGACCAGAGTGGGACTTTCAGTTGTTTTTCTCATTGTTTTTTCAGGGGGGTCGGGCAGTGCTCTGTCTCTATGGCTATACCAATCAACAAGCTGATGGTCTCAGCTTCCCCGATGAAGTCCAAGAACCAGATATTCAGAAGGTGTCCTCGGTCACGCTGGAGGTCATGAGTCTGAGGATGGAACTAGACATGCTCATCCAGGTCTGGATTTCTCTCAATCTTAGCCATCAGTCTAGAGGTTACATGTGGGGAGTGTCTTTAAGTATCTTTATTTAAGGTTTTGTCTGTTTCTTGTTTCTCTCTCTCTCTCTCTCTCTCTCTCTCTCTCTCTCTCTCCCTCTCTCCCTCTCCAAAGGAGTCTCATCCTAATCCAGAGTTCTTTGAGACACTGGTTCCATCAGTATTTCAGCAGGTAATTCTATTCTTCTCACCCTATGTAAATGTCTCCCCCTATCTCAGTCTAAATGTAAATACAACCTGTATTTATCTTATTCCTGCACTAAACAAGATTTGCTCTCTGGCTCCCCCTACAATTCAGAAGCGCAATAATAAACAAAAGGAAACATGCGTGTTTTGCAACAAAATATGAGCATAACTCCGATATAATGTAGAGGGGAATGCACCAACAGCAGTCACTAGAAAGTTGCTAGGTCGTACATCACCTATAGAGGGCCGCTCAGACAATGGCAGAAGTGCTTAGGTGTTATGAGGTTATGTGCCATCAAAATGATTTTGGAACCGTTATGTTAAGGTGAAAAAAACATGTGAATTCCATTCCCCAGGAGGAGAAGGTGTTGGGCTCCCCCTCTGATGCTCCTTGGGAAAAGCAGGATAAGCCTGTGGTATCTCTCACTCCACCCAAAGCATCCTCCTCTACTAAGTCCACTGGTAGGTTGGGTCTCTTAACAGCTTCTGGCGTTCTGTCCTGAGTTCATTCTGCTGATATGAGATGTTGCCTTCGCTGACTGTCTTTGCTTCCTATCGGGACCTCTGCTGCATTGCACTGCATTGCTTTCATCAGACAGTGAACACTCTCTTTCTCTCCTGCCTTTCCTCTCTCTCTCTTTCTCTCTCTCTCTCTCTCTCTCTCTCTCTATCCCCCTCTCTCCCTCTCTCTCCCCTCTCTGTCCCTCTCCCCTCCTCTCTCTCTCCCTCTTTCTGTCTCTCCTTCTCTCTCCTGCCCACTCTCGGTTGGAGCAGGTTGTTCCCTCTGTGGCGGCACGGCTTCTGTCTTGTGTGCTCCGTGTGGTTCCATTCGCTTTTGTGAGTCTTGTGACATGGCCTTCCACTGCCACCCTAGCAGAGCCGCCCATAAGCGGGAGCCCGCGCAGACCACTGAGAGGCAGGGTGAGCATGCACACACCAGCGCGCGCAGGGCGTCCCCCCCCCCTTCACACGCGTGCCGTGCGCCTCAGGTCACGGCTACGTTTGGCCTCCACAGGTTGAAATGGTAGGAGACTACTGTGAGTCTTCAGGTTTGAGTCCCAGGGAGTGCAGACACTGATGAAATAGTATGAGCCTTGACTTTTTGAGCCCCTCTGCTAAATGATGAAAGTATAGCCTGAGTTCAGTTGGTGCTTGCTGTTTCTCAATTCTCAACTGGATGAATTGAATATATTGAAATGCTGAACTGAAACTGAACAGCACCTTTGCACACTTGCACACTGTTTCATCTGTCTATTCTCAGTTCTTCCTATTCTGTCGCTGGTTATGAATCACTTGGTTTCACACTCTCTGCCTCAATGTCTACTTTTATTTGTGGGTGTTTTCACACTTGCTCCCTTTCAGGCTTCTAAAAGAACTCTATCTATCTATGACTCTGCATTTTTTCTGCATTATGTGAACACGCCAACCGAACTCAGACCCCTCTAACACGAACCAAACTGAGACGGTTCGCTTTGAAGTCAGCGGCACGGTTGTTCACGGTGTGCAATGTGAACACAAATCGCCATGGGTTCTCTTTCACATTTTGCATCGTAGCCTAGTCTGTTTTGTCCTGCATGACTTACCATTGCCAAAAGAGAAGGCATGTTGTTTATTATAATAATAAAAAAAAACAATATTAGGCTATCATTAGGCTCATGATAGGCCTACTATCCAGGGCAGCCGTGTCCTACTGGTTAGCGCTGCGGACTTGTAACCAGAGGGTTGCCGGTTCAAACCCCGACCAGTAGGCACGGCTGAATTGCCCTTGAGCACGGCACCTAACCCCTCACTGCTCCCCGAGCGCCACTGCTTCACCTCACTGTGTGTTCACTGTGTGCTGAGTGTGTTTCACTAATTCACGGATTGGGATAAATGCAGAGACCAAATTTCCCTCACGGGATCAAAAGAGTATATATACTTATACTTATACAGACATTTGTAGGCTAATTTGGCTACAGCCAAACAAGGTTGTTCTAATGTTAACATTAGACTGAATCTTTTCATCCAAACTAACAATGTAGAATGTAGCTAGGCTATTATCTCTCTGTCGAACTCTTCTTCAGTTGGGCTTTTGTTCCCTTGTCATTTGGACGTGAGCTAAAGTTGGACATAGTAACAGTAACCAGGTGGGGCGGGCCTACCATTGAATTACAGTACAAATTGTGATTGGCTGGCGTGTTGACTGACCGTTCAAGAGAATATTATATATATTATAATATTTTTTCAGAATTAATTCAGACCAGAATTAATTCTGAATATATGTTATAATATATATTTCAGAAAAGAAATTAATTTATGAAACAAAATCACCACACCAATTATGGATTATGATACGTATTTCAACCTGATAATGAATGATGATGAAAATATAACCCAGAGCAGCTACATAACTCATAATGTGAATACAAAATGAACGGAGTTCCTTTTGTTTTAGTAGACTGAGTTTGGTTCTTTTAAGGGACTATGAGTGAAAACACCCTAATTTGCTTGTTTTAATCTCCAATTTATATCTTTTTTTAATGTTTTTTGCAACGATATAGCCATAGACACTGATATGGCATTAAACTAAATGACTACTACTACTAACACTGCCCCACTGTCCCTGTGCAGATAACTGCACCATATGTGGGATCTTCCCAGTCTCTGCCCAGTGTCCAGTCTGCGTGCAGAGGCTGTGCTCGGAATGCGACCGGCTGTACCACTCCCACCCAGCACGCGCCAGCCACAGCAGGATCACCGTGGCCTCCGCCAAACCCTCCAAGTCCATCAGGTGAGCAGGAGAGACGTGACCACCTGCTGCTTAAAGTATAAGTATAAGTATAAGTATGCAGTTGAACAAAGTAAACTAAGATAACCAAATAAAACAGGTATAGTATAAGTATATATATACTCTTTTGATCCCGTGAGGGAAATTTGGGCTCTGCATTTATCCCAGTCCGTGAATTAGTGAAACACACTCAGCACACACACAGTGAGGTGAAGCACACACTAATCCCGGCGCAGTGAGCTGCCTGCAACAACAGCGGCACTCGGGAGCAGTGAGGGGTTAGGTGCCTTGCTCAAGGGCACTTCAGCCGTGCCTACTGGTCGGGGTTCGAACCGGCAACCCTCCGGTCCGAAGCCCTAACAAGTAGGCTGCGGCTGCCTACACTGACCGTGGACCCTCATTTGACTCATCCATGTTTGCACTTCAGGTCCTGCCCATGGTGTTAAATTAACAAATTGATTTTACTTCATTGTTAAATTAGCATTAGTTAGACTTCAGACTTTGCACTCTTACAAATTACTGTAGAACTTCTTGGTCACTTTACAGTGTCTACTTCTAAGAGTCAATACAATACAAGCTGTTCTAAGGAAAGCATGTACATCTAGCATGGTTTCATGTGCCATGGTATATAGTTTGCAAGGCCAGTTTAATCGGCAGTGTTTGAGAGACTTGAGTTTACTAGAGGTGTTTTAAAGAAGCCCTATGCAGGTCTGGTTATTCCTTCGCTGTTTCTGGGTGTTCGCCTGATTTGGGCTCGCATTTTTCACGACATGGCTCCCCCTGCAGCTTTGGTAGCAAGTGACTGCTATGCTAAACCCCCACTAGCTAGCGAGCTAGCCAACAAGAAACCAAGCTAAACACATACAGGGCTCACAATAAAACAGTCAAGCAAACACATTGTTCAAGAGACTATCAAATCACATTACAAAAACGAAGTTCACCCAAGGGAGTCGGAGTCCGTTTTGCAGTCTTCTTAGAAACTACAATCTGACTACATTTTCGAGGCGCGATTGGATACTTCCGCTGAGTTACATCCGGATGTGTTCGGACCGCGACCAGAAAGGTGCATATTCGTTTTTTCCGCGGAGAAGCACTAGGGGGAGACGAAGCACCCACCAAACGACCCAAAAAGTGTTGTAGAACCATCAGAACGACTCTCAACCTGCATAATTAAGGTCATTTTTGCTAAAATTGTTGCATAGGGCTTCTTTAAGTACCTGTATGTGAAATGTAATTGATGCTGACAGGTCTGTTCTTGGTGTCCTGTTCTTTCCTGTCTGTCCGTCAGTGCATCCTTGGCCTCCTGGCAGTGTGTCCACTGCACCACACTGAACCGGATGCAGGAGGTGCTGTGTGGCATGTGTGAGCGCCCCCGTCTGGCCGCCACTGCACTGGCAGCCACTAGTGCACCACTGGAGGAGTTGCAGCCCTCCACTATCACAGGTCTGAGATCAGCCGCTCTGTCTCTGTCAGTCTTTCTCTGTCTTTCTTTCCTTCTTAGTTTCTTTCATTATTTCGGTCTCTCTTTCTTTCACTCAGTCTCTCTCTCCTTCGCTCTCTCTTGATTGCCATCTCTCTGTTTCACCTCCACTGTAATATTGTATTCTAATATTGTATTGTACCAGCGGTAACTGAAGGTGCTGTGTGTGTGTGTGTGTGTGTGTGTGTGTGTGTGTGTGTGTGTGTGTGTGTGTACCCAGCGGTAACTGAAGGTGTGTGTGTGTGTGTGTGTGTGTGTGTGTGTGTGTGTGTGTGTGTGTGTGTGTGTCTGTGTGTGTGTGTGTGTGTGTGTGTGTGTGTGTACACTCAGCGGTAGCTGAAGGTGTTGTGTGTGTGTGTGTGTGTATGTGTACTCAGCGGTAGCTGAAGGTGTTGTGTGTGTGTGTATGTGTACCCAGCGGTAGCTGAAGGTGGTGTGTGTGTGTGTGTGTGTGTGTGTGTGTACCCAGCGGTAGCTGAAGGTGCTGTGTGTGTACCCAGGGGTAACTGATGTGTCCTCCTCCGGCAGAGTGGCAGTGTAAGAGCTGCACAGTGGTCAACTCGGGCAGCAGTGTTCTTTGTGAGGTGTGTGAGCGCCCCCGTCTGGCCACACGCCCGCCTGCCACACCCTCTCGCCCAACTGCCACACCCTCTCGCCCAACTGCCACACCCTCTCGTCCAGCTGCACCCACTCTTGGTCTTCAGGAGAGTCAGGTATCAGTCTCTCTCTCTCTCTCGCTTTTTGATTGAACACATTAAGCTCCTTGACTAGCCTGACATCGTCATACTCAATTCTAGTCAGAATATGAGTCTGATACTGCTCCATTGGGACGTAATTATGGGGCGTGTTTCAACCGATACAGGGGGGAAAATGCCTCTGCACTCAATTGGATCGACCTAACCAATCAGAGTAATGAAAGCCTAACGTGAGCTATAAAAAGAACACCTGAACCATCCTTCTTCTCCACAAATGCTAGTACAGCAGGCGATAGCAAAATCTAACATCTAGCAACAGCGTTTTTTACTGCAAACAAAATCAACCGCGTGCTCAGCATGCTCAGGTGACGTGATAGACAAGGCATTGTTACTCATCTGTCCATTATCGTACAAGCCCGCCCAAACAATTTGATTGGTCCGAACTGCTCTGGTTAGGGCATAGTTGCTTCTCAATGGAACAAGTCCAGAAATTTTATGGGCGGGGCTAAGTCCGGGCTGGCTTTCCAGGCTACTCCTTGACCGCTTAGTGTACAGAATAATCATTTAACCAGCCATATAGAATGTCGGGGTAAATGCTAGCATTTCACAATATTTGTCCTAGCAAAGCTAATAAAATAAAACCGCTCATTTATAATGACCAGTTTGTGTGTACTAATTTGACTCTTTTGTAAGAAACACTTTTGCAAGCAAAATTCATATGAAGTGACATTTAGAAAAAAGTTTTTCAACAAGACTCTCTCCTCTGTCTCTCTCAGTGGGTGTGTCAGTTCTGCACTTACGCCAATCACACACCATCTTCCACCTGCGAGATGTGTGACCTCCCGCGGCCCGAGCCCGCCCCCTCGCCCCCCAAACTGCGAACCCCGTCCCCAGTCAGGGACTTCCCGCAGCTGTCCATCAAGACCAAGGGCCCAGCGTCCGACGACCCGGACGTGAAGCGCCAGCGGCTGATGAGGGAGGAAGGACTCAAGCTGATCCAGCTGATCCGCGTGAGTCATCACTCCAGTCGCTCAGTTTGTTTGCTTGATTTCCTCCTAGTTAGTGTTATGAGTACAAACTCAAGTTATATTTTTATTTTGTAGAATTGACTAGTCTTAGTTTTGTTTGTATTTACTTTAGTCTTTAATTTATTTCAATTTAGTCAGTTTTGCATTTTTCAATTTTATTTAGTTTTGATTTAGATTTAGTTTATTTAGCATTTATTTGAGCAGTGAATTTCTAGTTTTAGTCTGCATTTTTGTAACTGTAATAACTTTGGTCAAGCCTGGGCCTGGCTGTTCCCTGCGCTGGGTCCACTCTATGCACAGAGATACAGTATGCCAGGTCCTGGCTGACACTGCCCATAAAGATGGAGAGGAGCTTGCACACCTTGATAGATTATTCCTCAAGTGCCGGGCAGTGCTTTACATGCTACAATTATGATAGAATATTGGATATGTCACCTGTATTTACTTTACTTGGCTATGTGTCATACACGTCGTCTTTAGCTGTGCCACATCCATGGGTAAGTAATATAATGATGGATAGTTTTTATTCCCAAACAACATCCCAGACCTAATGAACAAACATTGTACTAAGTGGTGATATTGAAATTGTGTCTTCTGATAATGTGACATTGTGTGTGTGTGTGTAAGTGTGAGGTTGTGTGTGTGTGTGTAAGTGTGAGGTTGTGCTTGTTGGGTATGTAGTGTGTTGTGTACACACTTTAAAGCCTGTGGATTTGTAGACAGGGATTTTTAAGCTTTTTTTTCAGAGAAGAGGCTTTTTTGTTGAACCTTTCTCTATCTGTCTCTCTGTCTCTCTGTCTGTCTATCTGTCTGTCTGCCTCTCACCTCTGTCTCTCTTTGTCGCTCTTGCTTCTCTTTCTTTGCGCTCTCTCATTACTCTGTTTTCCTCTCTCTCTCTCTCGCTCTCTCGCTCTCTCTGTCTCTCCTCTCTCTCTATCTCTCTCTCACTCCTCAGGAAGGCGAGCGGAAGGGGGTGAGTCCAGAGGAGGTGTACGCGGGCGTGCGCGGCTCTGGCGACAGCAGTGTCGTGCCCTGTGATTGGTTGAAGACCGAGCTGCCCCCTTTGCTGGATGTGCTCTGCGCCCGGGCCGCCACGGTGCCGCTGGGTCCCCGAGCCCTCCATGCAGAGCCCCTGGAGCGCGCTGACGGCTCCCAGGAGCCACTGAGTCGAGGTGTGCAGCTGTCCAGAGCCGAGGCCAAGCACGCCTGGCTGACAGCAGGGGGCGACATCGAGCGGGCAGTCAAACAGGCGCTGAGGGACAGAAAGGCCAAGGTCAGTCTCACCGCAGACGTCACAGACCATACTATTGGCAGGGTTTTTTCCTGTCACTGTTCAAATGAATATAATTGTGCTAATCATGGGATATGCACCTGCACCACAGTCATTCATATAGCAGATGCTTTTACTCAAGTCACCTTGCAGACACACATTGTGGTTAGTCTGTTATGTCCTAAGGTACTGTATCAAACGTATGTTATTTGCTGTGTAGGTTGAGCTTCCAAAGCACAAGGACTTTGTTGCAGAGCAACATACAGCGTAACAACGAGAGAGGCCAAAAAGACCCTAATTTTTAACAGCTCACCTATATGGAGATGGCAATAACAAGACAAAGTAGCATGCCCTCTGTGCTGCTGCTCTGGTCTGTGATGTGTTTGTGAGCCCTTACCCAGTTTAAAGAGGGTGAGAGTGTGGCTCTCCCCCCGGGTCAGCCCTGGTCAGCGTGTGCCTGTGGTGTTGCAGGTGAAGGAGCTGGGCGCGCTGGGCTTCAGCGACGTGGCCCGTTGCGGAGAGGCTCTGCGGCTGAGCGGGGGCGAGGTGAGGGGCGCCCTGGCCGTGCTGCAGCGCCCCCTTCTGGAGCCCTTTCACCAGCGCATGTGGAGCGACCAGCCTGAGCCCCCCATCAACATCCACCTCCCAGACAAACAGGTAGGCTCAGCGCCACAGCAGGACATTGAACAGAACCTAAGACCTTCTGTTCAGGTCATTTCAGACAACTTTACAGTAACTGGCAGCTTTACAAGTCCCAAGAAGCTTATAGATTTGTCCATTTTTCCTGATTCTTTTGCTGTGTACCCCAGCATTACAAAAAACAGCACAAGGAGTATACATCAAAAAACAATATGATATACCGTAGTAGAAGTAGGTCTTGGCTGGTATATCATCCACTCTCTGAATATCTCAGCAGTTTTACTGAGACTGTTATGGATGAGGTGACTAATCTTGCTAATTTTGGTCACATTCGTATCAGTGATCCAGATAGATTGAAGTGTGAAAAACAGCACTACCTACCTGCTCACAAACATGGGCTGGCTTGACCTGTCCGGATAGAAACCTGTACCAGCAACTGTGCTAAAAACCACCAGTTCTGCAGATGATGGAGCTCTTAAAGGGCTAAAGCTGTTAAGAGGATCATTTGTTATAACTTTCTCATCTGTGTGGGGTTTAACTGTGGAGGTCTCTGGGCAAGGATGTCTTTGCTGTCATCCTGTGGCGGTAGCATTTCATCATCAGTGTGTCAACTGTGATAGGCCGGCTCTCAGTCTTTGTGGATGTTCTCCTCAGACAAGGCCCTGCAGGGCCCTTTTGTCGGCACACAGCGCCTGTGATCTGAGATGACTCCAAACGCGCCAACACACATTCACCCACTACTTCCTGCTTTTATGGCAGGTGCTGTATCATTGAAAATGTAAGACTTTTTACCGCGTGTCTCTCCCCCTCTCTCTCTCTCTTGCTATCCATCTCTCTCTCTCTCTCTCTCTCTCTCTCTCTCTCTCTCCGTCTCCCTCTCCCTCCAGCGCGTGTGCCGCAGGCTGCTGGCGGTGTACGACTTGCCCAGCTGGGGCCGCAGTGAGCTGGCCCTGTCCCTGCTGCAGGACCCCGCCGCCCCCTACACCCTGGAGGACGTGGTGCAGGCCGTGCGCGAGTCCCACGACCGCGACTTCATACGGCGCGTGCTCGCCAAAGAATGCCCCATCTGCCTCTCTGTCTTTCCCCACAGCAAGGTACTCTACAGGCAGAGGGGGGGGGGGGACAGGGAGAGACAGGGAGAGACAGAAGGAGAGGGAGGGAGAGAGAGAGAGCAGGAGAAAGAGTGTGAGAGAGAGAGGGAAAGGGGGAGAGAGGAGATGGAGGGAGAGAGAGAGAGAGAGAGCAGGAGGGGGAGAGAGAGGTAGGGAGATGATGGAAAGAGAGAGGACAGCTCCAGTCCTGACAGTTTTTTGTGTATAATAGCTTTGTCAATTGTGTGTGGTAGCTTTGGCTCCTGTTCCATTTAGCATCGAGATGACACCGCGCTATGTTGAGTTTAAAATTCATTGGGGATAGATGCAGAAAAAGGAGCGTAGAAGGGAGAAGAGGAAAACTACACCCAAGATGTTGTGTAGAAGCAGCAACATTAGGCTTCAGCACCAGCAGCCTGCTTTAGCTCAGAGATCACAGGAGGAGAGCAGCCACTCTGTGCAGAGGCTGCTGTCTTGTTTTCTGCAGGAGAGTGGCTCTCTAGTCCGTCAAGAGCACACTTGTCCCTGCCGTGCACAGACCTACTTTTCTATGCCTGATTTTCATAGATTTTCACAGACACTTCAATATGAATGTGTTACTATAATGGTATCATTCCTGCGTTAGAAAAATAAACAGTGTGGCCGCGCAATTGAAGCGTTCCTTCCTTGCAAAACATAAAAAGAAGACTGGTTTAATTATTTTAAATGTGTGCAACGCTCTCACGTCTGTTGTAGCCAGTTTCATTATTATAGTTATAGTAGACTAATTGTTACCACAAAACTAATTGTTACCATTTCGCGGTCATAACACTTCAGTTGTGTTCCTGGTGTAGTCCGGCTATTACACACCCACAACACACACACACACACACACACACACACAACACATACAACACATCCCAATTGAAGAGCATGCTCACTCCAAATGCCAGGTGTGTAAGAGTGTTGCGGTACCTGTCCCCTTGTGCGTCTCCAGATGCAGTCTCTGACGTCGTGCCAGTGCTCGGTGTGCTGCAGCTGCTTCCAGCAGCACTTCACCATCGCCGTGAGGGACAAGCACATCAGAGACATGGTGTGCCCTGTGTGCTGGGAGCCCGACATTAACGACCCCGAACACCTCAACAGCTACTTCTCCACTCTTGACATTCAGGTGTGTGTGTGTGTGTGTGTGTGTGTGCGTGCGTGTGCGTGCGTGTGTGTGTGTGTCTGGGGGGGCTTTCTAGTCATCAATCTTTCAAGTTTAAACCGTGTGTGTGTGTGTGTGTGTGTGTGTGTGTGTGTAGCTCCGAGAGTGTTTAGAACCTGAGGTGTACGAGCTGTTCCATAAGAAGCTGACCGAACAGGCTCTCATTAAGGATCCCAAGTTCCTCTGGTGCAGTCACGTGAGTCCACTGATATTCCATTAGGACACACAATCCGCCTTATTCATGAAACTGGAAATCTGTCCGCTTTTCATATTCTGTCCACTCTGTTTACATTATAACTTAGTGCAGTCTCAGCAGGCTAACTAGAATATGCTTCAACTTATATTTATTTTGAAATGTACACCACCTCATGTCACTAAGACCCCATAGACCAGTACACCACCTCATGTCACTAAGACCCCATAGACCAGTACACCACCTCGTGTCACTAATACCCCATAGACCAGTACACCACCTCATGTCACTAAGACCCCATAGACCAGTACACCACCTCATGACACTAATACCCCATAGACCAGTACACCACCTCATGACACTAAGACCCCATAGACCAGTACACCACCTCATGACACTAAGACCCCATAGACCAGTACACCACCTCAAGAGCATTCAGCACACTAATGGTGTTAAGCGTGCTGCTTTTCTCTCTCACTGCTTTATTGATGCGGGTGTTTTTCAGTGCTCCTACGGCTTCATCTATGACGGCGAGCAGCTCAAGGTCACTTGTTTCCAGTGCCGCAACAGTTTCTGTGCCCAGTGCAAGAAGCCTGTAAGCATCATGCCACAATGCTACCTCAATGAATGAGCATTCTTGATCTCACTCTGAAAAGACCCACTAAATGTCCAGAAGTTATCCTGCCATTCACTCTGTCCTCTCTCTGTCCTTCATCTTTCTATCACTTGAACTCCCTCTCTTTCTCATTTTTCTGCTCTCTCTCTCTCTCTCTCCTTCTTTTCCCTCTCGCTTTCTCTCTCTCTCTCTCTCTCTCTGTCCAACAGTGGGAGTCTCAGCACACTGGTCTCTCCTGTGAGCAGTTTCAGTCGTGGAAGCGAGAGAATGACCCTGAGTACCAGAGACAGGGTCTGGCCGGATACCTGCGTGACAACGGCATCAGTGAGTCCACCCGATTCTGCCAAACTCACATTCACTCTGGTCACCGTGGTCAGGAACAGATCCCAAGGACTCCAACCGGGGAGTTAGACAGAGTGTTCAGTTCAACACACGTTATATTGAAAGTGATTAGGACAGCCAATAGTTTATTATCATGAATGCTGTCATGCACACTCATTGTGATGGAGGAAACTCAGCTGAATAGTGTCAGCTAAATAGTGATTGTGATGCTACATAGTGACTGTGATGCTAAATAGTGATTGTAATGCTAAATAGTGACTGTGATGCTAAATAGTAATTGTGATTCTGCATAGTGATTGTGATTCTACATAGTGACGTTGATGCTAAATAGTGATTGTGATGCTAAATAGTGATTGTGATGGTACATAGTGACTGTGATGCTAAATAGTGACTGTGATGCTAAATAGTGATTGTGATGCTACACAGTGAATGTGATGCTAAATAGTGATTGTGATGCTAAATAGTGATTGTGATGTTACATAGTGACCAAAATGAGCCAACATTTGTTCAACCTCAACAAAGGTGCAGGTGTCCTTCTGATTAGTTGGACCCATATGCTCTCTCAGTTATGGTCAGTCACTCGGCATAGCTGCATTGCCTTCAAAAAGGTGTCATGTTGTCAGCTATACTATACTCTTAGCTTTTTACTAATCCATTGTCCAAAAATGCTTGTAGTAGTAATTAGCAGTAATCCCTATTGTATATTGTTCCACACATACTGTAGGTGCATAGCTGTACCCCACTCATCACCATAACTCTACACACACCCTCAGCACATCCCCAGACAGACAGTCCCACTCTGAGGTAGGAAAAAGGAGGAATGGAGAGGATTTGTGTCAGGTGAAGAGTGGATTTGGAAATGGAGAGGGTTTGTGTCAGGTGAAGAGTGGTGTAAAATTGAACTATCAGTTATTCCCCTCTCTGCCCATTTCCCTGCTCAGTAAAGAGAGCGCGCAGGACGGTTGACAGGCCTTTGAGAGGTCAGTAGTTCTCTGCAGCTGACTGGCCAGCTCTCCTCTCCGCTACATGTCAGGCCTG